>NC_051159.1:154901274-155214283 GCF_013339745.2 Dermacentor silvarum | reverse complement strand
AACTCAGTATACTTTAGTCATGGGCGACTTCAATGCAAAGTGGGGAAAAAGCAGGTTGGTGAGCAAGCAATTGGCAACTACGGCATCGATTCTAGGAATCAAGAGGAGAGATGCTGGTAGAATTCGCGGAAAGGAATAGGCTCCGAATAATGATACATTCTTCAGGAAGCCGCAGCAACAGGAAATGGACCTGGAAAAGCCCTAATGGAGAAACAAGAATGAAATAGATTTCATACTCTCTGCCGATCCAAGCGTAGTGCAGATGTAGAAGTGTTAGGTAAGGTAAAGTGCAGTGACCATAGGTAGTGAGGTATAGGATTCTCTCATTTGAAGAGAGGGAGAGTGATTAGTCAAGAGGAAACAGCCAACCTAGAGGCAGTAAGGGTAAAAGCAAGACAATTCAGGCTGGTGCTCGCAAACAAATATGCAGCTTTAGAACAGGAAGATAAAGACAACATAGAGGTAATGAGAAACCGTAACTAGGCTGACCTCGGAAGCAGCAATTGAAATAGTAGTTAAGGCACCAAGGCAACCATAGGTACGCTCTCCCAAGTAACGAAGGACGTAATAAAAAACGGCAAAACATGAAAGCGTCAACTCGAGAGATCAGATACAACTCGCTGAACTGTCCAAACTAATCAACAAGAAGAAAGTAAGGTATATCCGAAATTATAACGTGGGAACAAATTGAGGAAGCACTAAAATATGGACGCAGCATAAAAAGTGAGAAGAAAACTTGGCCTAAGACAAGGCAAATTGTATGCACTGAAACATAAGCAGGGTAATATCATCAGCAATTTCGATGACATAGTAAAAACAGCGGAAGAATTCTATACTGAACCTATACTGTTCCCAGAGCAGCCAAGCTACTTTAATTCATTCGAAGTAGTAATGGAACAGGATACAGAGGCTTCTCTATAAATAGCGATGAATTTAGAAGGGTCTTGAAAGATATGACCAGGGGAAAAGCTGCTGGAGAAGACGGAATAACAGTCGATTTAATCCAAGGTGGAGGAGATAACATGCTTGAAAGCTTGCGACCCTTTATTACGCAATGCTTCACGACTTCAAGTGTACCAGAAAGCTGGAAGAACGCCAACATTATACTCATCCATAAGAAGGGAGACGTTATAGAAGTGAAGAATATAGACCCATTAGATTGCTTTCAGTATTGTATAAAATAGTCACCAAGATAATTTCCAATATAATCAGGGCAACGCTTGACTTGAGCCAACCAAGAAAACACGCTGGCTTCAGGAAGGGATATTCTTCGATAGGATCACATCCATGTCATAAATCAGGTAATAAAAATCTGCGGAGTACAATAAACCTCCCATACGGCTTTCATAGATTATGAAAAGCATTGATTCAGTAGAGATACCAGCAGTCATAGAGGCATTGCGAAATAAAGGAGTAGCAGGAAGCATACTGAAATATCTTGGCAAATATCTACAAGGATTGCACAGCAACCTTGGTTCTCCACAAGAAAAGTAGAAAGTTACCTATCAAGAAAGGGGTCAGGCAAGGAGACACAATCTCTCCAATGCTATTCACCGTATGCTTAGAAGTATTCAAGCTCTTAGACTGGGTAGGCTTAGCAGTGAGGATCAACGGCGAATATCTCAGCAACCTTCGGTTTGCAGATGACATTGTTCGATTCAGCGACAATGGGGACGAATTACAGCTAATGATTGAGGACCTTAACCGAGAAAGTGTAAGAGTGGGGTGGAATAGCCTGGCAAGAGAACAAAAATTCAGGATCACCAGTCAGCCTCTAGAGTGTGTAATGGAGTACGTTTATCTAGGTCAATAACTTACAAGGGACCCTGATCGTGAGAAAGAAATTTACAGAAGCATAAAATTGCGTTGGAGTGCATACGGCATACACTGCCAAATCCTGACTGGGAGCTTACTACTGTCATTGAAAAGAAAAGTGTACAATCATTGCATTTTACCGGTGCTAACATATGGGGCAGAAACTTGGAGGTTAACAAAGAAGCTCGAGAACAAGTTAAGGACCGCACAAAAGAGCGATGGAACGAAAAACGTTAGGCCTAACGTTAGAGACGGAAAGAGCGGTGCAGATCAGAGAGGCAAACGCGGATAGCCGAGATTCTAGTTGACATTAAGACGGAAAAATGGAGCTCGGCAGGCCACGTAATGCCTTGGATGGATAGCCGGTGAACCATTAAAGTTACAGAATGGATACCAAGAGAAGGGAAGCGCAGTCGAGGACGGCAGAAAACTAGGTGTGGTGATGAAGAAATTTGCAGGCGCAAGTTGAAATCAGCTAGCGCAAGACAGGAGTAATTGGAGAACACAAGGAGAGGCCTTCGTCCTGCAGTTGACATAAAGATAGGCTGAGGATTATGATGACAGGAGACTACCATAAGATGGTTCTGCGTAAATGTGACACACACACGGACACACGCACACACACACACGCGCGCACGCACGCACGCACGCGGACACACACGCACGCAGACACACACGCACTCACACGCACACGCAGACACACACTCACACGCACACACACGTATACAACACAAGTACATTGTGAGCCTTCTAAACATGATGAAAAGACGAGACATATCGGGATAAGCAATGCTTTAAAAGCCAAAAGTGGAGAGAGATGTTGACAGTCCGTGCGGCTTGTCTGCAAATGCAAAGAAGACAAAAATTGTAGATTCACTATCTAATGTTGTGTCTTCAGCTTTACAATTGACTTGCTTTTGTTTTGCGTTTAGCATTATGAGCCAGAAAGCAGCTCTGGGTATCTGCACAGCGGTGACGCGAACCACCGCTGCAATCGATCGTACAGCAGCGTGTCGTGAAGATTGAAACCCGTTGGGAACCGTGTTCCCGTGGTATCACTCATTTTTTTTTCTTCGAAGAGAACGAAGATAGGACATTTGCCACGGAAAAGTAAGAAGCCGATCGTGGGGATGTCAACACCCGGATAAGGCAAAAGCACTAACACACCGAATGAAATGTGATATCATTTCTTCTCGTCACTGGCTTTCCCACTGTCGAGAAAGCCACCCCTCTCCCTTTTACACGCGCACACAGGGGAAACGTTTCATTCTATAAATCGTACGAAGCAGTCGCTCCCTCGGAGGCCAATTTTTTTTCTTCCCGCGTATAGCGCGTCTTTGCGTGTGGCTGTGCGAATCCCGGAGGTCGCAGCGCTAACGTTTCCGTCTCACCATCCGGAAATCTGAACAGGAAAGCGACCGAAGCTAGACATGTTTGTCGATACGCCAGTTCTCTCTCTGGAGACGTGCACTATTTGTACATCACCATTCAATCATGATTACAGGGTATTTCGTTGAGTGCTTATTTTTCCCACAATTTTAAAATCATATAATTTATTTTTTTGTTGTTTCGGACAGCCGACCGACTGATGCTTGCGGTTGCAAATACGTATTGACGGTGAGCGAACGTAATGAAATATGAAATCAAGACATCAGTTACTCGCAAGGATTAGTTATGAGATTCGGTGAGCTAGAGTCTGGTTTTTTTATCGTGAATCTGCGCGGATCGTACTGCCAATAATGAGTGAAGGAGTGACGTGGCTGCATCGGTACCGGTTGATGTCACGTTCCATGAAAGCGTGTGAATATAGTTTTGAATGTAAATTTTTTATGTGTTTTTATTGTTTTTTCTCTACCTCTGGCTACTCGATAACTGCGTGAAAAGTAGTAAAGGTGCCAACACATAGAGCGTAATTCTTGCTTATCTTTTCTGCAAAATTTTGTTATCAAGGCTGTAACATCGAAAAAATGGGTAAGGTAAGGTGTCTCCTTTGACCGATATAGCGGTAACTACATTTATACCCAACTTGGAATGAGGTCATTAGGAGCGCAGAACAGCGCGTTTTGTTTACAACTCTAAGTTACGACACCCCGCTGAAAATACGTCTGCAATATATACAGTGTGGTTGTTTCTTGGAATTAGACTAAATTCACAAAGCTTTTCGTTCTTAAGTGTTGTTTACCATATGTTTCCCATCTTCGCTACTATTAAGTCTGACATCAGGATTGGTCTGCACGTGCATTTACGAGCAGCTCACACTTACGATGTTTCTTTCCTGTACTAGAAGAGAAACTTGGGCGAGTTGGTGGGAATTCATGTTTTGGAAAAAATAACAGCGCTGGTTAGACAAGGACACAAGGAAGAACACGACAATGTCGACACGATACTGTCGAACACGACTGGACAGCCGTGTTCTTCCTTGTGTCCTTGTCTACCCAGCGCTGTTATTTTATTGCGATAGCAATTATATGGACACTTCCACCGGATTTCTGCCGTCGCCGTCGTCGTTGCCGTCGCCGTGAGGTTCCGCATAGATAAAATATTCGCCGCGCGCCGTATGCCTGAACGGACGCGTGCGGGGACGCACGCTGTCACGGAGAGCGAACGCACTCAATCTTCCACGCGCAAACAAGGAAGCGGGAAGCGAGCGCCGTAGGGAGCGGGGGGGGGGGGGGGGGGGGGGGGGGGGGGCGCATTTCTACTCTGCCAACAACCGCGCTCGTCGCTCGCTCGCACCGTCTCTTATCTCCACACGGCTCTCACCTTTATGCGCTGTGCTTTCGCCGCTCAGTTTTCGTTGAAGCGATAGACCGCACGTACCTTCGCCCGGTGCGGCGTATATGCGCTTGCTGCCAGCGTTTTTGACAGTCGTTGTCTGCAGTCACTCAGTGTGATCTAATAATGTTTGTTTGTGCGCGCTCACACCACAGTTAGTGATCGTCGGGCCCCATTTTCCAACGCACGCTACACATGCAATGCTGCCCGGATCGGCAGTGCAGCGCTACAGGTGTGTCCCTTCGCACGCGCTGCCCACGGTAAGCGCTTCTCATCAACACCACCGTTTCACACGCGCCTTCTCGTGGTCATCGACTCTCTCTTCATGTCGGTGTACTTACGCAGCAGCACACCTGCTTACTTAATCAGCTCATGTTTACTACAATTCATATTGCTACCAAAGCCGCTCACCTTACTTCGTATGACATTGCTGTGTTGCTATCGCATTCATTGCTTCGCCCTTAGGGCGAAACTGTGACATTTCTTTTTCTCCAAAAACATGGATGTTGCTTTCTTTTTTTGTGTGTGAGATGATTGTGGCGGAAAAGAGTGTCGAAAATGGAACAATACGCTATGATCGAAAAAGCTTACACATGATCAATAATATGTTGGAGGCACCGAGACAGCTTTAGAATGAGCAGACACGACCTATATAGGGTTGAGATTTAGCATCGGTTCCCATTATATTGGCAAAGAGAAAGCCAATATTCCTTCCTGGAGAGAAAACCACGATGCGTGGGCATGTATATTTTTTTATGCTTATCGCAGCCATTCTGCCCAAAAATTTTGCGTGTGTTATGCGCGCAGTAAAAGTATGCTACGTGCAGACCATGCATTAACCACTCAGTTTCTGCAACCCTGTTCGTGGAAAAGATACCCACACGTGAGCACTGCCTTTACAAAGGGCGCTGTATGAATCTAGCAGAAGCTGGCTGCTTTTTCGAATTTGCAAGCCTAGTGGCGATTTGTTCAGCTATACGCTATAGTGGCTATAGTGTTTGGCTGCTAAGCACGAGCTCGCGGGTTCATATCCCGGCCACGGTGGCCGCATTAGGATGGTGCCGAAATGCAAAACACTCGTGTGTTTAGATTTAGGTACACGTTAAAGAATCACAGATGGTCCAAATTATTCCCGAGTCCCCCACTACGGCATGCCTGATCATCAGATAGTTGTTTTGGCACGTAAAACGTCATAATATTTTTAACTTGTCCAGCTGCTTTTCAGGAGCCGGCATTTCATCCATGATACATGCTTTCATTGGCCGTTTACCTAGAGCTCCACGGTTCCTTCGTCGTAATGTATAGGTGCGGTTCATCCACGCTTATGCTAACGCTCAAACATAAATATAAAACATGACCAGTTCGGTCGTGTATAATTCTAAGTTCTGAGCATTACTTACAAGCAAAAGTGAGCACAAAAAAGTAAAAGCTTATTTCGTCAGCGGAGCTGTCTCCCTGGGCAGCACTAGACAGCGGCCTGTGATACCCAATCAGAGGACTCATCCAAGCTTGAAAACGAGTCACTGCGCAATTTTCACGCCTCATGACAAACGCGTCGGGTCAAATGGAGCCATGATTTGCGGCATGTGCATCTGACGACCTCGCTTTATGCTTCTTTGATCACGAGAGATTCGGAGCTTTTTGGATATAACATGACTTTGATGTTTCTATCAGTGAACTTCTTAAATATTAGTCTAAAATGAGCTGCTAGGTTCACTGCATGTCACTTCTTATATTTAATATATAATCCTTAATTGATATTGGAGCTTTTTGTAGCGTTTGTGTGCAACAAACAACGATGATTTACTACGATTAAAATGTTAGAAGGAATAGTTCTTCAACTTTTCTGAGTGCTGTCGATGCTGTCATATGTCTAACGGAACGTCAAGGATTACTGAGAAAAGGGTGTCAACTTTCTTAGTGATATTGTTTTCTTCGGGACGCTCAAGATTTTCTATTTTGTTTGCATTGCGCGCACCGTGATGTTCACTTGCACGTAGAAGATATTGTGATTATGACAAATCACCGTTTCAGACTGCGTAAAACTTCCCAAGAATAACTTTTAACTTGAAAGGCGAGCTGTATTGAATAAAAAAGAACCCGCCGTGGTTGTTCAGTGGCTATGGTGTTGGGCTGCTGAGCACAAGGTTGCGGGATCTCATCCCGGCCACGGCGGCCGCATTTCGATGGGGGCGAAAAGCGAGAACACCTGTGTACTTAGATTTAGGTGCACGTTAAAGAACCCCAGGTAGTCAAAATTTCCAGAGTCCCCCACTACGGCGTGCCTGATAATCAGATCGTGGTTTTGGCACGTAAAACCCCACAATTTCGTTTTTTTGTATTGAAAAAACATTGCAACTCATGTGTCACATATGCAAGCTGTGTAGGTGCAGTGCAGTAAGCAGTGCAGTTCGCTTAAAAAGATAATTTCAGGAACTTTCTGGCGCATCAATGTGGTCCTCTGCAAAACAGTCCCCATTAGACACACACTGGTTCCACATCGTCTTCCATTGTTGTAAGCAGCTTTGGAAGACCGCTTCTGCTAAATGATTCAGCAGTGATGTTGCTTCATTTTGAAGTGTCGACACACCACCCAAATGCCGTCCCTGAGGCAGCAATTTGCGGTTGGTAAACAAAAAAATGTCACAGTTTTGCCCTAAGGGCGAAGCAATGAATGCGATAGCAACACAGCAATGTCATACGAAGTAAGGTGAGCGGCTTTGGTAGCAATATGAATTGTAGTAAACATGAGCTGATTAATTAAGCAGGTGTGCTGCGGAGTAAGTAGACCGACATGAAGAGAGACTCGATGACCACGAGAAGGCGCGTGTGAAACGGTGGTGTTGATGAGAAGCGCTTACCGTGGGCAGCGCCTGCGAAGGGACACACCTGTAATGCTGCACTGCTGATCTGGGCAGCATTGCATGTGTAGTGTGCGTTGGAAATTGTGGCCCGACTATTACTAACTGAATGAACAAGCGTGGTGTGAGCGCGCACAAACAAACATGAATAGATCACACTGAATGACTGCAGCCAACGACTGTCAAAACGCTGTAAGCGAGCGCATACGCCGCGCAGCGGGCGACGGTACGTGCGGTCTATCGCTTCAACAGAAACTGAGCGGCGAATGCACGGCGCATAAAGGTCAGAGCCGTGTGGAGATAAGAGACTGTGCGGGCGAGCGAGCGACGAGCGCGGTTGTTGGCAGAGTAGAAGTGCAACCCTCCCCCCCCCCCCCCCCCGCGCTCCCTCCGGCGCTGGCTTCCCGCTTCATTGCTTGCGCGTGGGTGATTGAGTGCGTTCGCTCTCTGCGATAGCGCGCGTCCCCACACGCTTCCGCTCGGGCATACGGCGCGCGGCGAAGATTTTATCTATAGGGAACCTCACGGCGACGGCGACGGCGACGGAAGAAATTCGGTTGAAGTGTCCATATAATTGCTATCGCAATAAAAAAAAAACATGTCGCAGAGGGCTATATCTGGCGAGTGGGTAAGGGGTTGCAGCTGAGTGGTGGAAGTGCATTCGAAAGACTCACTCACTATGAGTGCAGACTGCGCAGGAGCATTATCGTGGTGCAAAATCCATCAACCCTCTTGCCAAAAAATTTGTCGCATATGGCCCACACGATCTTTCACACGCTTCAGAACCTCTCCGCAGAAAGCTTCTTGATAGTTCGACCATAAAGAAAGAATTCGTGGTGAACAGTTGTATGGCAAGTAAAACAACCCGATAAGCATCACTGATTTCTTGCTTCGTTATTCCGTGCTTTTTTGGGGGCCTCAGCTCATCTAGCTTTTTCCATTTCTTGCACTGATACTTCAGCTTGCGTCGTATTCGTACCGGTGACAGCCCTTTGCAAGAATTCGTTGCGGTCGTCTGAAGTTATCCATTCAATGTATCGCAACTGTTGCTCAGGATTCAGCGGCTTCGGCACGATCTTGGAGCAAACCTTTTTAATTTCCAAATTTTCAGTTTAAATTCGGCGAACGAGCCACTTTCTAAATTGTGATATGATTGACAGTCATTTGGAGGTCACTGCATGGGCACAAGGGAACACACACGATCGAGGTTTTCTTTGCACGAGGTGGAGGGGCGTCCGAATCTGACATCGTCCTTGTGGTATTCACGGCCTTCCCGGAAGCGCTGGACTCACTTGAATACAGTTTTTTTTCCTGTAGGGCATAATTTCTATAGGCTTTTGCAACATGTGGTGAGTTATCACACTATTCTTGCCCAAGTACATCTGATATTATTAATTTGTTCCGTCTGTTCGTTGATCTCATTATGGACACAGACAAAAATTGGGTTGCGCAAAATGTGGACGCATAAAATTGTGCCTTGTCATACACCCTTGCCACTCGTACTAGAGGTCATAGAGGTCAACCGTTTCATTTTGAGCGGAGAGAGAGAGAGCGGGTCCTCTACAACAGAGCCTTTCACATTTTAGCCGAATTACGGCACAAAACGTGAGGACGAACCTCGTATGCTGATTAGATTGAAGTCACTGAGGCGGGGGTTCGTTTGCTGTTTTATTGCACTGGACACTGCTCCCTCCCCCCCCCTCCCCCCCCCGCGGCTGTCTTCCCGCCATACCATTCTGCCCCCATTCCCCCCAAAAGACTGCACTGATTGACTCAAGGTGGCGTATTTGACGCTAAAAGAGACGCTCAGGCTGAGAAATTGCCCGTAAAATCTGCCAGGCTAAACATGCTTATAGCAAGATCATTACCCCCCCCCCCCTCCCTTACTCACCATCCCTCAAAGAAAAAAGAATTGAAAAAGAAGACACATACATGATTTAGCAAAGCGACTCATGTATAAAAAAATAGGCGAATCGACATACAAGGCTAAAACCCGGGAGACCAATTTCGTTGAGGCAGTACGTTCGAGTGGAAACTTAGTAGTGTGGGCGTTAATTACGCACGTCTTCTTCATCTGTACATTAGCATCATCATCCTACGTTGCTCGGTCCTCATGTTCAGCTATGTGTGATCATCATCATCGGGTGTGTGCCTTTGCTGGCTCGCTCCCGAGTACTCAGGCTGACAAAACGTCGTGCCAACAGAGACGTCATAGCAGTGATATTATTCCAGTATACTTTTAACATGGGCGAGTTGGCTCATATGTAGATAGAAACGCAGCGCGACTGAGTCAAGGACAAGAAGAAACACAAATCTGCATCAGAAGCGCTGACTAACGATTGGTTTTTCTTGCCCTAAGACCTGCCTTTTATATGCACACAAGTTTGCGATAATCCACCACAAGTTAACATAATATTCCCCGCTTAAGCTCTTTTATCCTTTTCTCGTACTGAGTTTATCACATAAGTCTCTACGAATGATAACAGAATTGCCTTTGCAGGGACAAAGCATCGTCCATGAGAAACGTAGAGGCCCTGACAATCATGAAATAACAAGTTTCGGTGTTATCTGAAATTTAGTGGCCGTGAAACTGGTGGCCGGAAAGATATACGCCAAGATAGAATTCACAAACACGGAGCTGAGCCGTGCTCCCTCAAGGGCTGCAGAAGATAGCGCCAACCTTTCCCTTTCCTCACGAACCACTTACTACTACACGGAAAAACTTCACAATTGATAATGAAGTGCTAGTGACAATGTCGAGCTGGTGATGGCATCATGAGGCTGTTGTTAACTCCACCTTGAAAGGATCAGATGTTACGCATTCGATCAGCGGTGTTGGCTATCGCCATGTTATTAAATCTGTGTCGGGAGGTGTTGCCGCCTGTCAGAGGCGTTGGCTTCTTCTCTGCTGGATTATGTCAACAACTACAACAACAGCAGCAGCATCAACAACAACCACGATGATGAAGTTGAAGATTAAGATGACTATACCGTACATAAACGATCGAGGAAAAGCTCGTGTTGAGTCACTAGCATTTATTGTGGATATTTCTTGAATGAGACTCCAGCAAATGCTGTTGATTACACGTGAAGTTAACTCCTTAGCAATTCCCAGTCTTTCGTTGCTAGAAAAAAAGCAGTAAGAAACGAATAAACAAGAATGCCATTGTCTCTGACTCATCGAACGGGGGCTAAGAGGCATAAAAAGAAAAATGACGTCCAAGCTGATGTCTATCTACTCATCTGCCATCTTCTCGTGCTGATATTATAGAGACGACTGCAAATGTATTACGGATGTTTGTTAAGATTTTATTGGCAATGCTCTGTGTATGCATTTGTTTGCAGCACACTAGACGCTAAAGGAAGCTAAATTACTTAACTTGTAGTAGTAAAAGGAAGACTTTTAATGAACCAATCTCAAAAAAAGAAAAGTGTGAGCTTTCGCTTTGGTAGAGAATTAGAAACGGGTGAAAAAAAAACAGTAGGCTCAAAAAAGTGCTTTGAAGCATTTTTTTTTTGAGCACTGCATTGTTAGTTAGTTTTGTCTGTGCGACCTTTTTCGCAACGACGTTTCGACACTAGCAGCAGACTAATAAATTGGTCTGACCGAGCATTGAATTTAAAAACTGCGCGATCCAAGCGCAAATAAAGGACAAAAGAAAAGTAAAGTAGCCAAGCACTGAATAGCGTAATGGATCAATTAGTACACTCGTAGGCTTCTGCGGATTTCTGCAACGAGGTTTTATATGCTGCATTATTGCATTATTAGTAGTGTCTTCATCTCCCCTGTGAAGAACGAGCAAGAAAGCAGTACTTGCATGAAACCAAAGCGAGGTGATTCATGGCAGCTTTAGAATATAGAAACATACGTGACGTCAGCGAGGGTGCCTTTATTTACATGCAGTGGGCCACGTTTCAAGAGAAGTGGCTGAAGAAGGGTTGTTGTGGTGTCATTACCGAGTAATGTGAGATCACGCAGTGGCATTTCCATAAACAGTGCCTTAAATGCTTTGAAAAACTGTGAAGTACGCCCATGCCTGTCGGTCCCTCACAGAATTTCTGTTCAACAGCGATACAGCGATGCAAAGAAACAAGTACCATTCTATAGTTTCATGTGGCGGCTGTGTGAGCGCATGTTCTAGGAACATTTTTTTTAACACGAAAGTGTTTTATGCCGGGGTCCACCAAGACTTCACTGACGTATTTCCGTCACGGAAATACGTCATAGAACATAATACAAAGAAAGAAACCAGAAGAAAAAGTTCCACAAACATGCAAAATTTGGGGATCGAACCCACGACCTCTCGGTCCGCGACGATAGATCGCCGAGCGTTTAACCCATTGCGCCACAAACGCATTTGCAGAGAGCTACACAGACGCGCCTTATATATCTAACACTCCTCCGTGTACCCGCGCTCTTGCTTGGGGCGGTGCCGCCGCCTACGAGCAGAAAAGAGAAGTACTGCATTATGACACTAACGCGCACCGACAGTGAACGCTTCGGTGGTCTCAGCACTACGACGCCTCGATGCCAGCATTCGAAGGGACGCTGGCATCAAGAAGCACTACCAACGCCACCTAGGTGGCGTTGGTAGTGGCGTTCACCGTACTCAGCACAGCGGAGCGTGGCCTCCGCAATTAGCTCTGAAAATGTTTCTGAAGTTGATCGCGGAGGCTGCAATTACGACGCGCTGTACGCGCTGATTTGACTCGGTGACGATTCAGTTACGTGCTTTGTCTTGCGCGTTGTATTAGTGTGTCAGTTACCTGCTTCGTCTTTCGCGTTGTGCTAGCGTGTGCAGCGTAGTGCAGCTTCCATATGCACGACGGTTGCTCATGGTCATCGACGTTGGTAGTCGTGATGGAGGAGACGTGCCACCAGGCGTCAGCGTGGGTGCATCAACGCCTAAGGGCGCTTTAGCCACAAAACACCAATAGACATTATATATCAATGTGCAATAAACATTACACTACTTCTGTGAAGACACGTTTCACTTTCGTGTTCTATACCGATTCCTATATAAGAGGGATCAACCACATTTTTTCGAACTACCCGCCATCCCATCACTTAAAACCAAATTATCGAGAACAGATTTTCTACTTTACCTGCTGTCTCACGTTAGTACGGATGTCTTTGTTAAAACTTGATACAGAAAGGAAACGTCAGTCAATATGGATATTTCGTTCACAAGAACGATTGTTCTCTTATACATGCTGCTGCCTTCCTGTATCTGAACGTTATGCCTATCATTTCCCGTCTTATCGCTCCTTGCGCGGTTTTATCTTTTCCTCAAGTTTCCTTGCTATCCTTGAAGCAAAGAAACCTCAAAGATAAGCACATACGTTCATTTTCAATGGTATGGTTTTTTATGACGTGAGCCTAGCAGATAAACCCCATCTCAGCCGGAGATTTCATTGTCATGATCTGAGTTCCCGGTGATTACTTTGCATAGATGATCATAAATCTTCCTAGGTTGATGATGACTAACACTAAAGAACTCTTGTTTACTTGCTAGCTCTGCTATTGAACATTAATTCATAGCGCTGCTCTTAGACGCCCGTTTTTTTGCGGCGAGCGTCGGCCATCGGCGTCCCTCTGTGATGAGCAGGTTCTTTTGTGTTAATGTTTCTGGGGGTTCTCTGAGGCGGTGCCTCCCAGAACCCAATCGAGGACAAAGCCGTTTGTTGGAAAACACACACACACAAACTTTTAATAAAACTAAAAGGAAAAGAAAACCATAAACCAAACACACAACGATAACATGAAAACACGTAGCTGGAACGCTAATGATATGAGGCAAGTTCGGGCAGGCTGCGGGTGTGCGTATGCACTACAGTCTCGACGCGGCGAAGCGGAGACGAGACGACGAGAGAAGCGTTGTTGATCTCACCAAAAGACGTTGTGTCGGAGCGTCGTACAGGCTGCCAGAGCGTGGCAGCTCTGGCTCGGAGGGAGAAGACAGGCGGCTCGGCAGCACGAGCCGACGGTGGTGGCGTTCTGGTCGGGCAGCTGATCGTGGCTCTCGGGCACGTAGCCCGACAGCTCAGGTTCTGCCCACGGACGCAGACGCTCACCAGCCTCGGGCAGCAGCAGTTGATTATCGGGCAGGGTGGTGATGCCCGGGAAGGCAGGCGGCTTGGCAGCAGGGGTTGACGGTGGCGGCGTTCTGACCGGGCAGCTGGTCGTAGAGCTCGGGCCCGTAGCCCGACAGCTCTCGTTCTGCCCACGGGCGCAGACGCTTGCCGGCCTCGGGCAGCAGTTCTCGAACGGATGGAGTGGCGGCGCCCAGGAATGGGTTGGCAGGAGGCCCCGGCCGGGTGAAGTCCTGGTGGCTCGGGTCCGGAACCCGACGGCCGTCTTCAACTCCCGATCCGGTGGCCGACCTTGTCCTGGTGCCGCTTCTGGAACTCTTCTCCCTACTGCCAGCGCGGCTCCTTTTTCTGCTGCTCTGGTCGATTCGTCGATTTCTCATTGGCTGCTCGAGGCTCCGTGTTCCTTTGTGATTGGATTGGCTTTCTTTTGATTTCTTTTCTTGCGCCGCGTGTTCACGCGCTGGACGGTCTTCGGCGTCGTCGTTTTCGGCGCGGCGAGGTAGAGCGGCGCATGCTCTCCTTGTCGTCTGCTTCTTGTTTGAATGTACCGCACATTGTCGCACACCACAAATATCACCGTCGCGCACCACACATCACATAAGCCCCTTTTTGGGACAAGTTTTTCCACAGAAAAAACTGCCGCTAGTGCGCGACGCTCTTGACAGATATGTTCTAAACACCACACACATTGTTTAACATAACGTTCCTTGCGGGTGGTACACCACCTAACCCTGACCAGTTCCATGCACAGTTCATCGGGCATATCAAACAACATTAATTAACATAGCCATTACAAGTCCAAGCAATGTTCATGGAGCGTATGAAGCACACTCACAAAAACAACTTCAAATAAAATACTTTAAAGTTGCAGACCAAGTCCTCTATTCTTCAAGGTCAAAATCCTGAGATGGCAACTGGTTATTGATTAGCTTTATAGGTTATCGCGTCCCAGATGAGACGAGCCGCGCGTCTTTTCTGCGTTCGTGAGAACCGCACTGGGGCCAATTTCTTGCATCTTGGGAAACGCACATACGAGGACCCCTGAATGACCTGACTCAGGTGTTGAATTGATTCGAAAGTCATAAGCTGGGCCTCATTGGCACTAAACGAAATGTGCTCTGTATATGTGCACTCAGGCACAAATCTTGTAGGGAACACTTCAGGCACGCCGACATGTAGCTGGGACCCATCGCACAAACATGCACACGGCACCTCAGCGGAACTGCTTTCCTTTTCTGCTGACGGAGAGGACCGATTTGCTTCCCCATTACACAAACAGGAATACAAAGTCGCTTTGCTATCCTCTACCAGATTACTCGGCGAGATGCCCCCTCTGTGTTCCTCAGTGGAATCACCTTGCGATGTCTCTAACTCAGCAAGTAAGCCATCAGGCAAAACTAGCTTACATACATCAGGTGCTGACGCGAGTGGTGACTTGGTGCGCAAGTCACGAATCGCTTTCCTTGAGTCTTCACTGGACTCTTTCACAAGGAGCTCTGTACTCATGTACATTTTACATTCGCCTATGTGGCCTTCGGGATTGCAGGCAGGCGGACTTATCCTCACTTGAGGTGAGGTACTCGAGTGGTCCTCAGACCTATTGAGGCCACTTATCACCACGGCAAGTGGTACACCGAAAGAGTGGGGGAGCATTTCATCGCTCACCTCGCACTCTTCGAGGCCATTGGCTTTGCGAACTTTTGCCCAATTAGTCGGGCTTTCTAGAGGTCTCTGTGCCTCTTTATGCGATGTGCTTTCAACTGAACTGGTTCGCAAGCGTACCCCTTTGCTGGTGGTGTCCTCTTCGAGGTCACTGCCAATGCGCACCGTTGCCCATTCCGTTGGGCTTTTTGAAGGCATCTGAGCCTCTTTATCCAATGTGCTTTTCTCAGCACAGATGCGTATGGGTGCCTCGATTTCATTAGTAGTTGCCTGCTGCCTGCTCCCCGCGCTGTCCTCAGCCTCCTTGAGGTTCACGTCGGGACCTACACTGGTCCGTTTCCTGCCTATTTCTCTGCTGCCCTCTTGTTCAGTGCCTTTTTCTAACAAACACCCGTGACGGTGTTCGGGGCAATCAATAGTCAAATATGTTGAGCTGCTTAGTCTGGAGCCCGCGTCAAACGATTGCTCAATAGATCTTGCATATAACTCCAGCTCGCAAATCTCTCTCAGTGAGCGTGCCCTTTCAGCCTCCGCGACCCTCAGACGCAACTGCAAAACACGTGCCTCGCGCTCAATCTCTTCTCTTTTAGCTTCTCGCTCCGCAGCGCGTTCTTCTCGCGCTCGCGCCTGCCGCTCGGCGAACCACGCTTTTAGCTCTGCTCCCTCAAGCCCCATGCGTTCCGCTAAAGCTAACAGCTCTCGCGTGGTAGCCATGGTTCGCAGCCGTTAGAATTAACGAAAAAAAATCCAAACGAACGGCTCTGTCCTGTCGCGCGGACGCCAATTTGTGATGAGCAGGTTCTTTTGTGTTAATGTTTCTGGGGGTTCTCTGAGGCGGAGCCTCCCAGAACCCAATCGAGGACAAAGCCGTTTGTTGGAAAACACACACACAAACTTTTAATAAAACTAAAAGGAAAAGAAAACCATAAACCAAACACACAACGATAACATGAAAACACGTAGCTGGAACGCTAATGATATGAGGCAAGTTCGGGCAGGCTGCGGGTGTGCGTATGCACTACAGTCTCGACGCGGCGAAGCGGAGACGAGACACGAGAGAAGCGTTGTTGATCTCACCAAAAGACGTTGTGTCGGAGCGTCGTACAGGCTGCCAGAGCGTGGCAGCTCTGGCTCGGAGGGAGAAGACAGGCGGCTCGGCAGCACGAGCCGACGGTGGTGGCGTTCTGGTCGGGCAGCTGATCGTGGCTCTCGGGCACGTAGCCCGACAGCTCAGGTTCTGCCCACGGACGCAGACGCTCACCGGCCTCGGGCAGCAGCAGTTGATTATCGGGCAGGGTGGTGATGCCCGGGAAGGCAGGCGGCTTGGCAGCAGGGGTTGACGGTGGCGGCGTTCTGACCGGGCAGCTGGTCGTAGAGCTCGGGCCCGTAGCCCGACAGCTCTCGTTCTGCCCACGGGCGCAGACGCTTGCCGACCTCGGGCAGCAGTTCTCGAACGGATGGAGTGGCGGCGCCCAGGAATGGGTTGGCAGGAGGCCCCGGCCGGGTGAAGTCCTGGTGGCTCGGGTCCGGAACCCGACGGCCGTCTTCAACTCCCGATCCGGTGGCCGACCTTGTCCTGGTGCCGCTTCTGGAACTCTTCTCCCTACTGCCAGCGCGGCTCCTTTTTCTGCTGCTCTGGTCGATTCGTCGATTTCTCATTGGCTGCTCGAGGCTCCGTGTTCCTTTGTGATTGGATTGGCTTTCTTTCTTTTGATTTCTTTTCTTGCGCCGCGTGTTCACGCGCCGGACGGTCTTCGGCGTCGTCGTTTTCGGCGCGGCGAGGTAGAGCGGCGCATGCTCTCCTTGTCGTCTGCTTCTTGTTTGAATGTACCGCACATTGTCGCACACCACAAATATCACCGTCGCGCACCACACATCACATAAGCCCCTTTTTGGGACAAGTTTTTCCACAGAAAAAACTGCCGCTAGTGCGCGACGCTCTTGACAGATATGTTCTAAACACCACACACATTGTTTAACATAACGTTCCTTGCGGGTGGTACACCACCTAACCCTCACCAGTTCCATGCACAGTTCATCGGGCATATCAAACAACATTAATTAACATAGCCCTTACAAGTCCAAGCAATGTTCATGGAGCGTATAAAGCACACTCACAAAAACAACTTCAAATAAAATACTTTAAAGTTGCAGACCAAGTCCTCTATTCTTCAAGGTCAAAATCCTGAGATGGCAACTGGTTATTGATTAGCTTTATAGGTTATCGCGTCCCAGATGAGACGAGCCGCGCGTCTTTTCTGCGTTCGTGAGAACCGCACTGGGGCCAATTTCTTGCATCTTGGGAAACGCACATACGAGGACCCCTGAATGACCTGACTCAGGTGTTGAATTGATTCGAAAGTCATAAGCTGGGCCTCATTGGCACTAAACGAAATGTGCTCTGTATATGTGCACTCAGGCACAAATCTTGTAGGGAACACTTCAGGCACGCCGACATGTAGCTGGGACCCATCGCACAAACATGCACACGGCACCTCAGCGGAACTGCTTTCCTTTTCTGCTGACGGAGAGGACCGATTTGCTTCCCCATTACACAAACAGGAATACAAAGTCGCTTTGCTATCCTCTACCAGATTACTCGGCGAGATGCCCCCACTGTGTTCCTCAGTGGAATCACCTTGCGATGTCTCTAACTCAGCAAGTAAGCCATCAGGCAAAACTAGCTTACATACATCAGGTGCTGACGCGAGTGGTGACTTGGTGCGCAAGTCACGTATCGCTTTCCTTGAGTCTTCACTGGACTCTTTCACAAGGAGCTCTGTACTCATGTACATTTTACATTCGCCTATGTGGCCTTCGGGATTGCAGGCAGGCGGACTTATCCTCACTTGAGGTGAGGTACTCGAGTGGTCCTCAGACCTATTGAGGCCACTTATCACCACGGCAAGTGGTACACCGAAAGAGTGGGGGAGCATTTCATCGCTCACCTCGCACTCTTCGAGGCCATTGGCTTTGCGAACTTTTGCCCAATTAGTCGGGCTTTCTAGAGGTCTCTGTGCCTCTTTATGCGATGTGCTTTCAACTGAACTGGTTCGCAAGCGTACCCCTTTGCTGGTGGTGTCCTCTTCGAGGTCACTGCCAATGCGCACCGTTGCCCATTCCGTTGGGCTTTTTGAAGGCATCTGAGCCTCTTTATCCAATGTGCTTTTCTCAGCACAGATGCGTATGGGTGCCTCGATTTCATTAGTAGTTGCCTGCTGCCTGCTCCCCGCGCTGTCCTCAGCCTCCTTGAGGTTCACGTCGGAACCTACACTGGTCCGTTTCCTGCCTATTTCTCTGCTGCCCTCTTGTTCAGTGCCTTTTTCTAACAAACACCCGTGACGGTGTTCGGGGCAATCAATAGTCAAATATGTTGAGCTGCTTAGTCTGGAGCCCGCGTCAAACGATTGCTCAATAGAGCTTGGATATAACTCCAGCTCGCAAATCTCTCTCAGTGAGCGTGCCCTTTAAGCCTCCGCGACCCTCAGACGCAACTGCAAAACACGTGCCTCGCGCTCAATCTCTTCTCTTTTAGCTTCTCGCTCCGCAGCGCGTTCTTCTCGCGCTCGCGCCTGCCGCTCGGCGAACCACGCTTTTAGCTCTGCTCCCTCAAGCCCCATGCGTTCCGCTAAAGCTAACAGCTCTCGTGTGGTAGCCATGGTTCGCAGCCGTTAGAATTAACGAAAAAAAATCTAAACGAACGGCTCTGTCCTGTCGCGCGGACGCCAATTTGTGATGAGCAGGTTCTTTTGTGTTAATGTTTCTGGGGGTTCTCTGAGGCGGAGCCTCCCAGAACCCAATCGAGGACAAAGCCGTTTGTTGGAAAACACACACACAAACTTTTAATAAAACTAAAAGGAAAAGAAAACCATAAACCAAACACACAACGATAACATGAAAACACGTAGCTGGAACGCTAATGATATGAGGCAAGTTCGGGCAGGCTGCGGGTGTGCGTATGCACTACAGTCTCGACGCGGCGAAGCGGAGACGAGACACGAGAGAAGCGTTGTTGATCTCACCAAAAGACGTTGTGTCGGAGCGTCGTACAGGCTGCCAGAGCGTGGCAGCTCTGGCTCGGAGGGAGAAGACAGGCGGCTCGGCAGCACGAGCCGACGGTGGTGGCGTTCTGGTCGGGCAGCTGATCGTGGCTCTCGGGCACGTAGCCCGACAGCTCAGGTTCTGCCCACGGACGCAGACGCTCACCGGCCTCGGGCAGCAGCAGTTGATTATCGGGCAGGGTGGTGATGCCCGGGAAGGCAGGCGGCTTGGCAGCAGGGGTTGACGGTGGCGGCGTTCTGACCGGGCAGCTGGTCGTAGAGCTCGGGCCCGTAGCCCGACAGCTCTCGTTCTGCCCACGGGCGCAGACGCTTGCCGGCCTCGGGCAGCAGTTCTCGAACGGATGGAGTGGCGGTGCCCAGGAATGGGTTGGCAGGAGGCCCCGGCCGGGTGAAGTCCTGGTGGCTCGGGTCCGGAACCCGATGGCCGTCTTCAACTCCCGATCCGGTGGCCGACCTTGTCCTGGTGCCGCTTCTGGAACTCTTCTCCCTACTGCCAGCGCGGCTCTTTTTTCTGCTGCTCTGGTCGATTCGTCGATTTCTCATTGGCTGCTCGAGGCTCCGTGTTCCTTTGTGATTGGATTGGCTTTCTTTCTTTTGATTTCTTTTCTTGCGCCGCGTGTTCACGCGCCGGACGGTCTTCGGCATCGTCGTTTTCGGCGCGGCGCGGTAGAGCGGCGCATGCTCTCCTTGTCGTCTGCTTCTTGTTTGAATGTACCGCACATTGTCGCACACCACAAATATCACCGTCGCGCACCACACATCACACCCTCGTAACCGAGCGAACGAGCGCAACGAAGGATGGAAGAGCGAACGCGGAGCTCAGCGGGGGATGAAAGACGGCGACAGCGAAGAGAGCACGAGGACGAAAGCAGAGGAGAAGGATGCAGCGGAACCATGAGACGGAAATTGGAGCAGGAGGGTATGGCGAAAGCGTGAGTAGAGAAGCGTAGTGCCACACAAGACGGGCTATGCGGCGAAGATGGCTACGAGGTGGCACCAGGGCAGTGCGCGTTGTCGGTTTACCGGTGACACCAACGATACCATATGAAAACAGAACACTGCGCCCACGCGTCACCCACGCGCTGCCTCTCACGATCTCCCAATTAGCGAGGCAGTCGCGCCACATTTCGCTCCGTTTGCAATGTGCCGCACGAGACAGATTGTCCATGCCAGAAATACATAGCGAAATGAAAACATGTTTAGAGCTGCACTCAAATTTCGCCTTAGTGACTATCGTAATCGTCGGTGATTTTTTTTTCTGTACAATCCAAACTTAGTATTATAGTTTGCCAATTCAGCTCGCTAATCACATTAACCTTGTGTGCTTTGCGAATTAAGACAGAAGCTCATCATGCGAGAGAAGTACTCTTTGATGATTTGAACCATTCGGCCAAAACACGATGGAGTTTCGCACTATACACTCATTAGCTATGCGCTTATAGGCTGTAGTGAAGCATCCATACGCGTTGCGCTTGTTCAAGCCATTGAACTCAATTTTATTTATTTGTATATGTTCGGAATCAATTGAAACATGTAGAATAGTTCTAACTTTTCTTATGAGGATAAAAAGGAACGTAGAAAAAGGCGGGGGGAAAGAAATGAAGGCAAAACAGAATAATTGAGTTTGTATTTGAAAGAACGCTCTCATGATAACGTTGTTCTTGAGAGCAGGTCCGAGCCAATGGTAATTTTGGACATACTATTAGCGAAGGCAGCTGGCCAGTAAAAAAAAAAAAAAAAAAAAAAAAAAAAAAACGCTCTTACGCGAGTGAAAAGCAGTGAATTCGCTCGCAAATATTTTGAAATTGCTTGCGATGTTTCCAGTGTGGAAAATAAAACCTTGGAAAACTTAGCAAACTCGGTTTAGAAATCGTAGGAGGAGTAGCAATCGAATGCCATCCCATCGCGGAGCTTCATTGTGCAAAAAGAAGCGCGATTTTTGTCTGTCTCGTATTATCGGTACGGTTCATTTCTCCTGCCCGGAAAGGGCGCCACTGTGACAACACGCCACCAGCAGAAGCTTGTTCCATTTCCTGACCGCCGAGGTTTCACGAAGCCGAACAAAGCTGGCTGCCCACCGCCTTTTCGTTTCCTATACTTCAACTCATCCTCCCCCCCCCCCCCCCCCCCTGCTTTCACCCCCTAGTAATCACCAAACTGCCTTGCCTTCTTCGTCAAAGTACACTAAAACTGACGTTGTCCAGTTGTTTCGATATACAGTTGTGCTTTTTCTTTGGGGCAGTAAAATCAACAGAAAATAAAGAAAACCTTTGTGCTTATTTCTCGGGAAACAAAGGTCAGCGGAACATTTCTCACCTCAGACTGTGAGGGCCCACACTTCAAAGGGCACAGCACTCTTCAAACTTCATATGCTGCAGTGGGGTGATTGTTTGTAAAGCTATAGCGCTGATATTGTCGTACCTTGAATTTTCTGCTCATTCCTTTATCGCAATTGAGTTTTGAACGTCGAACATTTCTCAGAGAACTTTCATAACTTTTGTTCGCTTTGTGTATTTTTACCCTATGCATTATCAAGCATAAAATACTTAATTACATGCTTTAAAAATATTGACAAAATGTTTTTAAAATTTGATAGCAGCACAGTTACTGTCGTCTTCTAGAAACTGATGCAGAGGTACTTCATCGTGTACCCGTGACACAGTGGAACACGAGAAATAAGCACGTATCCGAATGCCTGATAAGTGTCCGTCGTTAATATTCATCATAAAATCAGCGCCAGAACAGCGTGGATATTAGAGAAATAAATAAAGAAAACAAGGACGAGTGCCGACTCACAACTACTATGCGTCGTGACCATGTAGAAGATCACAGAAGTGTAGGAGTATCGTGCATCACAGCTAACGTTAGCCAAGGTGTTCAACGCACGAAAAAAAAAAAAGTTAAAAAATCACCGTGTAACATACGATTATAGTACATACGGTGCTTGGTAGTCAATGGTACGACGACCAAACACTCTACGTCGTACGATCTTATCTTGCACCGGGTATTTCAAATATTTTGTTAGTTTAAGAGGAAGCTTTAGATCTGGCCCAACTCCGACGCGGCCTATTCAAATACATGTAGAGCGCACAAACGCTTTTTTTAGATAACCCTAGGACGTATTTTAATGAAATTTGTCACATTTAAGAGCGAAGGTTAAATTCTAGCGACTATTGGAAGCGGAATTTTCATTTAGGGGCTGAATGTTTTCCAAAAAATTTTAATTCATTCGAAAGTTCGAAAAAATAGAAGCACGAAATTTAAAAATTAATATCTCTGCATCAAGAACAGATATCGCAGTTTTGTAAACGGCATCAGTTAGATCATTCGAAATAGACAAATTCGATTTGTCAATTTATATCTTACGTGAATTTGTTACGTTGTGTACAACGCTGTATTTCCATATTACTAAATTTTTCGAGAATAATGTGTAACACCAATTTTGCCCGCTTTAGATGTACTATTAGATGCAATTCACAGAATTGTGATATCATTTTTCATTGCTGCGTTACAGAGGTGTAAACTTCATAGTTTTGTTCTTTGAAAATTTGCGATTTTTGTCAATTTTTATTAAAATGTTTATTATAAATTGACGAAATAACTAAAAAATTCGAAACCAAAGGTCGTTCGACTAAGTTTTCTTTTTAAACGCAACAAACCTCGTCACATTTGATGGAGTGGTTGCCGAGAAAAACGAATTCTCCTTTTACATGTATAAAAATAGGAGGAACCGAGCTGAAGCTTGGCTAACGTTAACTGGGACACCCCATATATACCTGCTGCCTTAGTTGTCTTAGCACCGGAAAAGAAAGATCCGCAATATCCTTTGTGTTCTCTTCATAAAAAAGAAATACTGCTTTTAAATGGCCAGTTTGCGGTTTGTTTTATCTGCGAGTTATTAGTTCCTTTGTCGTTTTAGTAGTATAGCAGATTTTGTTTTGTTTTTTTTTCTTCTTTTTAATCTTCTCTTGTTTTCTAATCTTTTTTTGCTCTTACCCCATCCCCCTCTGCAGAGTAGCCAACCGGACACTTCCCCTGGTTAACCTCTCTGCCCTTCACCTCCTATTTTCCTTCCTTCCTTCATAGCAGAACTAGTCAACGCGTGTAACTTGTTTCACAATAATTTATTTTGCCATAAAGATCTTCAGCAGTATGTTGGCACTCATGGTTGTACGCATTTTTTTTTATTAGAATACATGACAAGCAACCCATCCACATTTCCGTCCTACCTTCGTTAATGGCTGATGTAAGATAGGCATGCTCCGGGTCTCGTGGTTCCATGTAGCTAGTGGTTATTAGAAGGAATTAAACATGAACGTTATCATTAGCACGTTTTATAAATTAAAGTTTGTGTGGCTTGATAAAGTGATGTATCACAGTGTAAGTGGTTTACTACAAATGAGAACGTTCTTGTAAATGATGAAGTGTTGGAAAGTTATTGTTACCATTCTACCAATTTAATTTAACCCATATAGGAACAAAAAGCCGCGGCACAAAGCCAGCCTGCTGTAATCGTACGATGAGTCCCTTCTTCAAAAATAAATTTAGGTTGTGTTATATATAACCAGCTTAGCTATGTCTATAATTCACTGGAGTGCTTATCTTCCTATACTTTCATACGTACAAACAAACAAAATCAGGTTAAGACATAAATAGACAAACATTTATCTCATGCTACCACAGGTAATACGAGGAGGTGGTTTACTGTGGAAGCAAAGATAATTGAACGAGAACGGGGTTGTGTCCCGCCCGCTGGCCTGCCTCCACTGAGTGAGCCCAATTAATGCAGCAGCGAAACAGGACCGGTCTAGTTACGATGCGGCTTGTCCTTGAGCTGGGTTGCGGCCTTTCTTTATTTTGCGTCATGACGAGGACATACCGAATGCAGAAACAGAGATTGCGTAATAGGTCTGCACGTTTGAGCCTAATGGTCCGGTATAGCAATCTTACTGAACCGCGCAGGCATGTCTAGCCGAAGATTGAGAAGGCGTACTCAACAGAAAGCCGTCGTTCGGCTTTCGCCTTGATTTAGGTGCCCTGAGAGGAAAAACAACAGCGGACTGCAGTCCATGAAAAGCTAGGGAGAACCATTCTGAAACACGTTGGCCCGGTGTCGATGATTATATAACAAGCGCCAGCGATGTAATTACGCGGGCATCTAACGATAATCGCGATGAGGAGCGTCTGCTCAAGTCATAGTACATGACTGCTGCACGCAAGCTACGCCTCCTTTTTTTTTCTCTTTTCAAGATTTTCTTTCTCTTGTTCTCCAACACGCGCCCATTTACTAATGCCGTAATTTCGGTAACGCTGCAGGTGAACTCGAGATAACGCGGAAACGTGGTGATTCTTCTTGCCGACATCATGCACTGGAAGTATACTTTTTTTTTTACTCGCAGGAAAATTTTGCGTCAGAACCTAATTATTTCAGTCGATTATTATGCACCCATTATCTCGCTTCATGCACATGGTGTTTTACATTTCGTTATGCAGTGCCACACAGAGTTTGTTTCTTCCCAATAATAAAGAAAACGTTTGAAGACTTTTTTTTCTTCTCATGACGTGCATTCCTCGGGCCATGGCTCGTGGCCCCAAATATAGCGTGTTCTCACTTGCTCGCTGACTCGCTATCAGCTCTGAGTAGATTAAAGCGTGTGCAGTGGCCGGTCATTAATATATTGCACCACGTTTTCTTGCTGTTTGTGCCAACGGGGAATTGGCCAGCACTTCTTGTTTTCTTTCTAGTATAGGCAGCAGTGATGAAAGCTGAATAACAGTAAATTGTGGAGGTGGAGGTGTAAATGTACAAAGCTGTGACTGCTTCTCGCTGAAAAAAAATGAGCCGTTCATTTGGCAGATTTTAATAATTTCCAAGGGACGCGTTCCTTTAACGCCATTTCTGGTATTGCACAATGCCCTATCACTGTGCACACGCGAACACTCCGCCAGTTTAGTAATATTGCACGAACGCATAAGGAACTGAGTCGGCTAGATGCGTATAATAAAAATTGTGCGGGGAAATGGACGAAATCACGACGAGAACGCGATACAGCTTCAAAAGTACAAAGACTGACGCTAACTTTTGTTACACCAACTAATGAAGAAAAGCGCTCTGTGCGTTCACGCTTTCTGTCGTGCTGCAGTGAACAATAATCAACAAAGGAATCGTGAAACTAGCGCCAGTTCTATAGTACTACTCTGCACATTAGGGTAAAACAATGATTGTCATTCCATACACCCTTCCTTGACTTTCAGTGCGCAAGAAAGTCTTCGCGTGAAAATTATATTCTGAACACCAATGTATTGCCGCGAATTGCCGCGAAATAAACGAGTGTTGAGCACTATCGGAACAAATGTCCGATCAAAGTGGCGGCATCGCACTGTCTGGCACAGGATAACTTCAAAAGTTTTCTAAAGCTTAAAAAAACTGAGTATATATGATGCAGGTTCGAGAGCTCCATGTTTTCATGAAAAGGTTGTGGGTTGAACTGTAAATAAATTAAAAAAGTCACAGGCCTGCGCGGCACACGCAGCACAGTCACAGCGTAAGCTGGTGGAGCGAGCGGCCTAAGAGTAGCAATTTCGGCACCGCGCACAACAGGGTCATCGCGGCAAAGTGTCTTCACCTCGTTTTGACGAGAGCGATCTCAACTGTCCGCCCGGCGTCGACGGCGAGCTGCGGTTTCTAATGCTCTCTGCACAGCGGTCTGCTGAGCCCGGTGATGCTTGGTTGTAGCCGCGCACGTACCTCTACGATTTGCTTCTTCAGCAGCGGTTCGTACCTTCCGAGGAGGCGCCATAACGTGTACCGAAGAGGTACCGAGAATACGTGGCGCACATCTCACATTGGGATCGCGTTTATTGCGCGCCTCGTCTGAATCGCATCTCGTCGTCTGCGCCTGTGCATGCGGCTTTTGCAGGCGCCTTAACTAGATGGCGCCACCATACTGGCGGAGGCTCGGGTCGTGTGCGCCTGCGCGCCTGCCTAGGGCGCGTTTATAGGGCCTTTTTCTGACGCTGATAGCAACTACTTGCGTGGCTCAGTGGTAAAGTATCCGACTCCCACGCAGCGGGCCTGGGTTCGATCCTGGCGGAGACCGGGTACTTTTTTTCGCATTTCGGGCGATAGCGGTTACGCCGCGGCGGACAAGAACGCAAACCGAAATGGCTATTAGAACGAGCCCATAACAGCTTACGCTGTAAAACGATGCCCGACTTGCATATTATTCTATAACAAAACAGAGTTGTGTTATTGTCAAGTGATCACAAATTGCTCAAGCCCTGCAAAGCCAGCATTTCAGTTATTCATTTAGTCGCCGTGTGAAATTCAAGTTCAATTTCACTAAGAAATTCACACTGCTAACAGAATAAAAAGTACTAGCCACTGAATTCCGGGAACTAAAAAGCGACAGCAATAATTCAAACTTGGTCACAACAACAAATCAAGGAATGTGCCGACAACTGTATACAGGGAATTGAGTTGGCGATTCAATATCTCCCGGGGCTGTGGCCTTAAAACAAACAAAATAAGTCTACCAGAGAAAGCGAGATAAGTTAAAGTGGGGAACAGCTGTTGTAAAAATGGTGATCTGAGCGACGAAGACAAAACGACGCTGGATATAGCCCAGCTCACCACCGTCCCCTACAGGCACCGTCAGTGAGCTCGACAGGCGAGTAATTTCCATTTATGACGTTGCCACAAAGAACCGCTTCACAGCGCTTCGGCTTTCCCTTACCATTTATTTTCTTGTTCGGGGCTCTTTGCCTTTTATTCCTTGCACCGTCTTTTTTAGCCACCGTTCGCTCCTTCACACACACAAACATACAAGACCGGCCATCTCGCCTTCGCCGAGCCGCTTTCCTTTCGATGGCACCAAGCCATCTCCATACAAAGTGGAAGAAAGCCTGCAAGGTGCCCGGATCGGCCTGAAGAAGCACGCCTAACCCTGTCAGCTCCCGCAGCCTCACAAGAATTTAGGTCCCACGAGGTTTCGGCATCGATCGTCTCGAGAGGTGCGCGTTGCACGTCCAATCTTTGGGGGCCGGTGCTTTGTTATTTAGGAAGGCTATGCGTGTTGTTTACTCGACCGAGTGAGACACGATGCCACCGCTTAAATCAGGACGTAGACGTACCAAAGAGAAAGAATGCTGGCTAGGCAAACGCACGGTGAAGATTGAGGGGGCGGGGCCCAGTGCACGCTTCCTCCTCGATCCACGGTATTCCCACAGTATTGCGTACCAGTGCTTCACACACCTCTTCTGCGAGTACCCACTTTGCATACACTATCTGCTTGCTTGCAGAATGCCTGAAAGCACGACGTCTTGATAACAAGGACGTTGGTTTCGCCTGACTAGGAGAAGGAAGCGAACCGTGTTAGGAAGGACCCCGGAAGTGTAGTTAGAGTGAACGCTTGGAAGGCAGCCATGCCAATCACTGTAGTGGCCACGAATAAGGTTTGTTCATAAGGTGGACCTTAGCTCTCTCGACGTATTGGGGATGCAAAGACGAGCTCAAGGTATCGCAAAAACCTGTGTCTGGCAGTGTTAAAGTACGTGGCAGTTATACGAAGTTCTTACCCTCTGTCTTCAGAATTTTTGACAGCCAGGTGGAATCCGTGAGTCACAACTGGTCGGGTATTTCTAGCTGGATACCTCAGGCCACTTTCTGATCATGACAAGAAAATTTGCATAAGAATAAAAATGTGTTGGAGCGCATACCAAATAGTCAGGCATTACCAAATCCTGACTGGGAGCTTACCACTGCCGTTAAAAAGAAAAAGGTACAATCACTGCACTCTACCTGTGCTAAGGTATGGGGAAGAAACTTGAACGCTAACATAAAAGGTCGAGAAGAAGTAAAGAACCGTGCAAAGAGCGATGGAATGAAAAATGTTAGGCATAACGTTAAGAGACAGGAAGAGAGCGGTGTGAATCAGAGAGCAAACGATGATAGCTGATATTCTAGTTGACATTAGGAGGAAAAAAAAAGTGACTCGCCATACCGGCCCTGCGAAAGTGGATGCCCATCGAAGCTGTTGAAAACCACCACTACAACTGCTGAGGGGGTATGCAATACTTTATTGCTTTATAGTAATTGTAGTGACAATCGATTTGTGGTCGCCGTGGTACACCGTGCTGGGTTCTGCGACCATTTCACTGCATTCGGGGTCAAGACCAAACCCACACATGATCTGTATCACGTGGTTGGTTGATAGGGGTCGTTGTAGCATGTGAGTTCAAAGTTGTCCTTGACAAACGACAGGAACCAGTCCTTCTTGTTGGGCTTCACAATGTCAACATTAAAGTCGCCTTACAGTCGCTATAAAGTCGCCAAAATTAAAGCCTCTTGAGCAGTATTAATCGGGTCCTCCCTGGCTTTGTGCTTGCACTCAGCCTCTTGGGAACGAGGTTCATCAAATTAGCAGCACGCCTACGCTGGCCGTATTGCCGTTTCTTTTCCTTTTGCTGCTCCTCAGGAGTTCTAACTACAACTTGTATGCGTTGCCTACCCATAGCGGTCCAGAAATAACAATAAAATTAGTTGCTAGGCTGGTTCTTTTATATATGAAAAGTGATTGGCGTTACTCCTCACGTCGCAAACTGCCGTCGCCGTGGCAGCTTGCGCAGCAGTAATCTTTAGTGGGAAACGTATGCGGGGAGCGCTACGTGCGTCGCACTGTTAGCAGGAACGCCTCATCATCAATTAAGTCGTTTGAATACTTGCTTTGTGCGTTTCGTTTATTGAAACAAATGCTGCGCTGTAAGTTACATGCGTGATAGCAAAGAATGTACGCGTGTCTCACTTCAATCGCTCAAGGATTTCTTCCTGAGGACGACGGCACGAGAAATCCAGACCAACTAGAGGGTAACAGCTTCGCGGTAAAATTGACCTGGGCAGGCCACGTAATGCGCAGGCCACATAACCGTTGGGTAAGTAGAGGTACAGAATGGGTACCGAGGGAAGAGAAGCGCAGTCGAGGATGGCAGAAAATTAGGCGGTGTAATCAAATAAGGAAATTTGCAGGTGCTAGTTGGAATGAGCTATAGCTAGCACGACACAGCGTTAATTGGAGATCGCAGAGAGAGGCCTTCATCCAGCAGTGGTCATAAAAATGTGCCAATGATAACAAAAATAAGAATGATAAGGAGAAGGACATAGTAGGTGCGCTTGCAGTTTTCTTACATTTGCCTCTTTTCTCATTCACGTGCAAGCTATCTAATCTACATGCATAGACCCTAAAATAATTTTACCAGCGTCGCGGAATGAACAACACCACACAAGGAAGAAATATCGATTTTTCCTCGGCGCGCACAAAAAGCAAATGGCGAGATGTCTGCCTGTAAAATTACAAGATTCCAAGCACACAGATTTACCATATACATTGTTTGTGTCCCATTGTGCTTGTGTCTGAAGCGTTCACATGCCACCGGTAATAAAACACACGTTCAAGACCACACTTAAAAAAAAAAGATGCACATGGTGCGAGCTGCGTGAATGCTATGTTTAGAGTTAATTCGCTCTAATAATTAACATTAAGTGCACTCATCAAGCGAACAGTGAACTAAACTTTAAAAATAAGTTTAATTGTGAAATATGGACAGGCGAGTGGATAAGGCCAGTTTATTTAGTGAGAATCATCATATACTGGTTTCTTAATTTCACTATGAAAATGTTGCGTGAAAATATGTTCAATTCTTCTTGTCCCGCATCCGCGGGGGCTGGGGGAAGAACAACGTGAAACGCTTATATATTGTGCAGCAGACTTTGGGGACGCATATTTGAAAACTGGCGCTGATATCAGATTTATACTAAATGGTTAAAATGTGGCCCTAAATTATGATCACAGTACTCGTAATAATCATGCAGTTTCTGTAGCAGCCTTGGAAGAAACAGGATCTCTGAGTGACATTCACAAGAAGACAAGTCAATGAAAACAAATATTTCAGAATTGTGCTAACGATTGCACATATAGCTTTTACACGCTGCATGTTTTCTCAAGCTTCTCGAATGTATGCTATATCTACGCAACCTGAATTGTGATTTGCACTTTCCGTATGCTGAGATGGAACTAAATATTCTTGCACAATTAACAAACATGGAACATTTTTTAAATGTAATTCCGTTATCTTCATCATACTTTCCATATTTATTTATGTTAGTATTTTCTAGGTAAATGTATAATATACGTACACTGCATAGGCAACCTACAGCGCCAAAACAACCTAAATAAGAAGGTGTTCTCTTTCAGTGGATATTAAACGTAACCTGTTAAATATTATTGCCATCGTATCGCTCTTTCTTATGTATTGTATCGTATCGCTTCGAATAAACTTTGTGGCGAGTGCGACTTTTTCCAGTCTTCTTTTTAAATCATGATGTTTCGCTTCTTTTTATCCCATAACAAGATTAAACTTTAAGTTGATGTCAAGTTCCCCTAGAAACAACCTTTTCTGAAGCCAGTATGTTTATTTTATTCGATACGCATAATAAACACTTTTTCTTGCGCGACTCAACTTTGCTTCCATTCTGTTAAACTACCTGATAGTTCTAGAGTTATGTGGTTAGACATGATAACTTTTACCGAGAAATCGAACTATTCATATGAAGTTAGGATGCGTACCAAAGTAATCACATATTACTCGCGATACATCAGGGGTACAGGGAATGACAACTGTTCCTGGCATCAATGGAGGCGAGTTTGATTCGTTCTTTTGTAGTAAATTTAGAAATCCTGTTGCGTGAGCTCGCTGTTAGGCCGGATATAACTGTAGTTAAGGTTATGTTATTTTTGCCGCCAACTCTGTGTGGTTTTGGTGACAGTGCTTAGATACGCAACAACTACTATTGCGCCATGCAGAGACCATCTGATGATTCTTTCATCATTACCCTCCTCGCCTTCCCTTGCCTCCCCCCTGTCACGCGCTCACTCTGCCATTGCAAAATGCAAGCGAAATATTCGGCAGTTGTATTCATGCACCGCTAAACTGAACAACCGTTTGACATTCTACGTAGTTATCCTAAAATACAAATAACGTGCATCACTAAGTCTGTGACGTGTAATATTTTCAGTCCGACGCAATTTAAATCACAATTTTTTTTCTTTGCCTCCCCGCTCTTCAAACCTTCGGTTCGAATAAACGAGGTGACACGGGGCTCAACAAGTGTTGTCGCGAGAGTGGCTTCCTTCGGAACGCGGGCTTGTCTTCGCTTTTGTGGCTTCCTATTCACATAGGCTCGTGCTTCCGTGGTAAAGCAAGCCTCCTTGACCGCCGCCAAGGCGAGGCACAGTTCAGTTCGTGCTCCGCGAGACGCCACGATATATGGCACAGGTTCCACTATTTAAAAGGAATTAACAGCATGAACCACGACATCCGGGGGAGCATGGGGCTCGTAACCACATTAGCATGGCCATATTTGCTGCCCGAGTCGAGACTTCCGTAGCTTGGGTTTCCTGAGCGCCTTTTCCTTGTACGAATATATTTCGTCCTGGCTTACCCTGTCGTGAAAACGAATGGATATAGCCTTTTCATATCACAACTGTTCTCATTCTCTCTTCATCTATCGCGGTGATTCCACTAATGTTGAGAATTCTCTAATGAACGCTGGCCGATGGAAGCGGTGCATCTCGTCCTGTTTGAGCTAGCAGCACGCATTCTAGGAGCGCGTGCTATGACTTTGCTAAGCCCAGAGCAGGTTTGTAAGAGTTCGTTGACAGGGCCGCTTCTCTTGTGGCATGTTATCATTTGAGGGCTAGTGAGGTAAAACTAGGGGTGGGACAACGTCTATACATTATCTCGAAGGTCCTGAATGAGCATTACTGCATAACGACGGTAATGAAGCAGTAGTAAGAGGTCATGGTTTAGTAAAGCATGCTCTCTTTTGCTTCCAAGAAAGATAACCATTATAATGAGGAGAACGCGTGCAAGTGAGATACCAAACATCCATCGTAATTTTCCTATGACACCGGCAAGCTGTACCACAAAAGCCCCAGAAACTGTGTTCTGTACAGCTTTTCCGCACAGGAGCATCATGATATGTACAACTAATGCAAAACACAAGCAAAACGAATATTCGCACCCTCCAAAGCTTGAAAACAGACATGTCTTGGACTACCATGATGCGCCTCGACTCATGCATGAATCGTGATTGCTAGAGATTACTTGGTTTCAACATACATCACGGTTGACAACCTCAGAGCACGCATTCGACATCTGTGTCGCGTACCCAGTCACTACATTGCTGATTTGCCGGCACAATGACCTCAAGTAAAATTTTCTGAACTTGTTGCGACACATCAAGGCTACCTTCGGTCGGGTTTTACACCAACAGCAAGGCCACTGTTACCCCTGTGGTGCCTACGACAGTGACAAGTACACCTCACGACTCCAGGAATTACGAAGAAGACCCGTCTTTCCAGAGTGGCTCTACGACAGTTGACGTTGTCATTATTGAACTAGGTATATGAACAGAACACACATTTACACCAATGGATCTGTCTCAGCCATCACCTCCACAGGCGTTGTTATCATCCCGGCCACAATGAAGCTCAAAATGTCCCACATAACGACCTCTACGGCAACAGAACTTGCTTCCCTACGTGCCGCTGTTAATTACATCACACAGGCGAAACCTCGAAAGTGGGTCACCTTTTGTGACTACAAGGGAGCCCTTCAGAGTCTGCAGTCAGCCTTACGACGCAATACCCATGAACAACTGGTGTTTGAGACTAGAGAGGTTCTCCTTCAAGTCCTAATAAACGGACATGACATCATCTTCCAATGGCTTCCAGGGCACTGTGGCTTCGTCGGTAATTACCTTGCTGATGATGCCACTCGGTCAGCCCATACGAAACCCTGACCATTCCTATACCTTTATCAAGGACAGACGCTGCGCGGGGTCATCGTTTACTTGCTCAAACCAATACTGAAACTTCATGGAACACCCCGATTTTCTCGAACTGCTTTCTCCACCGACTGGATCTTACACTGAAGTTGCAGATTCCATCGAACTTCTCCCGCCGTGATGGAACTTTACTTTGCCGCCTCTGGTTAGGGGTGGCATTTACGAAAGCCTACTCATTCCTTATTAGAATGTCCGACACACCGATTTATGATTCATGCCACTGTGAAGAGACGATCGAGCATGTGTTGTGTTTTTGTAATATTTATGACATCGAAGCGAAACTCTAATGTCTTCAAAAAAAGCAAGAAATAAGAAAGCGGCTTCGCTTGCTTACTGAACATGACAAAAGCTATGAAATGCCCTTTATTACTTCACTGTTTCAAGCTAAAAAAACTTATCTCGAAAGCGTAGCGCGATGCTTCGCACTTTCATCAGGAGATTCACGAATCAACGATGCGCATTTTTCTTTACCTTTTCAGCACGTTCGTCCTTGGATTATGTTTTGCGTTCGTCTCACTATAAGAATAAAGGCATTGATTAAACAGAAATATTTATAAAGTAAAAAGCTGTAGCCGTCGCCAGCAAACGACGATAACAAATCCGACATGTACTTTTATCTGACAAAAAGAGAGAGAGAGAAGGCGCGCTGCACCAAGCTCGAACCATGGCTCGAACAAAGTTTTCATTATTTTATATCTTTTTGTCTTCACAATGATAAATCGTGAATTCATAGCTGAACGAATACATTAAAGCACAAAATGTTTGTCGTTCGTTTCGTTATGCCAATCTGCCATAATCGGGTACCAATTCTTAAATGATTTATAATCCTTTTCTTCATCAACTGCCATTTTCTGCTTCGTCACCAATTCGAATGCTTCCCTATAAAGCCAGCCTCGCATTCTGGCTATGATGTTGCGCTACTGAGGTCCCGCACGCGCACACGCACACGCACACGCACACATGCACATGCACATGCACATGCACATGCACGCACTTCACGCACGCACGCACGCACGCACGCATATTTTATGATCTTACAAACAGTTATTGTATTTCATTGTAAACCCTGCAGCGTAACACTCAAGTTACATCCGGGAGGTATATATAAAGTTCATAAAACCAGTAAAGTTGATCTCATTCACTCTCAGAATATGTACATATGATATATTAATATAAGCAAAAACATAAAAACCAACAATATATTCGGAACATCGCGTTTTATGCGACATGCAAAGCTTGCTTCTCGATCATTACCTGCCTTCACTGGTCGCCCTTCGTCCGGCGTGCCACTTCCTCGACAAGTATTCCAACGAAGAAACTTCAGCGGATAAGATGTCTTGCTGAAGCGTCGCAGAGGACGTTACATAAATTATTGCTAAGCCATACTGTGATTTCTAAGCGGTCTGGTGCAAGGCGTCAAATGTGTCTTGGAAGTACGTTGGTAGTGAAATCAAGGCGGAATTTTCCTAAAAACTTCCCCCAAGGAACTTACTCCTGAGAGCTTGCCTTCCATTTTCTTTGCCATTAAAAATTACGACGACTCTGGCATGCTCAACGTTTTGTGAAATAGGATACGCTCTTAGTAAAAGCAGGGAGGGATACACTTTCCGGCGTGCGACCTGTTTCGTCGGAAAAGGAATACACATTGAGCAAAAGCACTTAGCACGTTGTGTGAAAACCGTCGCAAAAAAAAAAAATAAAGAAAGAAGGCTGAAGCCAGTACTTCACATTGGAAGGGGAACTGCTATAAAGAACAGCTCTCCGGGAATTCAGACTTGCAAAAGTCACTCCTTAGCGCCCTAACTTCCCCAGCACCCTCTGCGAAAACTTTCCCTCTTTTCTTATATATTCATAGTGTTGTCCAAAAAGATTAATGTCATGTGACAAAAAGAAAAAAAAAACTGAAATACAAGTACTGGTGGCAATTTCGCTTCGCTTGCCTGGAATCCCCGAGTGACCCAGTACACAGAAATATAATATTTTATGCAAAATAAGTAGCGGACTTTGGTTTCCCGCCGCAATAAGAGTACTTTTTCACAAGTGTGGCTTATCGCACCACACTCTTTTCAATAAAGAAAGGGGTTCATCTCGTTTATTTTTAGTACTAAAGAGATGATAGACTGAACACCATAGCCACTATAAAAAGTTAAGGCACCAAGGAAAACGTGCAGCTTTTCTGATGACTGTATTGCGTAACAAAAAGGAAACTCGAGCCACCAATTTACGTCCGCTTTAGTATTCATAAATCAGTTGGCCCATGAGTTTTGAATTGACGTTACAGATGTGAAAGCATAGAGGGCTGTATATCGACCTGGTGCCCTTAGGAAAAACACATAAATACCATCTGATATTCACCGAACATTATGGTCGGCACGCTGCAATTTAAAAGTAAAGAGCAAGCATGAACGAATAGTTTTCGGAGTGAACATGAAATATTTCCAGGGAATCTCCCCTCCATTTCTTGGAGGTGCCCTCAGCTCACCGTAATATATTCAGAGAACCGAAGTTACTACCGAAGAATTCCATAAGCTGAGTTTAAAACACTGCAAAGAAGTTAAAATTTATGATGTCGTAGGAAATAGAAGTCGCAGAAGGTGCAAAAAGAAAGACTCCATAAAAAAGTACAGCCAACCACGTCATGCAGATCAGTATTGTGATTTGTAAAGTAATTGAGTGGGCTTGCTGATTGTAGACTTTATTTTATCAAGACCAGGGATCAAAGAGTTTGAGAACAGTTAGTAGAAGTTTATGCACAAAATAAGACAGGAATATTTGGTGTTAGTACACGTCTTGAATTTATGTATTCTGTAAAAGGTACGCTTCGTTGTTTCTTGAAGATGACCAACTGAGAGAGAACGCAAAAAAAGGAAGACAGAAAGATAGAGAAAAGGTCACGATTGTTGAACTGTAAGCGTACTGGCGCATGCCCTAGCAAATTACACCATTTTGACTTACTACTTTATCAATTGGTTAGCAGTGGGTCTTGCGCATTTGTGTAACTCTGTTGATGTTGTCTTTATTGAGTTGCTGAGAAAAATATTTAGCCAGCCACACACTTGCGCAGGAACAAAAATTAGGTACCTGTAGCGTTTCTTATGTCGTGTTATTGCGATAGCAATTATATGGACACTCCAAGCGGATTTCTGCCATCGGCGTCGCCGTCGCCGTGAGGTTCCGTATCGAGTCCAACGGCGATGAAATCGTCGCCGCGCGCCGTATGCTGTATGTGTGAGTGAAAGCGCCCGAGGGACGCGCGCTTTTCACGGGCAGTGAACGCACGGCGGAGAGCAAATGCGACTTCTTCCGTCACTCGAAAGGCCTCGGGGGGACGGGAGGGAGGGAGGAGAGGCGACGTTTAGCTGCGGCACCAAATGCCTATTTATATAAAAACGTTGCGAGGCGCGAAGGTGGTAAAGACTTCCGACGCTGCTCGACGAGTGTCCCGTCCTGATCTCTTCGAAGACTTCAGAGCCGCCCAGTCACCGGCAACAGTCACCCATGCCGCGCGCGTTCGGCGCGAACGCGGGCAAAATGCCGATAGCATCGACAAAAGTTCTGCGCGTTGCGGGTGCTACTGAATGTCCAAGTTTACACAGCTGACAAAACTACTATCCTTACTCCGTATAGCTCCCTACTAATTTGCTATCGCAATTGATGCTTCGCCTTTCGGGTGAAACTGCGACATTTTTTTTTCATGTGTCCGTGCATGTCAGTGCTAAAAAAGTTCCTAATAAATAACCAACTCGACCAAATTACTACAATGGCACAGCGACGCGTTCTACTGAACAGTTGCTAAGAATGTTGCGTATTATCCACGGTACTTCTAATATAATAATGTTACCTCAAGGATATGTTCATGCGTAATTTAATAATATTTTTATTATCCCTCTCATTGTTGCCCCGTTATACTGTTCACGTTTACTGTTGTTGTACAAAGTAAAATATTTCTGGATTAATACCGGTATTCTGTGGTTGTACCACAGTAACTGCCTGGTCGATGAAAAAGCATCATGTACTCAGATTGGCCGGTAGGTTCTACTCTTATAACTATGTTGATAATCAATTTGAATTTTACGTACGTAGCAAGAACTCCACAGGGGACAGAATTGAAGAGAACGCACAGACAGCGCTACTTGAGCGATCGTTTTTTGGTCCCGCTTCTCGCGCTAGGCCAGATTATTGAGCATGTGTTGATGATTACGCAAAGTGTAGTTAAAAGAAAGCGTCATTAAAATTAAGCACAACGTTTATCATGTCTATGACAGCGTTCTAATAAAGACTCGACGTGTACCGCGGTGTTTTGTCGCCGCCAAGACTTCAAAGCTATCGATACGTTCCTTATGAGAGAGGTTTGATCTCACCCGAATAGCGTTAGGTTTTTTTTATACGTACCCTTTTTGACTTCTTCAAAGCTTCTTCGTGGCTTTTTTTCATCCAAATACATTGCAAAAATGTCTTCGTAAAATTGGTCTTTGCGAAAAGCTGCACTCTTTCATATCAAGTTTGATTTCTGCAGAGAATGTACTGCAAGGCATTAAGACCTTGATTAACCTCCCTGCATTTCTTGATGTTTCTCGCAAGTCTAAAGAATCCATATCAACCAGTGGACTTTTATTCGTCGCGACACACAGTAAATCTACAAGAAAACAAGTCTGTGTCCAGTAATATGTCCAGCAACTGTTAGGAACCGGTACTTTCATTTTGTTTGAGCTTCGATCGAAGAGTTGTCTCATTGTCAACAACGGTAAGAAAGTGCTCTGTTATGTTATGAAGTTATGATTGTGGTTAGAATTATTTATAAATTGGCTCAAGAATTTACTTTATTGGAAGGAAGAAACATAAATAATAGAGAGCTTTTCTTTGCGAACGCACGTGCCTTTGATAAAACGAAATAAAAAAGATGTTTTATTCGTGCGAAAATTAAGTCGTGGTTCTTGCTCCGTAATTTGCCGCTTGCCCCAAGAGTCTTTATTTTTGTTTTTTTATTTATTTAAAAACAGAGCTTATTTTAAATGTAACCGAGATGCCCTACGTAGAGCCGTCTCATATGAATTAAGGTTAGAGCTCAGGTGTTTTTGTTTCGACTAAAGGTAATCTTTCAAAAGTGAAATGAAATCTCATCCAAAGTAAAATTATGGCATCAGATATGAGTAAAGTTTGTTGCACACTCTGTACTGTTTGCACACCCTATGTACACTGAATAAAAATATGTCCAGATTTATTCAAGTACAGCTAGTTGTGTTCAAAGTGACTTGCTAGAAGGTCATGTCATAAGAAGCCAACAAACAAAGACACCAAGGACACCGTAGGGGAAATTACATGTACTTATTAATTGAAACAAAGAAATGATAACTTAATGGAAAGTGAAAGTGGATGAAAGAACAACTAGCCGCAGATGGGGCACGAATCCAAGTCTTCACATTATGCGTGCGATGCTCTTACCAATTGACCTACCGCGGCGCGATCTTGCGATCCACTTTCTGGAATATTTATGTTTATGTACTAGAACAAACCTGGGAGTGTTAGCCAGTGCCACACCTCATGGTTTTGACGGCGGATGAGGAATATCTTTTTTTTTGTCGCAGGCGTCACGTCGGCTAATAAAAATCGGGCCCTCAGTTTCCTTTCTTCTTGCTAGAAGGGGCCCCTTTGTCATCATGTCATCATGAGGTTCTTTTCTATGTCCACTGCCGGATGATGGCCTCTCTCAGCGGTCTCCAATTACCGCTGTTTTGCGACAGTTGATTTCGTCTTACTCATACAAAGTTTCTATTTTAATCAAACCACCTAATTCTCAGCGGTCCTCGAATGCTGTTCCCTTTCTATGGCACCCATTTTATAACTGCGTTAGAACACTGGTTATCTGCCCCACAGAGGGGCCACTCAGTAGTGACACTTGTTATCGTGCATACAGCAGCATGGAAAATACCTCACAAATGTTTTCTTTTATTATATGGTTGAATAACCCTGTACCTTGAAAGGCAAGGATTTTAAGTTAAAGAAAACCATTGATTAAATTCATTTGGATAAAATGATTTGAAATGCATTAAATATGTCAGAAGCTGATTTAAAATGCTTAAAATGCATTTAATTGTAACGGTTGAGAGCTAGTTTAGAAGATTACATGAATAAAACTTTTGAATTAAACGAGTATTACCTCAACATATTGTTTCGGAGCGGACCCTGCACCCGACCATACAAGGTTTTGCGCCGGATAGGTACAGTGGACTAGGAGATCACCCTGTTAGACAAAGGCTACTCCGTCGCCGCGCCCTTCCACAGGCCATGCTTGTTGGTTGAAACTGTACTGCTCCGCTAACTCCTTACTGTCCTAGCGAGCTTATGAGCTCTATGATGCTTCCGGTGCCGGAGGGTTACGTCATGGAGCGACAGGACAGCAAGTGATTGGTGGGACGAAGAAGACTTCCAGTCTGCGCGAGTAGTCCACAACTATTTTGCCGGTGTACGTGTAAATATAAAGTAAAGGAACTTGCCCTGCCGGCCACGTGAACGTCGTTGTCTAGCGATGCTGTTGAAAACCACCGCAACAACTGCTGAGGGGGGTATGCAATGCTACATGGCTTTAGGGTAATGGTAGTAGTGCTATTTTAGAGTAATGGTAGGAATGGTAATTTTGACAGCATGGCGCCACCAATGGCGGGGTGACAGGAACATTGAGATCAATTGCTAGGCTGGCTTTGCTTCACTTTGCTGAGTGCTTGTAGCATCTACCTTACGGAGCTATATGAGCCATTGCATTTTTTTTCTTGCTTACGGGGGTATGACCCATTGACGATGATAGTTGTCTGTCGGCGGACGCGAAAAACATCCCGGGATCCTAGCCATAAACAGCTTCACTGTAACAGTGTTGAAAACATTTCTCTTCACTTTACACCTCTGTCACAATGCGCTCGAGTTTACTTATTATTATGTACAGGAACTTTTTTCATATGTAGAGCAGGGCCCTGGTGAGACAGTAGTGCTACTTGTAGCGACATATTAGGACTATAACTCTATAATTACTCCTGACTTTCGGCCGTACCACCGAACAAGCGTCCATACGATCAATCTAGGATAGATGGCTTTCTACTAATTTTATTTGGGTCCTTGCTCGGCCCTCTACGTAAGTGTTTATGTAACGAACGCTTTTGGTAACATTTTGTTCTTATGCACTAAGCATCACGGTTACCTTCACCAACTAATGAACAAACTCTAAGTATGAAAAAAGAAGCACTTCTCAAGCTGACGTATAGCACTGTTTTCTTAAAGTATCATAAATAAAGACATGTATGAAAGGAAGACGTGTATATAGCGCCTGTGTGTGTCCTACGTCTTTCTTTGGTCCATGTCTCTGGCACTGATTTGTCATTTTTAATCTCGAAACAGGTATCTGAAGCTTCCATGCTGGCATGCGCACTTTGATGTCGTATTTGCGGGCTGTTATTTTTGTTATTGGTGCGGTCATGCGGAAAATCGATTTGTTCTGTCTACGTATCTCGTACTCTGTTGCCTTTCGCTTGATTCTTAACTGCGAACAATAAATGTACAAAATACAACAGCTTAAAAAACGGCAAGTTCTTCAATAATTTTCATGTCTCACGCATCGATGGTCTTAATTTCCGCCCAAGCTCACCACAAGGAAATACTTAAGTTCGCGTGGTTTAGGGTAAGTCTGAAAAGCAGCGTAAATTACTTTCATATGGTTGACTGCCCGAAGGAAGACGACAAAGTGCTGCAATATTAAGGGAAACGTAATTGTATTGACATAGGCATCCTGGCTCCTTACCGGCCTGCCACTCGCGATGAACGACCTGTGTTTTTCTTTAATTTACTTTAAACCCCATTTTACGCGAAATAAAAATTTGAATAGAAGCTGCCAGTTTCGTGGAGATGGTCATATCTGGAAGCGAATTAGACGATAACGCTCTCAGGCTTTGTAGTTTTCTTATCGGTAATGCTTTTATTTCGGCCAAGTTTTCGCAACTTGTCTGAGAAATAAAAAGGCCTTGTCCAGTGTTATACACGAATAAAAAAATATTCCCAACAAGATGACATTTATGGTCAAAATGCGCTATATGAAATGTCCGCAGATGCAACGCGGTTTTGCATGAAAGCATGTACGCCTGGTCAGTGACCACGATATTCCGCTTAGAAAACTTGTCTTAATGTTTTGACATTTTGAAAGAATAAAGGAACTAAATACCAGAAAGTTCAATTCTTTTGTTAAGCAAGAAAACAGCATAATTTTAAAGTTATTGCAGCAATATTTTTCTGTTTAGATAATAGCCGAGCGCAAAAAAGAATGCTGTATTATAATTGAGGACCCCTGCAGACAAGATATGGAACAACAAGCAGTGAGTATATGTATTTTGGAAATAAAAGTACATATATCTCTTGCTTGTTTTTAATTTTACAGATATCTATTGCTTGTTACATTTTTGTGTGCCTTCCTTTACTCGTGTGCAGTAGTTCGCAAATGTTGGTGATATTTAAATGTCCTCAGTGTTTTTCAGTATACTTCGTTAGTTTCATTTTCCCTGCCAAGGGGAGTAACCGGCGACACTAAAGGCGCCGACCCATCCTTTAAATTCATATCAATGAAAAAAGAAAGCAATAGAACTATACTCTCTAAGAAAGTGTCACGCCGTCTGGGCCTTATCTTGTCTCCAAACAATATTAGTCAACTATCTCTATCTTGGGTTGCTGTTCTGCAGCGCGCCCGGTACTTTCAAGTCATGAATGGTGTTCGTGTATTAACGTGAAGTATAGTATAAAGTAGACTAGTAGTAGTATAAACTTTATTTTGTCCGAGATGGAGTTTAGGTAGGAGGGGAGTGGTAGGGCCCGTCCTCTTCTCTCTCAGGCGGCGGCCAGGCTTTGCTCTTTGGCGGCGTCTTCGGCCATCTGGACGACTCTGAGTTGGAAGTCCAGGTCTGAGCTGAGCAGTGAAGTCTCCCATTGCTCTATGGTAGTGATGGGAAGGGGAGGTAATGAGCTATTGCATTTTCTGGTCCTTATCAGGGGACATGCCCACATAATGTGGTGAAGATCGGCTCTACCTGCGCATAATTTATAATCTGCTGTATATGGCCCGGGATAGACGTGACTGTACGTCATTCGGTTTGGGAAAGTGTGCGTCTGTAAAAAGCGCCAGGTAACTGATTGCTTTTTATCAAAAAATTTTTGTGAGCGGCAGGGTATTGCCTCCTGGCCTGACGGTAGAAATGTAGAATTTCCTTGTAGGATATCATCCGGTCCCTGTCTAAACGGCGGAGGGATTCGAACTGCTCATCGCAAGAGGTTCTCGTGCGGCCGCCCATGGCCAGTTCTTGGGCCGCACTGTGAGCAGCTTCGTTTCCCGGAAGACCGGAGTGAAAGAGAATCATTTACAGGAAATTAGCGAGCGCAGAGTGGTAAAAAGCGGAAATACACGCAACATAGATTTAGTGCGCTAAGTGTTTGGTGACACTATATAGGCTCCAAAGGGTGTTAAGTTATCTAGAGTCTGAATGTTTGGGCCTATATTCACAAGATGTTTTTATGCTAGATATCTTTGTAAACAACTGAAAAGGGAAACAGGCAATCGTGATGTTAGAGGTGATTTTGACGAAGGCTAAACAGGCCTTCTGAGCTGGTGTAGTTGTCAAAATGGCCCCTGCATCTTGTCCTTAGTTCAACATCTTTCAGGCGACTAGACAGAATGGCCGTCTTTAACCAATCCCCTTCATTTAGGCACTCATCAGCAAATGAATGTTATCCGGAGCGCATGCGTATGCGCCGAGATGACGCTGTAAGCCGAGGGCTCGTTAAGGGCTCGCGCCTGCGCAGGCGCTCATAGCAGGCAGACCGTGCGAGTTCTCCGCGCGCACTTTGCTTGCCTTCTCGTGCATCGCGGAAGATTTGCCAAAGAGCAGCTCCAAGATCCTCCACGCGCTCTGAAGGCGTGTTTTGTTTTCTCCCAGCGCATTTATTTTTGTGGAATTTACGACCGAGAGCACTAGGGAGAAGAGGGGCACCTTCTCAGCTTTCCGAACGACGTTCGGTGTGAGGACAGATTTTCGTCTTTGTTAGTGCTGCTTAAATTTCATTTCGAAAGCTAGCTGCTTCGCAGCGTAAAACATACTGATGCGCTGACCGCGATGCGTTAATTTTTGGCCAGCCGCAATAAATAATTTCTCGTTACTTTCTGGAATCTGCCGATGTCATTAGTGGAATTCCTGGTTCTTAAAGATTGTACCACATGCCACAGCGATTTATTTATAAAAATGATGCCCGTTTGCTACGAATACTCAACGCTGACGTTTGTTTCCATCTTGCATTTGATATAAAAAAAAACAATTCCTTTCTCAGTGTGGTGCCCCCTCTCCACTATATTAAGTGCGAGCATCGCGCACATCAGTGGATTCATAGAAACGGCTGTTGAACAGGAGAGGACGCGCAGCTTTTGCCCTGTCCTTCACAAGGTAAACACATCAGGTCCTTTGCTGTAGAGCTCATTAGCCTTCCAACACCTGGAAGACGGGCATTACTCAAAGTCTCAAGCGCAAATTTGCATCAGACTCAGCTGCTGTGAAGAAACAGTGTTGATAGTGTTGTACCCCACTTTCAAAGACTCAAATATGTTCGCAAGAAATTTATGAACCACATTTTTTCTTCATGTATAGAAGTACCCTCTACTTTTCTGCCCAGCGACGGATGACTGTGTAGAAAGCACATGTTCCACAGTGCCTGACAAATACCGGCAGCTCCTGCAACCCAAGATCGGCACAGCTACAATATACAAGAAAATTTACCACAATTAGACTGCTGCCATAGCTCCTGCACTGTAAAGTGATTCGTATGTCGTTGAATACCCTAGGCTGTAGACCATAATGACTAAACCAGATACGTTTTGTGGGCGAATGCATATATTTCAACTTTGAATTGTTGTTGATAAGTTAACTCTGCTTATATAATGCTTGTTTCGGTGGTAATTTCATATACTCCTAAATAACTAAATAATTGTACAATTTATAATTCCGCAATTTGTGTGTACCTTGTCGTTCCGTGCAGCCCTGGGGCTGTGGTACGCAGCACACAATGGCACGCAAACACACGCAGGAGACCACGCGGCTCTTATTATTCGATCTGCAAGGAAACCTCCTGTTAACGCTTGCTGCATCTGAGATAGGCCACCATTAGCGCGCGTGCGGATTTAAGCAAAGGTTTACCTTTAAATTATTCGCCTTTCATTTTGCATACATGCATATCCTTCAAAAAATGCATTTACGTTTGCTACAATACATAGGTAATGTAGACAACGATACAACGTCTCGTCGGTGCATTTGAATATTACTATTAATACTTTCGTTTGTGAGCAGATGCATGTCAGTACGCGCAACACTGTGAAAACTGCTCAGAACACGAATATATCCGGCTAATTTTGAAGCATAGCTTCTTTTCGGCACATGGAGAAGTGTTGCAGATTTATGCCACTTCTTTAAAACGTCTACTATTTGCTAATACATTCATAATACATTAGCGCATTAGTAGTAAACGCATCTGAGAATATATTGGCGTCAGCACACAGTGGCTCCAGGCACACGATGAGCCGTCATTTGCGACCCTTAAGAAATCGTATAGCCGCATAAAATAATTTTTTTTCTCCCCTCAACGGAGCAGCCAGCACCAACAGTCCCGGACCACCCGAAAGACGTTCGACTGTGAGGGAGCCGGCCACGCCCACTGCTGAACTCTGAATGACCCGGCCTGCTGGAGCGAAACCGGCGTGCGCACGTTATCTCTGAGGCCGTGATGCCACGCACGGATTTCGCGGACGCGTCGCCAGATGGCGCAACGTGTCCCGATGGAAGCATTAGAGAGAAGCCCGGCCACAGTACATGTCTTACAGATGTCGCGTCTCGGCAGTGGCAATGTGCTTCAATTCTCATCGCATTCGTCCAGAAATGGCTTCTGCGGAATTTATTTTTTTTTCTCCGTGGAGCAAATGGAGAGGAAGTCAGGAAAAAATTCGCGCATAAACTCCTCTGGTAGTTGTCTAAGTATACGTAAGCATTGTGCCACTTGCTCATCTTCGCGCAGCCCGGTGTCATTATCAATGTTATGAAACTTTATCCGGCCAGTATAAACGACAACGCTGCGGCGACACAAACTGAAGCACAAGGTGAATTGGTGACGCAGGCAAACTACCGCAGGTGGCTGCGCTGTGTGTGCTAATAACGTTTCGATCATTATAAGCCGTTATCGCTCTTTAGCGCCTTGCCCATCCGCGTCGAACCAATATCAACTGTGATGAACCGTACTCCGGCGGCGGCTGCGTAAGGCGCGGCCACGCGGGACCTATCTTGAAAGCCATCTGCGATGGCGAGAAAGCGCACCGAGTGCAGATAGCTTCGTGAGCGCTGTGTTCTCGCCGCTTAGTTCGCGTTGAAGCGAGAGGCAGCAAGAAGGTGAATTCGCTCGCTGAAAGCGATCGTCTTACGTGATAGATGGAAGGAGGGACGGATGGACGGACGGACGGACGGTCGGTTTTCTTCATTGGATAAGCATATAAATACTTACGCATTAAAAACACACAAAAAGTTATCAGAGTAATTCAAAATAGATTCCAAAGATCTGGAAAGAAGTGGGTCCTATGTGGGACGTCAAAAGAGTCGATGCGAAAAGCATGAGGAAATGTGCAAATGGGAACGGCTTGGAATCAGCAGTTGAAAGAGGGAGCTACTTTGATGCAGAGCTCAATTTCAGCATTTTGTAAAGAAGGGTTTCTGGCGAGCACACACCGAGGAAGGAAGGAGATCGAGGCCAATAATTGTGAATCCGTGCCCTGGAGCACGGAGCAATTATTAGGACGACAGACAGCAGTAAAAACAAAAATAAATAAACGCATAGTGGTCGCGGCAAGAAACTTCAAGAACCTAGCCATATATGCGGAGGAACCGAAGTGAGGGGCAGAGGAAGAGAGATGAAGTGCGAGAGAAAAAGGGAGTGAACAGCGGTAACCAGGACGTCTAAGTAGAACGGGGCCACGAAAAGGGAAAGGCTTCTTCGGCCACTCTAATGGAGCAAAGGAGAACCAAAAAAAGCAAAGTGGTGTAGTATGCTTCACTTGGATCGTAGTATATGGCGAGCGCTGGAAAGGAACGATATCGAGAAGAGCGATCTCTGCGGCCTGCTAGTTGCGTGCAGCTCTAATCTATCGCACACGGATCCTTTGTATGTGTCCTGAAGCTGGAGGTCGGGGAAAGGGGCACAGAGGATAGCATAAAGGTGTGAAGCGATAGATTAAAAAAAAGCTAAACAGGGTAATGAGGGGTAAAAAGATTGAGTCGAGCTGTTATGATTGGCACTCATGCTACAGTGACACGGAAAATATAGACGTGTTCTTGGTGGCCTGTCACTTTCTTTATCGCTAATGAGCCGTATAGCAGGCGAACATTTTAGAATAACGATCTTGCGTTTTTGCGTGTGGTGAAGTCTTTTCAATCGAGATTCATAGCAAGAAAAAAGCCCATTAAGAATAATTTTTATTCCTTGTTAAAAACTCATGAGTATGTTCATAATTTGTTGCTTATAAGATGGCTTCTTTCCGTGTCGTTTCCTTTTCTTTAATTGTAGAGATACGTCTGGCGTATACGCCCAGCACGCCGCGTGCACCAGCGGCTGTTCTAGGTCGCGCAAACGCTGTAATTCATGATAGACTATAGTAACGTACAAATCTGTTGCACTTGAACGCACAGCGTCGAATTATCTGTACGATAGTCGACTGTTAGTTAAAAATTGCTTGTATTTGCTACGGCATATACCTCGGATTAAAACTATAATGGCGAGCTTCTTAGATAAGTGTTTCCATTGTGGGTCTCCAACCAAGGTGGGATATCATTCGATAGAAATCATGGCCCTGACGCGATGCCAGAAAACAATTCGCTAAATTCAGTGTTTCCCACAAATGGAAAAAAAATTACGAATACATGGGGTGGAGAGGTGCCTATGGTGACTAATCTCCTGATAAATGAGCAATTTTTTTATTGCGGTCGCGTGCCGTTTGTCATAAAGAAATATTTGCAAGTATAAATACACCCCGGATTCCTGGAGCAAGTCCAGCACACTCCGGTGGTGGGGCCCCAAGATCCAACTATCTTTTTTCTAAAGAATTTCTGGTCCTGTGCTTTCTGGTAGAGCACTCAGGTATTGAACAAATGTGAAAGCCTGGAAGAAAAAAACATCATCAGCCCTTCCCCTGTCAAAATAATGGGGGTAAGCGAATCTTGTCGTGTGTGTATCTGACCTTCGTCAGGGTAACGTACAGTTCACGACATGTCTCTTTCTTTCTCTCTTTCTTTCGATCTGTTTCTTTCTTTCTTCTTCTTTCTTTCTTTCTTTCTCTCTTTGTCTATTTCTTTTTTGTCCCTCGTATGTGCCATTGAGCTTGGACGCTTTCTGCACTATTACGAGAATCGGCCCACTTTTCAGCGTGACACCACCACCACCACCGCCGAAACTTGTGAGCCTATAAAGCTTCGCTTAAAAAAAATTGGCAGCAGATTAAGAAGTGTTTTTGTCCCCAGACAAATTGTCCAGGCTTTTTACAAAATGTTTCAGGTTTATTTCATTACCTTACATGATAAGGCCACAGAGGCTAACTTGACGACGCACATGACAGCACGCAACTTTTTAGGACGTTTCAGGCGCACCTATCAAACAGACCAACTAGATTACGTGCGTCCCAGTATTCCCGAAGGCACGTCGCCACACAACACAAAAGAGTGCTGCTACAGGTTGAGCTAGGTATTTACTAACTGATGAGATGGAAATAAAGACATTAAGGTAGTGAACAACTTCATCGTTGTTCAGACAGTGAACAACTGTCTTCATCGCATAAACTCGCGTACAATGCGATCGAAGGATGCCTCATATCATACGCATCTATATATAGCGGTCAGATGGGGGCACACAAAAGCCTAGCAACGTTCTTCACTTGCCTGTTGTGCTCTCTTGACGTCATGATATTTCTGCTGTTTAAGAGCACCGAGGAATGGTGGTTGCATGCTTCTGTGATGCAATTAATGCATCTTGACACACACAAAAAAAAAAACAATGCGGAAACTCCCCTGGAGTTGTCTAAGTATACTAAGCATACCCCCGCATTTCAGTTGGCCGAGCCCTGAATTTCATGTTGGCCCACCCCCAATATTTAGTTGGCACGTACCACCAGCATTGTTAAGTTGGCCCAACCCCAAGTTTAATTTGCCCCGCAACTAAATTTCAAGTTGCCGCCCCGCATAGTTTAGTTGGCCCACCCCAAAATTTCAAGTCGAACGACGCTCAAATTGTAAATTGGCCCATCCCCAAATTTATGTTGGCCAGCCCCCAGTTTCCAGTTGGCCCACCCCACATTTCAAGTTGGCCCACCTGCAAATTTCAACTTGTAGCATCCGAAACATTTATTTTGACTCACCCCCAAATTTCAATTGGCCTACCTCCAAATTTCAAGTTCACGCCAGCCCAAATTTCAGTTGCCCCACCCATACTATATAAGCTTCCCCATGAACTTTCTATGGAGCCCTATGTATTCCTATGGATATTCTCTCTTTAAGCGAAGTTCTTAAGGGCTAGGTTCCAGGAGATCGTGTGCGCGTGTAGAAAAGCCACGGCAACTAGCGGGAGAGGAGAGGAAACTAAGAGCTCTACCCTGTGAGAATGCTGTGAGAGGGTGCAAAGGAAAAGAAGAACGGGGGGGGGGGGGGGGGGGGCTGACGTAAGTTCCGCCGTCCAATACTCGCGTTGGAGGAGGAGAGCGTGATGCGTGCCAACCAATGGCGGTGTACGAAAAAAGTAGGTCAATGGAGGAGTGGGGTTTGAGAGGAGTTCGCGTTATCGTTGGTTGTATATACGTAGCTTTGGTCAAGGACTGTTGTCTGGGAACATCGTAAAAAAGCATGAGGAACGCTTTTGGGAATGCCGTCGCCCGTTGACGCCGACGCGTCCCATCCCCCGCAACGCGCTAGAAACACCGTCACACGTGGATGCCGACGTGTCTTATCCCCCGCAACGCGCTATGACCGCCGTCACCCGTGGACGTCGAGCCAGTTCTTTCAGAGCTGGGCACTGTATAGCCATGGTCTAAGTGTTAAAAATACCCCATTGTGCTATTCGGAGCTTGCACCGAAGGCTCTTTCCCGAGTACGCAGCAGAGGGGTCGGTTAACCATATTGTAGCCGAATTCAACATAGCAAAGCCCCAATATAGCTAAACCCCCACATATCAAATCCCACTAGAGCGCCAGCTTCACTGGAATTCCCTCTTCACTGGGTGGAAGGGCTCTGACTTTTTTAAAGTCAAGCTTTATACGTCTAGGCGAAATCGTATATGGCTAGGCGAAATCGCCTGTGTACAGAAAACTATCATCACCCTGCAGCATTGCCTCGAGCGTCGTCTTCTTCCGCAGCTGGCTTGCTGGCGCCTTTCGGGTTGCTCGTGCTCGGCGCGCGCTCGTGCCACTGCTCCAGCGTTCGGCGTCATCGTCTTCTCCCACAGCTGGCTGCGTTGCCGCTGATCATTCCCGCGTAGAATTTCGCTTCTATTCTGTCGTCGTAATAGGGAGGCCGCGTTTACAGGGGTATGAGCCATTGCTTAAGGGGGTGTGAGTAATTCATTGTCTTCTGTAACGGACAGATTTAATTTTGAAGCAATTTAGTTTCAGATGAATCGCAAGCCGCAATGGCGGGCGAATGCTGCTAACCACGCCGCCGAGCAAACTCGAGACATCGAACGCAAGCGACAACGGCAATCTGCGGGCATACCGTCCGTGACGTCGTTCTCTCTGTCACAGCCGAACGTGTATGTAATCTCATAATTGAGAAATACTTTAATGAAACCTCGGGATTAACCCAGTGATAAACACCGGGGCCACACGTTTCAGCTTCGCTGGTTAGCCATCTTCACGGAGTGGAAGGGCCGACGAATTCTTAATTTTATTATTTATTTGAAGTATCTTACATGCCCATAGGGCATTGTGTAAGGGGGGCGAAAAAGAATTCCAACAGTGAATACACTTCCAGAGGAGAACGAAAAAGTACAATACTTGGTAAAAATAAAATAAAAATGGAGCACTTAATCGCAGTAAAGAAGAGGAGACAAGCAATGCGGAAATAACAAGAGATATGGTATACAGATTAAAGCACACAATAAAATAAAAAGCGCATCACGCATGGATACGTGCGTAATTCATCAAAGCGTGTTATAGCAGATGTAAGGCAAGGATTTGTTGGTTTAAATTGTTCCTTATCGCTTATAGAGCTACCAATCATCTACATTTACCCTATTATGACGACTAAATGTCTTAAAATTTCAAATTACGCATTTCTTGTACAGATACAAGGCATTATACTTTTCGAGTGGTGGTGCTGGAGTACTCGCCAAAGAATGCTTACGCACGAAAAGCTTCTAAATGCGTACTTTTGGGACATCCCAAAAGAAAGGACACCAATATACGAGCGTCCCTTACATTACCGGTACTGACAACTGGCCAGAATATGTGTGAGGATTTCGTAGAAATGAAATGACCATGAATTATTGTGATGGGATCCAGTGCGCTGTTCGCGATTTTTGTAGGAATTATAATTTTAAACTTGCAAGGAAAGTCTCGAAAACAAGTGTGTGGCGCGAACCGGCATTGAATATTGGGTACTCCTAATGTTGTATATGAGATTACTGTATGAATCTACTTATTGCTTAAAATTACAGGTCTTATATTATTAGGCTTTCGCACTTTATTTTGTGCGTACTACGGAATAAAAAAAAATGTCCACACTAACGAGCGGCGCTCGCATCCCTCAATGCATGCCGGCGCACATGATTGCTGTCGTTCGCGCCAGAAATTCTGAGCCCGCATGCGAGCTAAAATTATTTGTTCCAGCTCACTCAGGTCTTCGAGATAACGCATGCTTCTGAAATCAAAAGCGTCGCTGGCTCCAGCAACACGCTGAACTGCGTATAACGTGTAAAAACGACATTTCCCTTTAGATAACTGAGCTGCGGCACCAAACACGTATTATATATAAAAACGTTGCGAGGCGAGAAGGGTGGTAAAGACTTCCGACGCTGCCCGACGAGTGTCCCGTTATGATCTCGTCGAAAACCTCCGAGCCGCCCCCAGAGGCACCAGCAACAATCACCAACGCCGCGCGCGTTCGGTGTGAACACGGGCAAAAACGCCGACGGCGTCGACAACAGTTCTGCGCGTTGCTGGTGCTGCTGCATGTCGAAGTTTATACAGCTGATAAAACTACTATCCTTACTTCGTATAGCTCTCTACTAATTTGCTATCGCAATTGATGCTTCGCCTCTCGGGTGAAACTGCAACATTTTTTTTCTGGCGTTTCCGGCGATAGCGGTTACGGTCACCAGACACCGTCGGTGGCGGCGGAGGACACCATCGCGAACCGAAACGGTACCTAGCAAAAAAACTGTGAAAGGACAAAAGCAAAGAGCACCGAAGTTACTGGAAAATAAAAATGAAAAAAATAGTAAAGAACTGCACGATGGCAAAAAATTTTGGATAGCTGCTTAGTTCCGTTCAATATGCGAAACTGCATTTATTGACGTAGTTTCGTAAGTGAAAGAATGAAGGCAGATTCAACTCATGTGTCGGATTATATGTGAAGCGAAGTTTTAGTGAAATGACAAATAAATACCATACAACTGACGGGGACGCGTAGAATTCTCGTTTTCATCCTAGCCAACATGTATTCTCGTGCAATGCTTGTTTACGCGCCGTAAAGGTCACAACGTTTATGACGTCAAATTTTTATCTTAATGCAATACACTATACAGAAGTTATGGCGAATTGCAAACACGTCTACGCAGTGATGACACTAGGACGAAGGCGATGTATGTCTTGCAGAGTGAATGGTGATGACACGTGCATGCTCGATAAAGTACGACACAAATCTGGCTACATTTCAGGACTGTCTACCTCTGCACAGTGACACGTACGGATTCTGGTACATTCTCCAAGGATGGGAAACCGTCCTGTGTTTCATATCCAATGGCCAAATCTTAGAAAATGAAATCAAGTAAATCAAAGAAGTCACGGAATATAATGAGTTCTTCTTTTAAGGCGTATGTGTGCTTCAGGGATACCAATGTGCCAACATTTATAGGGTCTTTTTCTTAAGTTGCATAATTTTTATAATATAACGGCTATGAAGGTGTAGTGTAGGTTGTCTTTTTGCAGAAGAGTTTTAAGGTGAGGCGTGTACAATCCGCAGCGAATAAGATGAGTTTCAGGAAGATATTGAAGAAACATTTTCAATCAACTTTATATTTGAACTTTCGGGGCAGCTTTTTATGACAAATTGAACGCAGTCACATTTTACTGCACTTCCATTTTCTTTAATCTTGAAAGTCATACATAATTTGAGACAATCACCATCAAATTGTGTGTTGAGTGATTTGAGTTGTGTGGTGCTTTGTTTGTTTTAGTTCTTGTAGAGCAAACATTGCGGTATGTGCGACTGTCTTCCAAGTGACACACCCCCTGTAACGCCGAATGCCTGGCCGATAGGCAGCTTCTACCCGTATTATCTACCATGAGATGTCCGTTGGTATACAAGGTGTTTCAGCGAACACTTTCAAACATTTTTAAAAGTTGCCTGTGGCATATAGCACAATTGTAGTTCATGAGCTGGTCGACTCGTAGAGGCGGACATTACTTGCGCAAAAATTGAAATGCATAGTAGACTAATTAACAAAACATAACTAGCAAGTTTAAACTAATTACCTGATCGTTCATGTTGCAGTTTACAAGTTCTAGCCGTGGAGTTCGCAAGGCGGATCCCCATGGAACAAATTCTCAGGATTACACCAGTGTTGAGATATTAATTCCCGAAATTTGCGGTTAACGTTAAAAGGGTCCTGCGAGACCTGACCCGGGGAAAAGCGGAAGGAGAAGATGGAACAACAGTCGATTTAATCAAAGATTAAGGAGAAAGTATGCTGCAAAAGCTTGCCGCCCTTTATACGCAATGTCTCACGAATTCGAGTGCACCAGAAAACTGGAAGAATGCATACATTATACTAATCCATAAGAAGGGCGACGTCAAAGAATTGGAGAATTATAGACCCATTAGCTTGCTTTCAGCATTGTATAAAATATTCACCAAGATAATTTCCAGTAGAATCAGGGCAACACTTATTCTACGATGGATTACATCCATGTCATTAATCAGGTAATGGAGAAATCAGCGGAGTACAATCACCCTCTTCATATGGCTTTTATAGCTTATGAAAATACATTTGATTCAGTAGAGATACCAGCAGTCATAGAGGCATTGCGTAATCAAGGAGTTCAGGAGGCCTACGTGAATACCTTGGCAAGTATCTACAAAGATTCCACAGCTACCTTGGTTCTCCACAAAAAAGTAGAAAGTTACCTATTAAGAAAAGCGTCAGGCAAAAAAAAACACAATCTTTCCAAAGCTATTTACTGCGTGCTTAGAAATATTCAAGCCATTAGACTGGGACGGCTTAGGAGTGAGGACCAACAGCGAATATCTCAGGAGCCTTCGGTTTGCAGATTACATTGTCTTGTTCAGCAACAATGGGGACGAGTTACACGAAATGATTGAGGACCTTAACCGAGAAAGTGTAAGAGTGGGGTTGAAGATTATTATGCAGAAGACAAAGGTAATGTTCAACAGCCTGGCAAGAGAACAAGAATTCAGGATCGCCAGTCAGTCTCTAGAGTCTGTACAGGAGTACGTTATCTAGGTGAAGTACTCACGGGGGCCCGGATCATTGAGAAGGAAATTTACAGAATAATAAAATTGGGCTGGAGTGCATACGGCACGCATTGACAAATCTTTACTGGGAGCTTACCACTGTAATTGAAAAGAAAAGTCCACAATCATTGTACACTTTTGCTAACATGTGGGGCAGAGACTTAGAGGTTAACATTCTGGTTGACATTAAGAGAAAGAAATGGAGCTGGGCAGGCCATGTGATGCGTAGGGTAGATAACCGGTGGACCATTAGAGTTACAGAATGGGTGCCAAGACAACGGAAGCGCAGTCGTGGACGGCAGAAAGCTAGGTGGGTGATGAAATTAGGGAGAGGTCTTTGGTCCTGCAGTGGACGTAAAAATAGGTTGATGATGATGATGATGATGATGATGATGATGATGCTTGAATTAGTTACCTTGACATCATAGTTATAATTGTCAATATATCAAGTGGGGAGTTGTAGCCAATCGTAAGAAAGGTCAAAATGAGTGTTTACAGCTACGTACACGCCACGCCATTACTTTTAGGAGAAAGCCCACAAAATGTGACAAATACCATGTGGCTATACGCAGCCACGCGCACAGGATAAGAGTGCCATCAAACAGCCTCAGTGGGAATCACTTCACCGCAATCCGCGTACTTCGTTACAACTGGAACTTTTTCACATGAAAGCTTCACTGTCGTTACATTTTCTTCTGTTTTCTTCAAGTATTACCTACTGCAAGAATTTCACAATTTTCTTGATTGTCGATGTAATATTATTATTCGAATGAAGATGAGTAGCAGTCGTCCGCAAGTGGCGACAACTCCTTTATCTCTTCTCATGTCTATATATATAAAAAAGCAGCCAACGCTGCAGCTGAAGTGCAGCACGAAACATCGATGCTTTATTGAAATACGCGCTAGTACTTCAAAGGAACGCGGAGGAGAACGCACTGAAATAGGACGTGTTGTGCGATGGGCGGAAACGCTGAGCGTGAATCGATTTCGCATACTCTCAAGCAGATGCGGGCAAGGAACTACAGAAGTGGCATAAGGGTGAGATGCAAACTTTGGAGGCCAAAGCCACGCATCGATTATCGCTGACGAGCGCATTCGACGTAAACAAGTGGGGGAACTGCTGCCCAAAAATTTTTTGCGATGAGGCAGAGAGCTACGTACCACAGCATAAGTTTTTGACAAACTACTTGTCTCATTCTGGCATTGAGTGAGGGTGAGAAACTTCTGCTCACTGCGGATTTTACGAAAACATTGCGAGCTCAGGGCAGTGTCATATTTCTAGCAGGGAGACAGCTGCGGCTTCGGGCTCCAGGTGCGATTGCCCGGCATATAGGCCACCGCATCTGTCACACTGAAAGGATTTGTAACAACACAAGAGTTCACAAACCGGAATTTCGTTTCTCCCCGTGCTGTCTATGTCTGCAGCTTACGTATCTGAAGAACCTTTCCAAGAAATTTTGATATTGACAACTTTTTGTCTTCCTGTTCATTAGAGCTGCTGTCTTTATCGTTTGCTTTGCTTATTAGGTGAAGAGCTCCAATGAGTGTACCTGCTCTTCCGAATGAGAGAACGAATTGCGAGTTTCTCTGCTTTCCCACTTTTAAGCGAAGCTTTATAGGCTCACAAGTGTCGGCGGTGGTGGCGGTGGTGTCACACTGAAAAGTGTGCCGATCCTGGTCACCGTGCAGAAATGGTCCAAGCTCAATGGCACATACCCCTGTGGGCTCGGGGAGCTGTAACGCGCCCTTGAACTACCCTTGTCACACGTGGGACCAAAAGAGACAACATCACCGGCCCTTCCCCTATCGAGCAAATGGGGGTAAGCGACGCTTATCGTCCGATTCTAGCGTGAGTGCTTCCGAAGCCCACGCGAAACGTCAGCGAAGAGCCGTGGACCCCGAGTTGCGGTAGCGCGATGTTGAGGTCAAACGTCAGCGAAGAGGCGCCGACCCTGAGTTTGGGGCAAACAAAGCGGAAGGTTGGTGACAGTGTCATCTTGCCACAAGCTTCGCTTACCCACCTTTTCGCGACAGGGGAAGGGTCCTAAATTTTTTCGTTTATCATTCCAAAAATATATCTAAGCAGTTTCCTTAAAGTGTACCTGTGTCTGGCCAGGTTTAAGAGAACTTGAAAAAGTTGCAGCAATACTCGGGAGATGTGTAGTTGTCCGAATTTTCGGTAGGACATCAAGTGTTACATCTTCAACAGAGCTCGTGAAAAAGTCTGACACCGATACAGGTTTAATTAGAAGATGAAGAAGGTCTTAAAGCATTTATTTGTTCAGGTTCTTTGTTCGCATCGCCATTCTACACACAGTAACAGGTTGCCACGAGAAAGCCAATGGTAAGGTGCGTGGCACGGCCCCTTGAAGGTAGAGAATGCAGGGCACTGCGCGAGGTTAGAGCGTTAGCTGAGTGTCCCGTGCGGGCCTTCGTCCCACTTTACCACCTAGTGGGGTGGGAGCTGCCCGCCCAGCATGTTGCTGATGAGCAACATGCTGGGCGGGCAGGATCAACTATTCTTTCATAAACGTCATCGACGTTATCCTCATAAACGTTATTCATGCGTACTGAACCTTGAATAAATTATAGTTGAACTCGAATAATGAAGAAATAATGTTATAAACGGCTTGAAAAAAAAGAAAGCATTGCTTTGGGACTGCGCGAGCTCTTTTTGAAGCGCTTTCTACCCAAGTATTTTCTTTTGAAGTGGCGAAGCGTTATTTTGTGCACCTGAATGAGAAAAGAAGAAAAAAAAATTTGCTATGGGATTTAAAAGCCTGCTGTCACAAATACTCAGATTATACAGATAATATTGCTCTTCGAATTTGTAAACGAATAATAAGAAATGAGCGAAGTATCTGAGGAATGGTGAAAATTACACGAACGTTATTTACATGCCTTGGGTGGCAGGCTTCAAAGATGCCGGCACAGATGTCTAATCTCGACCTCCTTAAACATGTGGCTTGTCCGAAAATTCATGAAGCAATGGCTTGCGGCATGAACGGTTAATAAATTATGTAAGTCTAGTTGCAGGAATTATGGCAACTCACATTAGTGTTCATTTCGGTTTTTCCCTTGTTTCATGTTTTCGGTAAGTCACTGTGATTCCTGCGCTTATCCACGGCGAGAAATGGTTAAAGCTCGTTCGAGGTATGTATATTTTATTTGTTGTAACTGGATAATCCGCCCTCAAGTCTGCGTTCCTAAACTAAGGTTTAGTCAGCTAACTGGGTTATTGGGGTTAAAGACTCACGAAACGGCTCACGCAGAACACCGCTCAATCGAATGACCCGCATCGCCGAGGGAAACCAAAGCAGTGTCCCCGTGCTATAGGTAAACAAGCCAACGAGGAAAATGTGTGCTTTAGGCTGCCCTCAAGCAGTATTGCTTCTATGTCCGTAGGCGGTAGCGCTTCTCTAAGCGTTTATTTTTTCGGCCAGGCACAGAAACATGGTGGAGAGGTTAGTGTTTGTTTTTCTAGGCCCCTGAGGGCGCTATATATATGTGAAACAGGGGGCGGCTCACAGGGCTGGTCACGTCTCCTCATGATTAAAGCCCGATCGCGGGCACCCGAAGAACTCGGCAGTGCTATACACACTTCGAATTGAACGATCTGTTTGAAAAGTATACGTAGGAATCTCTTCGAAAAATAATAAACTTTGCCAATTCTTCGCGAGCTTGATCCCACAATACACAAAGCGAATACGGGAAGACCGTACCACAACACCATATTCCTCTTCATTGTTGGGTACTTGCCGAAAAGAACGAATTTCCTGAAGGAGAAACGTCAGGTATGCTTCATCACTGTGTAATTTTTTTAGTTCCTTTGTGACCACGCATTATTATTAATGCACAAGAAAATGTAAAAGGGAAATAATAAAGGCGTAAGCGCTTAAAAACTAAGTCGGAGCATTCCGAACTGTCCGTAGGTTAAGTTAGGTCAGGTAAGGTCTGCGAAGATGGGAATGAAGTAAAGTGAAAAGACCCGTGAAATTGCTTGGTTTACAATGAAACCATGCATTTATCACCTACGCCGATGTCCACCAGCGTTGACAGAAGCATCTCGAATATGTGGAGTATTTCAAGAAAAGGCGTCAAATAACATTAAACAAGTAACGTTCTGCTGTAATATTTTTTCAGTGAAAAAGTAGTTGTAGCTGTTTCTTAGGAGAAAGAGGTTGGGTTGTAGGAGGGGCTATGCGGTGGGCTCGCAATGGCGTAACAGAGTAACAGGCTGGTGCATTTACTATGGATGGCTGCTCCATGTATGGGCTGGACAATATGAGCGTATCCGCAAACAGACAATTTTTTCTTACCTCACCTGCTGTTTACTTCATGAATCTTGTTGTTTTCTTTGCGGTTTTACAGAAAGCATAAATACCATCGTTGATATTAGCGCCATACGCGATTGCTTCGTTATGTTCGATGAAAAATCAGTTAGTTTAAGCAAAATAGAGAAAATGACAAGTCATGCGGCGTCATCAGGCGCCCCTCTCCCCTTCCTCACTCCGACATTAAAAAATAAAAAGTAAAGACAAACGAAATTTTCATAAGAGAAACCACCGCGAAATACGGCTTAGAACATGAAACCACAAGTTCATGTTCATATAGTCACGTGCTCACCTTGCAAGCGGCGGTATTGGGCCGCTACTCATGCCGAGTCTCGTTTTTCAAGTCGACGTCCACGTGGCGATTTCACCACTATAACGATATCATCTGTTACGTAGCTCTCGTGAAATCGAATATTCAGCGCATGCAGCCGTTAAATTTTGCTGTTGCAGAATTGGGTCTTTCTTCATGCCACCAGCGGAAGCAATGATATAGAGATCGGCGATACACATGACGTACAGCTGGACTACAGGAGCGACACGTCGAGTGTAATGCAAACAGCGCTGATGTTGTACTCACTCAGATGCAAGAAACATGAGAACGTCGCGAACACTCATTATATAGCACGTAATGCGACGAGAGTGTGGCGCACGTTCTCGTATCGCTCTATCGAGCGATGGTAAATGGAAACGCCAGATGAAAACCGACAGCCGAGCTTTGACTGGTGAGGCAATCAGCATTGAAGAGCACGGCGATAATATAGCAGCGCGAGATGTAATACATACATCAGAACTCGGGTCCCTTTTGTCATGGTTCTCTGGTGTCTCATTGCAGCAGTACTGTCAAACAGATGTACGGTATAGGGCTTTGAAATCTTTGCATTCGAGACAAGAAGACAGCCTAAATGGCCCCGCGTCTGCCTGAAATGCTCCATGGCGTGTCATGTAGGGATGATGCCTCCTTCGTTTTCCTTTTCTTTTAGTATTCAACATGAACTATCACTGCTTGTGTTTCTGCTCTGCTCTACTTGTATGCATTTGTATTCTTGAGCATAATACTGTTGTATATACCGCGTGTCTGTGCTACGCGTTTCTCAGGTTATTAAACGTAAATTTTCGAGATAAAATTATAACTTTTGCTCATCAAGATCCATAGTGCTGGTGGACATCTAATTTGCGCGATAACCGGTAATATTTGAGAGACTTGTGGTAACGTCTTGGTAATTATTGAATTCAGGGGGCGCGTTGTAATTGAAGTATTGAAATCAGCCAGTTCGTCAAGTATGACCCTTTCTAGAGACTTTGTGCCTAGCAGAGGTTTCGAAAAAGGCGAAACTCAAAATGAGCCTTGAAATGCATTGATGTGGCCATTAACTGTTTTCCATGCTGTATTTTCTTCCCTGTGCCTAATATGCTAAGCTGTACAACAATGTGTGGGGCTTTAAATTTGCTTTGCATTTGTCTCTATCACCACTCCCCGAGCTCTCAGCGGCAAGCCTTCGACCATGACGCCCTTCCGGCCTGAAATAATGGATCCGTAGACCCGTCTTTTGTTTCTATTAAACTTCACAAACGAAAGAAGTCTGTTAGTGTACTTGTGAACATGCTTATTCAACATGCTTAGAAAGGTAGGTTGCCAAAATAAATAAAACGCTTTTGAATAGTCGATTCTTCCCGAGTTTGTGCTATGGAAATCTGTGGGGCAATAATGTGAGGCTCCGGCCACTGCTTAGAAAATTACAACACTTTTTCTCTGTATAGGACGATAACGATAAAATGTTAACGACGCGACTGGTGGCTTAGAGGTAGAACCCTTTGAAATGAAGTTTTTTTTTTCATCCATTCCCACTAATGCTGTGCTCGAGATGTCGCAAGGACAATTATGGAACGACACATTATAAACACTGCATTGCATTGCCGCAGCTACAGCCCACGTTTTGTACTCTTGACTCCAATCAAGTCATCACACACGCAGCACTTAGGCAAACCAAGTTGAATGTTTGAAATTACAACGTTTCAAACGGAAGAAAAATTTTCCACAGAAATATTTGTCTTGACGACGCTATCCATGCATGCGGGCGCGCGCGCGCGCGTGTCTGTGTGTATCCGCACACGTGTATGTTGCCGCACGCGCATATAACTTTGCGGCTCCTTGCATTTTCGACGACAAAGCCCTTTGTTTTCCCTCAAAATTAGTATTTTACTAACGATAACATGCCAGGTTTCCGACAGAAGGGACAATCGCTTTGCCCACAAAACCAAGTTTGTTGAGTTGGAATGGGGCAAATATTATTTCTAACTTGGCGGGTGTAATTCAAAATTTGAAAGGTGCTAGCTATTTCTTAGAAAAAAAAAGGTCCTGTTTGTCTTTTAACCAGCTAAAGCGTAAACTTCATCAAAGGCGAAAGTTTCCTTTCATGTTTCTGCGATGTCATTCGGGCACTAAAATAGTGTTGTGTAAGTGATATCAGTTGCTTCGTTGGCGGCGACGACGCGGCTTAGATGCTCCTGATTCAAAACAAGGCTTTCTTTCGGTATTTCGCGTCTTTTGTCATGCGTCCGAACGTTCTTGGTATCCCTGTGCATAACTTTCATTTATTTTTTGACGAAGACTAAGGCTCGCAGAAGTTATTGCGGATTCCTGGTGCAGAGTAGCCGTCTATATTGGAGTTCGAACGTGACAGCTGGGAAGACATGGGCAAACTTGGGTATGAAATGGTTCTTATTTGTATTCGTTGCTCGGGCTTCCTATCTGCTTTCTCTGCGGAGTCACTTTGCGCCAAGGTTTCTTTTTTTTCAGCATCAGCAGTCTCAGACCGTTGTCATTGTTTCAGATGATTACAGCCCTTTCAACTCCGCCGGAAGCTCTTGAAAAACGTCTTCGACATTCCAATCCTCAACTTTGACAGCCGTGCCTCAGGACAAATATTGTCTTCCTCACCACGGACAACACCAACAACAATGACGACGATGACGACGACCATGACAACAACATACTCTCAAAAGTATTTAAATGGCAGCAATGTATGGGCTTTGCAATTGAAGCACGATTTTTAGAGTCCAAAACTAAACGTGTCGTGGAATTGATGTGTTGAGAAATGTAACGAAAAAGTCGCAGTTTCACCCGAAAGGCGAAGCGTCGATTGCGATAGCAAACTAGTGGAGAGCTATACGAAGTAAGGACAGTAGTTTTATCGGCCGTATAAACTTGTAAACATAGGTATACTAACCAAATTAACAAGCATGGTGTCACGCGCGCACAAGCAAACATGAAGGAATCTTACTCGATGGCCGCGGAAACACGTGGTCAAAACGCTGTAGTGAGTAAGTGCAGCACCAGCAGCAAAAGAATTGACCTTCGTCCCGAAAACACAGCGCAGGGTGGAAGGACTCTGCAACCAGCCGCAGATGGCTTTCAAAATACAGCCGCCCGGGTGGGAGCGCGTGGCGTAGTACGTGACCTCCCACTTCCCTACCCTCCCCTGGATCCTTGCAGGGCCCGGCGGGCGCTCGCGTTCGCTCGGGCGGCGAGGAGTAGAACGCCCCCTCCTCCCCTCTCTACCCAACCTCTGGAACGTTGCACGCGACTGGGATACGGCGCGCTTCCTTCTCGCTTCGTTGGCTTGCCTGCGGGAGACTGAGCCGCGATCGCTGGTGCACTCTCGCACGCTTTCACTCGCGCATAGCGCATGCGATGCGTGGCAATGCTTTTATCGCCCGTGGACATTATACGGAACCTGATTACGACGGTGACGCCGACGGCAGAAATGCGCCTTATTTTATTGCTATCGCAATAAAATAAGGCTATGGCAGTTCTCACGCACTATACGAATCGGTGTAGGAGAAGCCTTCGCGTTCAATCAGCCTCGGCCGACTGAGCGCCGGTGTATGGTGCCAGCCTCGGAGCGCATGGTGTCTTCACTGCGCTGCTTCGGCCTGATGACATCGTGGCTTGCGTCAAACGATCAGCGTGCGCCGCGCTCTACCCTCCTCCATGACAGTATTGCGTGCTCCAATCAGTCAAAGTGTGTTAGTATACCTCTCCGGCTACCTTCCACCTCTGGGCGCCGTCGCATACCACCTCCCCACAGCCCACACTCTCCTCTCCACAGTCCCTCCGCGAAGTCCAACGTTACCGTCCACAGCATCTAAATCCTTCCTTCTGCACATAGAAAACTGCTTTAAGAATTAACCCGCCTGTCTGATTTGAACGAATGCGCCTGCTCCCGCACTATTCCCAAAGCATACCATGGAGAGACTACTGTCATGGCATCACGAGCAACCTCGCAATAAGCATATGACAAACCGTCAGCTGGGGCCGATGGCCTTTGGAGCCTGTAAATTCAGTTTTAATCTCTAAATAAGACCGTGTTCTGTTTTACAAGTTGCAAATTTCAACGCGTGTCTTATAACAAAATAGTGTAGCAAATGTTGTTGATTATCTACTTTCACAATACAGAAAGATATGTTGCACAAACAATCAAAGATGATTGTCAAAGTAAGCGAATAGCTTTTGTAGACCGTTGAAGTCAAATGGGCACACTAGCAGTTCTTTCGAAGTATATACTGCTGACGTCGATAATGGTGTTGGATGATGGTGAGACAAATTATAGTCGACATATTTTGGTAGAGGGTAAAATGGCCGGTCCATGACGACGACAGTGTGATGACGCTGGCGTTTACATTGTTCTCGTATACTGCACACGCCGCAATTGCACAATTTGAGGGGGGGGGGGGGAGAAAACTCGCGCTATTTAACCAATTTGTAGTATACCATTAACTTTAGGGCCCCAAGAACGTCCCAAAACCGGCTAACATGTAACAATCGCACACAAAATGCGCTGCCCCTCCTCTCGGGGTGCACTTCCCTAATGACTGTACAGCGGAAGCTGCTTCTTTGTTGTTAATGTTTCTTCAGAAAATCAAGGAATCTGGGAATGAATTGGCAAAGCTCTGCTTTTGTCAGTTCTCTTTGCTGTCGACCAGCCGCCTTCGATAAAAATGTGTCTAACATCTTGATTGGATCACATTTTCTCTAGCGAACAATTACAGCGTAAGAGGTTTTTGAGAATACCGCTACTGCTTTTCTTCAAGGCGTGCGAAGCTTTTTGTTGCAGCTCTTTCCTTACTGTAAATTTCTTCCATAGCATGCACTTTGCTAACGAACACCGAAAGCCACCAGCGGCATATGTAAAGATTGGCATTGTACTAAAACGCTGGATAGAGATTTTGCAAAGGCCTTTTGACCTGCTATTTCTATTTGTAGCGCCACACAAAAGGTTAGTAGACACAGTCGGCAGAAGTGCGCTAACAAGCAGAGTGTCGTAGTTTCTTTAATATCTTTCTGCTGTTTTATCTTCTAACAAAGCCAATTTGCTTCAGAATAATCTGGTGGCGGTGCTTAAATACTGTCAAAAATTTTCTAGAAGTTTTGTTTCTCTTGCGACTTAGAACAACGCTCACAACTACAAAAATTTACCAGGCTCACTAATAACGCTACTATTGTGTTATTTCTTTGTTTTGGGTGAACTAGCCAAAACTGTCAACAGCGTCGCGAGGAAAACGTATGAAGGTGCACCTTATTTCATTATGCAAATGAGAAATTAGAAAAAAAGTTCAAACAATGAAAAAAAAAAAGAAATTTCGCAGATTGATTTAGCAGATTTCGTAGACGGATCTACAGAGGACCTCCTGCCACCATCATTAGATGCGCGCAGTGTCAAGCTTCCCGAGTAAGGCAAACAACAATTATCGGTCTTGTTTAACTGCGTTATTAGTCCACAGTATAATTTCACGATTACCCGTATTGTATTTTGCGCTATTATTATGCAGTTCAAAACACTCCCTACACTTTATCGCTCTATTTGATCTGGTTTATGACTGCACGCTAATCCGATTCTTTCACTCCACAACAACAGCCGCTCGTTTCGGAAAGAGCTGAGCCGATTAGGCTTAAGAGTACCCCGAGGATGAGAACTCTACCAGGAGCTCAACGGCAGCATTTATCTGGTGGAGTCGAGCGAAAACAAGCTTTGCGCGTAGTTCAAGCGGGGACGGATGCATGCGGCGAGCGTGACGCAGGCTGTTATATATGTATAGACCAGCGGCCGTGGTCCGTGTTACGATGCCTGAGGCGGCGAGACCGAATGGAGCGTCCACGTCGCCTTCATTTTTGGGTCAAACCTTCTGACCGCCAAGCGAACAAACGGCCCTGGCAGAGTTGCTAGAGTAGCTTAGCCAGAAGGAGCGCCAAAGGCAGTGCCACACGGTTGGTGTCGGGCTACATATTATCACGTTGCAGTGATGATGAACCCATCGCCCCGTAGCTTAGCGGTTATGGTGTTGGGCTGGTAGCTCGAGATAGCGGATTCCTTCACGGCCGCACCGGAACCATCTCGATGCGCACGAAATGCAAGAATGCTCTTGTACTTATATTTAAGTGTGCGTTGAAATTGAAATAGATGCCGTAAAGTAATTAATGCAAAAGCTAATTAATCTAATACTGGTAATTATTAAATTAAGCATATTGATTTCTCGTACAAGTAATGACCCCAGCTCAATGGTTGTAATTATGCTATGTGCCATGGGAAATTAAAAGAAAAGATATGGTGCAGCTAAAAAAAAAGTTTGATACACGAGTCGAACGGTATATTCTAGAGTGGCCTGGTGTCTGCATAAATTCGAGAATGTACTACCGCGCTAAAATATGAGCTAGAACATGGGAGCCCACAACCAGTGTGCCCGGAGACGGCACGGCGCGCCGTCATACGAACAATTGGTTGACTAAACACCATTCCAATCACTGGTATTTAGTTAATCACATTTTCTTACGTTGGCACAGCCGTGCTTTCTCGAAGCCGCTTGGGCCATGGGCTCCCATGTTGTACCTCCTATTGAGTGCGATAGTAAAACAATTTTCGCGAAGCAGGTCAGACACACCTGCTTTGCTACAGATTTGGCGACAAGATCCATGAAATGTTAGATACTGTTGGGGCGTTTTCCCCCGAGCGAAATCTTGTTAACACTGATAATAAAGGAAAAATAACACCGGCAAAAAAAAAAAAAAAACGATGCATGGCAATATTCGAAGACTTGCTGCTCGCGCTGGACACCTTAGCGGTTATGAAAAATAAAAGAAAAAAGAGAAAAAAGAAAGATTTGTCTATTTTAAAACGTTCTTCTCTAATTATCTGTTCTATTTCATTCTCCCATTCATCCAAAGGCTGGCTTTAGAGTGGGGAATGACCAGAACAGGTGTATTCATTAGCGGCTATCTTGTAGTTTTCGGTTTTAGAAATAGCAGTTATGCTAGTGAGGAGAGATTTTCATCTTATTGCTGCGCGCAAACACAAGTTTGCACATCTTAGGAGTTTAGATGAGGAAATATAGCGCAGTGGCGAGGTAACAAAAGGCCTTATGCAGGTTTGAATGTCAAGATGGAGCAGGAGTGAGAAGCACACATTTCTTTTGAGAAGAGAATAAGTTACTAAGAGCGCTCACTGCCAGGCATAGAATAGCCCACGCAAGAAAAAAGAAAGAAACGCATAAAGGAATTAAATTAGAACTACAGCATTTTGCAACAAAAGTATAAAACATTCTAGGACATCCCCTAATTCCGACCTCGCGTCTGCGCATACGTGCCCACAGTGACCACGCTTTTTGTGTTGTCCCTGACAGTGCACGTGTACTGCGAAACAGGATACGGAACAGCATGTGGGACAGCATGCGGAACAGCAGACGAAACAGCTGCCTCCATGCACTGGGCGTTAATGCAATAGTTCGATGTGAACAGAATGATGAATAATACAGCAGTCAGTTCTCCTAAGGAAGGTATCGTAAGTTAACCGAACAAGACAAAACAAATGAAGTAGGAGCGGCAAGGTGTTTCGGTACTTTCGGCACAGACTGCAATGCAATTGGGTCGCTAGCTAATGCATGGAGCACTAAGAGAACCTAAGCTAAGCTGGTCCTTGCGCAGCAAAATGGGTGCGTGTCTGGTCGTTGGTGTTGGATGCATGTTGGTGCTCTTAGCATCCTATTGTCCCCGGGTGAAAAAAGGGACTATCTTACGCTGTATATTCTTATATGTTTAGCGGACAAATGTAATTGAAATGTGAGTGTCGCTGGGTGATTCCCTAATAACATCTGCTTAGCCTGCGCACCTTCCCACCATATTGTCACGCTGCGAGACAGTATCGTTTAGTGTGTCTGACCTAGGGGAGGGGGGGACGGGGGACGGGGGGACCTTCATACTATAAGCCTGTGATGAAATATCCGGTTTCTCCTTGGGTCTTGCCCCAGCCATAAATTCAACCTATAATTCAAGGGATTCGGACGATGGCAGGATTCTCATGAACAGGTATGCAGCAGCTCTCCCTATTGCTTCTGTTCAAGACATACAAATAGCCTGTTCAAGTTTACACGGATCAATCAACCACCGTGCGTGGGCCACGATTGGCACAGCCCGTGGTCGTAAAGGAAAATGACCATAACTAATCTTTCCTGCAAACAGCGGCACACCGACACATTATTTGTCAAAACTACCGCAGCCATTCAGTGAGTGACAAATCTGTCGTCTGACACTGTGCAGAGCCTCTGTAATACGTCTAGTGCTTTCGCAAAACCAATGCACACAACTGCTCTCGCATCCTACAACTGCGGAGTGGAACTGGTTCTGCAGGGGCCCCAGCACACTGCCCAATGACGCCTCAGGCGATGTATGCAGTGGCATCCTAACTTTGTCAAAGGCTGCATTCGTGCTAACCCTTAAGGGGCCGGTGAATTTACTTAAATGCTTTTTAGATGCGAAGCAGCTTATGGTTGGGGCTATGTCAGTCCCTCCCACCCTCCCTCCATCCGCCGTGTGGTGTCCACACCCCTACTGCGCATGCGCATCCTCCTCCCCTCCTCTCCTCTCCTTGGACACCATGCAAATGATTGAAGCTTTGGTGGTCAGTCGCCTCGCCTACCACCTCCCGTATCATCATCTCACTGAAAAACAACTGGATCAGGGTAATATACTAATCAGGCGTGCGGTTAAGACCGCACTGAGGCTACCGGTGCGCACTAGCACTACCCGCCTTCTGCAAACTAGTCTCTATAATACCGCCCAGGAAATCATAGAGGCACAGAGAAGTAATCAACTCCTGCGCCTCTCCCGAACACCCACTGGGCGAAACCTACTCCGAACTCTGGGGTGCGAGCCAAGCGGCACGATCCCGAATGAAGAGCCGTGGTGCCCCATTCCTGTAAGACTCGCGGCTCACATGCACCTCAAACCGTTGCCATGAAACATGAATGTTCAACGCTACCCGAGCCGACGCAAGGCGCGGGCCGATTACTGCACCCGGCGTTATCAAAATCGCGAAGACGTCCTCTACGTCGACGCCGCGGTCGGTCCGCTCGAAGGAACGGCCACGGTTGCTGCCATGACGGAGGACGGACGCATTAACATATCTGCCTCGGTTAAAACAGCGCGCACCGACGTTGCTGAGGGGATCGCATTAGCCCTAGCAGTGGCGCATGCGGCCGCGGATTCTACCATTACAGAAATCTGCACCGATTCCCAAAGTGCATATCGTTACTTCCTTCAAGGCATAGCGCCTAAGACAGTCACACATATCTTACAAAACATCCCTCCGCTTCCCCATCCGGTGACCATCACGTGGGTGCCTGGGCATGAGTGTGTCCCCGGGAACGAGCGCGTTAATGCGCAAGTCCGAGGTCTTTCCCTCCGGACTCTGGACGACCACTCACCCAAGCCCACGGAAAAACCAGGAGAGGGGATCTACACCTACCACCAGATTACCACGTATTACAGGAAAGGTAGACGAGAATTACCTGCCCCTCACCATTCCCTTACCCCCCATCAGTGTTAAATCTGGCACCAGATCCAGACCAAGGCACTTATTTCCCCATATCTGGCACATTTATTTTACCCTGGTCTCAATAATCCACAGTGTACCAGCTGCCAAGCGCCCCGGGCAGATCTTTTCCACTGTTTGTGGAGCTGCCCCAGGCCCATGGCGGTACAACCTATTCCCAACCCTTCCTTTTCCACGTGGGAGGCCGCTCTTCGGGCCACTTGCTCGGATGACCAGCTCTGGCTGGTGGACCGGGCCTGCCTAGAGATGTCGGCCAGGGGGCTCCCGGACATATAGGGGCCCAACCACATTTAAATAGATGAAACAAAGTTTTATCCATCCATCCATCTCCTCTCCTTGTCTCATCTCCGCTCCTCCCTCCCCCCCTCCTCTCCTTGTCTCATCTCCTCTCTCGACATTCCTCCTCTCCTCTCCGACGCTCCTCGCCTCTCCGGATTGTGCAACGAATGGCAACACCTGCGGCTCCATGCGCGATAATGCGAAGCAGCTTAGGTTAGAGGCGCGACGGTAGGCGCCCCAGAGGCACCGGCAACAGTCACCAACGCCGCGCGCGTTCGGCGCGAACGCGGGCAGAACGCCGACGGCGTCGACAACAGTTCTGCGCGTTGCTGGTGCTGCTGCATGTCCAAGTTTATACAGCTGATAAAACTACCTTGAGTCGACCCCATGGCTGCTTCGCATACTACTCAGGGTTCTCCTACAGGAAGATGGTGTAATTTTTTTATGAGACATGTTTATCTTAAAGGGAAGCTGGACATGCTTGACTGGCTGCCGGCTTGGCGATCTTGCGAACTTTTTTGTTTTATAAAAAAATGTTAGCAGAATGTAGATACATTGGACAAAGAGGTAAGGAGGGGACGTTGTGATAGCTATCAACTGAATTTATCTCACGTAGATGCAAAATTGAGAAGGGGGTTACTAGAAAGCTATCACTTTTCTTTTTCCGACGAGGGATGGCGCAAGGCTTATTAAAAGAAAAGTGAACATGAATGTGATACCGCACCGTGAAGGAAGTCTAGTAAGGCGCTGTAATGCCAGTCATCTTGACTCCACTTGCTGAAATCAGCATTACATTGTAGTGGCCAATAACTTTTTCTGCTGTAAGCAGGAAGCGTTCTTCCTTGCTGTCCAAAACCATAGACGGTGCACTTTTATACACATAGGAGAATTATCATTTATCTCCGCTGCTTAAAAGATCTTTCTAGTGACTTGATCATTATTTCTGACTAATATTGTGGTGTTGTGCAGCTCAACGGTAGTCTGACAACCACGATGGTGCATAGTGAGGTGCGCAGATGGCGCTAATATGAGAGAAATGGCACAACTTCTATATGGGACGCGAACCAATTCTTCTGCACCTTTCTTTACTTGCTAAATAAATCCTTGTGACGAAACTTCTTGCTCTGTCCGAGGGGCCATTCTCGTTATAGACATATTTTATGAAGACAGCCTGACAAAAAGTGAAATAAGTGAAAAAAATATAAATTGAGGTATTACACATTACAACGTCCCATAAGATGGTGAGTGGACGTCAGTGGTTCTACTGGCTATAAGAACAGCACTTGTCCTCCCCCCCCCCCCCCCCCCCCTTAGCGCTTCCCTTCAACACCATCGACTTTATAGAAAGCTCCTGCAATCCGCTGCAGGCCCTCGCAACTAAATGCAACGACGACAACATGGAGACAAGATAGCGGTATGCCAACGACACGACGACGACATGACGGGCAAGATGAAGGCGGCGGTGGCTCGACCACGACACTTCTTTGACAGACATTCAAGACAGCGAAGAGCTGTCCATGGAAGATGAGCGCCGAGATTGAAAGTTTCATTGGAAGTTGCACTGCGAACGACTGCTGCTTCGCGTGCCAGTGTGCTTCGAGAACGTAGTGCTTCTGCTGCCTTCGAACTACATACACAGCCGCCAACCATGTCAGGGTCTGCGCCAAGTACATTACAAACATGGTCGCACAAACTGAAATTGCGCTGTACGTTTGTGGTAGTGTTTCTATTCCATAGAAAAAAAATTGTTTAGTGATGGCTAAGTGGTTAATCGCGCTATAAGCTTACCCTACCACAGCGAGACGAGTTCGATCAAATGCAGCAATGGGGGGTGACATCGCGTTTTTCCTCTCTGTACAGTAAGCAGAAGAATGGCACTGAGAAGGTAGCATGAATAGGTCATGACGACTGGGCAGTGATGACGGCACGGCGTTGCATAACAGATCGACACAGCAAGTGCAGTTTCGAGCCGGATAAGTGCAGAAGCAACAAAACTTACAGCACCCTTCTTCGTACTTGTCTGAAACGTCAAGACCATGGGCTATATCTAATGCTAAAGCCGTGCGTATTTGTGCTCATTTGTGCGGATTTGTCCGTACTTCTGCCTCAAATCTGCATCTCATTCAAGATAAAACTCGCGTAAAGGCCTGTTTCTAAAGTGGCGTGGGAACAGAGCAAGGACATATGCATTTAGGCCTGAATCACCTAATGCCCCCGTTTTTCTATTCACTTGAAATTCACTTGAGAGACAAACTTTAAAAATAGCCCCCTTTCACTGCAAGGCCACAGTATACACGAGGCATTAAAGTAGTCGCAGTTGCATAAGCGATGTCGCAACGAGTGTTCAACGCTTAAGCTATCTCAACCGTTAAAAGAAGTCGAACTATCGCTTGCTTACGCTTGTTTGCATATTGTTTAAAGGGAAAGACATCTGCTCATGGGGCTTCGCATTCGTTTCTCTGAAATAAAGAAGTCGCTTTCAAGACTACAGCTTTTAGAACGCTGTTATGGTGCTCTTACGGAGCTTATGTTCTTTGTCCGGACTAAATAGCTCTTTGGTGGACATTGTGTTTCTTGAAAGGGCAGGGGATGGAGGCGCCGGCTTATAGGTTACAGGGGGAACACTGCGATATCGATCAAAGCCGTATATAGTAAGTGCCATGCAAGTGTTGCTCTTACCCGGCTTTTACCTTGCGTACCATAATCCATCATGGCGTTCTCCCTTTGAAATCTCGCCAAGCATGCCTAGACTTGAAGGAGTGGCCGGAACTTTACGCCCTCGTTTTGTCATTAGTTTAGTGTAGAACAGAAGGCAAGATACGCTGCTCGGATTTCGGCCGAAACCATACGAGAATAACTAAATCTTTACGAATGACACGAAGGGATAGCGGCACATAACACCGTGGTATAGTACATCATATTCTGTCAGCTGTGAATGCGTGTGATTTCAAATATATATTTATTGACAGAAATTTGCACAAAACGTCTTAATAAAACGTCGTTTTATGCATTGAAGCACAAAAGTAACTGGAACGCCTATGCATTTCTCCTGCAAAGTTCGGGAATTAATATCTCGAAACTGGTGTCATCATGAGAATTCATTCCAAATGTATCCGCCTTGTGTACTCCACGGCTACAATTTGTAAATTGCAATATGGGCCATAAGGTAGTTAGTTAAAAACTGACTTAGAGAATTTTTGGTAATTACTCAATTATCCATTTCAATTTTTTGTCAGTAATGTCCGCCTCTTCGATTAGACTAGCTCATCAACTAGAATTGGACTATTTGCCAAAGCCAACCTTTAGAACATTTTTGGAAGTGTTGGCTGAAACACCCGGTAGAATTCTGTCTTCAAGACTAACCTGCCAGTAAAACATTAAAATAGTTTCTTCTTGCTCAGGTAACAAACCACTTTCATATGTCTACGGATGAGCACAATAACAAAATTTTGTGCGGTTCGAATTGCTCAGTCCTAGATCCTATCATTTTAGCAGTTGCACTACAACAAAATCCTAAAGAAACTGTCATACGCGTTTTGCAGTGAACAACTTAGGGACACTATAGACTTCACTAGAGGAAACATTATGCACTTGGCTATCTTCGCGCACAATGGCCCGTCTTTTATAAAAAGGCGAAGCATGATAGCTGGGATATCCTGCATGTTAGGTGCAACAACGCCCATTCAATAAGTTGCAGTAAGTTATTCATTTCCTAGAAACTGCTCAACCATCCCATTAGAACATTTAACTGCTAGTATGGAACTTCGCGAGGCAAGCAAAGAGTGCAATGCAGCTTCATAAACAAAAGAAGCCGCTAAGAACTTTTTTAAGTATAAGCCCTGTCATGCAGTAAAAAGAAAAAGAAAGTACCCATTGCACCATAATTCTTGCGGCTACGTGACAATCGAAGCCCAGATTTTTCTCCAGAAACGTTTCTGCCTAACCTTAAGCTGCTTACTCTTCTCGGTGACAGCATACTGCTTGGGCCAGTGTTCCTTTTTCTTAGCCCAGAGAAGAGCACAAAAGTCGAATATCGCGAACTTAATAAATGTCGGCTTAACCAGCATTACGCCACAACAACAAGCGCACTGACCTTGTATTATCAAAGGCGCGCTGGTGCAACACTTAGAACATCCCCGATGAGTAAAAATACTTGTCACACGTATAACTAGACTTTCTCTCATTTCCACCATGGTCAGTTTTATGTGTTACCCGGTGCTATGAAGCAATTGAAAGCTGTTTTCTATCATCGTTTATTCGGATAAAAGCGTCTTGCCTCGCGACTTGAACTTGGTCGTGCAGGGCATTATTGGCCCGTGGGGAAACATCACCTGTACGTTGAGCGCACCAAAAGCATCTCTGGCGGTTACTAGATGCACAGGTCGTAATGAGGTCGCCGAATATATGACTCTTGTGCCTTCACATTTCAGCGAGTGTATGTAATGAAAATTCACTGAGGAATATGGTAAGTACAGAATCATACAAAAAAATGTGGCTTCAATTAACGCTGTAAAGGTGGTTGGACAGCGAAGCTGTAAACGACACCCACAACGATTACTCATTGTGACGTCACTTGAATTCGCACACGTGGCTCTACAAAGAGTGAAACCAGAGACAAGTGAAATGTACGTATAACCACACCCGTTATTACTTCACAACGACGTTATATTCACGCCGTTCTTCAGGCGTCTTTACTTTTTGTGGTCTACCCATGGTAGCCTGGAATGAACTGAATGACTTGGTAGAGCGTGGTGACGTCCCTACGTGATTTCTATGCTGTTGTGTACTTTGCCACTCGGATTAGTTTACGTAACTGTAATCTTTACCGGGAAAAACACGCGGGAGAAGGAACGCCGTAAACGACGCCCACAGTGATTACCCATTGTGGCGTCACTTAAATTCACTCACGTTGCTGTACAAAGAGTCAAACCAGAGACACTGGTTTCATGAAGGTTTTGAATGACGTCAACCCCTTCCTAAGCAGCTGCAAACCTAATCTTTACCGGAACGCGTCGGAGGGTGTTCCCATTGTTTACACGCGCCTTATCACCCATCAGAAGTTTTGATTATTGTTTTGTGGATTTTCTTTCGAAAACGAGTGCTGAGCTGTATGCTGTATGCCTGATTTAAAAGGAGAGGCGAGGAAAGCCTGAAAGAGCGCGCGCCAACCCGCTTTTCTTCTATGGCCGTTTTTTGCTTACGACGACACGAAAATTTCCTTGGCTGGTAGAAGTATACAGCTTCACTGTAAAATTGGGCTCATATCTGCTTGCTTCGCTGCAAATCACGTCGAAAGACGATAGTCTCCGGCCGCCCACGATACGTCACACCCTAGCTCTCTTCTCCCCCCTCCCATCCCTCACGCTCTTTCCCTCTTCCCTCATTCCTCCCATGATGGATGCAGGGGAGATTTTGCTGAATTCAGTTCAACTTTCCTGCGTTCGCCCTGCTCTCGCGCCATCTGTTGGGACTCTTTATTACTGTTGGCTTAAAGCCGGCTACAGAGCCACGGCTTCAGTCGGCTTGTTTTTAACGCGTAGCGTCTCATCGACACCATTTATAACGCGTTGATTTTTTCATTTGCAGCGTTTTATTTTTAATTTCTTTCTGTCTCTTTCACGTTCTCTTTCTCTCTTTCTTTATATATATATCTCTCGCTCTCATTTTCTTTCTCTCGCCCATAGCAAGTTCTGTTACACTCGTTGGTACAATGCAATCATATGGTTCCCATAAATGCATGTTCTACAAGTGTGGCTATGACGCTCGCCTTCGGACCATGGGTACCCGGGTTCGAATCCCGCCTCGCCGAGACAGACAGACAGACATACAGACAGAGAGCGAGATAAATAAAATTAATTTTCTTGGCGAGGCGGGATTCTAACCCGGGTACCCATGGCCCGAAGGCGAGCGTCATAACCACCAGGCAATGCAGCCATGCTTGCCGAACATGCATTTATGGGAACCATATGATTGCGTTGTACCGTCGATTGTAACGCAACTTGCTATGGGCGAGAGAAATAGAAAATGAGAGCGAAAGTCACAACGAGAAAGAAAGAGAGAGAGAGAAAGGCGGGATTTGGACCCGGGTACTGACGGTCCGAAGGTTAGCGTCATACCCACTACGCTATACACGCAAACTTGCAGAGCTCCACTGTTTCATCAGATTTCAGAAGCGTGAAACTGGCTTTAATTTTTTTTTTCGTTTCCTCAAATGCAAACTAGAGCTCCGGGGGGGGCATTTCGGGGGCTAGACGCAGGTTTAAAGTAAATGACGCCGCTGGTGAAGCACCTAACAAAGAAACACTCCTAATGGTGATTCCACCAATAGAGTAAGAAACCAGCTAACCCAAATTGCTATCGCAATACTCTTTGCACACTTGGTTCGTCTCGCTGTTTACGTAAGCAGATTAAAACGACAGTGCGGTCCAAAGCACATCTTCTCTGTGGACAAAAATAAATCATCGCACTCTTTCGTCAAAGTCCTGGGAAGGCAAGGATCACTTCATTGTAAACGCGGCCATAAAATTGAGGGTGGCATTCTATGGTTTTCGCTTCTTGCTGAAGTCCCTCTTACTCAATTATTCTATTTTAGTTTACTATTTCATTTATTTTGCAAAATAAACGACATGAACCATCCAAACGAGACAAATAACACATTTTTTTCAGCCTGACAGCAGTCGCAAGGAAATAATTTGTATTCTGTATACTTTTTTTTCTTGAGACGCGCAGGAGATATGCTGTGACCGACAAAAATTAAGCACACTTTGCTTTGGAATGAATCTCCTTATAAATTTCACCCACCTTGCGCCAGGTGCAATGGGCGGTGTTCTGAAAAGGATAGTGGAGTTCTTCGTGACCCGATGTAAAAAAAAAAAGAAAGATGCCTTCGATTCTCTTCAACATGTCCTGTTACGTATCTTTTCGACCTGATATACTAGTTGTAAAGCGAACACATGTATCGGCTCTCGTTGATAGCTGAGGCCCCTTCTCACTATAACGATGCATCTAGAGCAAAGAATTTCGACGAGCGGAGATTATACCCTTCGGAAGATACGGAATAATGGTGGACATCGATCTGTTGTGACTCACTTCTCTTAACCTTTTAATCAGTATATAAACGCAGTTGAGTTGTGTTCAGTCCCGCAAGAGCTTTAGAGGCATCGAAACACGGTTTTCCAAAGTTTAGAAGGCAAACAAATAAAATGCGCCTATGTAGCTCAAATTGAAAGGGCCACTCGCATCATAAATGACAACAAGATGCATTGTTTTGTTCATTCCTTCTTTTTCCTTATGAAAACGTGCCGAATCCTACTTTAAATGTGTAACGTGTTGAGCGCAGACAAGGAGGCAGGTCCTTTCAGATGATTTACTGCGAACAACTTGTTTATGGTAACTCCTCGATGCTAGGTCGTGTTCTTCACCTTTGTGCAACGTGATTTGGGTGCGGGAGCAGGGGTGGGTTCTTTTCTGACCGTATACCGTAAGCTGGTACTGTAAAGCAGGCTTCTGGGTTAACCAGGAAAGGCTGAGAATGTCGTGAGTGAGGCGCGCGATCCGATATCATACCTCACGTGCAGTGGTTACACGGGTGGAATGCCAAGGGGTAAAGTTTACCCGGGCCACGCCCACGTCAACCGAAGCCGACCGTGGCATGCCCGGACACTGTAACAGAGACTGGGAGGCTGTCAGTTGAATAAGCAAAGTCGCAAGCAGTCCAAAGTACGGAAGAGCTTATCTACGGCATATATAAATATATCATATGCTTTTCGAAAGCTTTAACATATACGGCTCGCATCTCTAGACACATATAACAAAATTTAGAAATACATGCTACAATATTGAATGCAGTGAAATGTCTATGTTATCCTATTTGACCAATGTGTCGGTCCCTGGTGCAAAGAAGTCGAAACATGGCGTTCTATAACTTTACTCTGTATTTTCATTAGTGCTCTACCTTTAGTATACCTATGTGAATAGACGCTTTGGTTTAGTTGGTTCTAAATGATACTTTTTTTTGAAAAGTATGCCTTTAGTGTATTTCTGTGAACTGACTTGAACTTTCAGTTTCATTGTTCTGTTCATGTCAGCGGACGTTAAGTTTTAGTGTGCTTTACGTGATTTTTCAATTACTGTGTCCTTCTGTTGTAAGCAATGTCATGTGAAAAGGAGTCTCTGGGCGCCATGGGAAAGTGTCATCCTCTATAAGTAAAGTTGAAAAATTTTTTTAGACTAAATAAAGAGAGTTTACGACGTCTTCTTAGATTGAAATGCAGTTTTTGTAGATGTATATTTATTATGTTTCGCAGATATCTACGACTACTCTAGTAAGAGTAGCCAAGCAATAATTTCGAACGCAATGATTACGCTTTTTCTATACAGCGCCTAAGTCTGCAGTGAAGCCCCGCCCACGCCCTCATAACCACCAGTCACTGTTCCTCCGTGAGGCTGTAAATAGTTCGTACTTCAGACTTTCCCAGTTACCTAAATAAGGCGGTAAACACAAAAAATATTATAAGCGCATAATTTTAACCGTTTTCACTCGTCTATTACAGTGAAACGCACAAGTACAGTCGTATCACGTACGACGTCATTATGAAAAGGTCGCATGACGACGATTGTGTTTGTTTCTGTGATTGGCTGGCGGAGTAACACAACCCCCGGCAGTCAGTGTGCCTTTGTTGCCAACTGCTGTTTTTTAAGTTGTATCCTACTATAGAAGCGCACTAACGTCTTCCAATTGCTAACTGTCCTTGCAGGCCAACTGGGTTGCATAGATACTTTTTACGATTTCGCAATAACAGAGGTAGTGATATATTCAGGTTTCTATATCTCAAAGAAAAAGGGTGACATGCGCAAAAGAATTAGCGAGGAGGAGGATACAAATAACAGGATGTATGCGCAAAAAGAAAAATATAGTACATTCAGTACGCGTGTTCATTCCTTAAGTGCTACTATATTTACCGTAATGCAATAAACTGGCGTGAGTGCAAAGCAAATGTTTTTCAATTTTTAATAAATTTTTTGAGGGTAGGGGCAGTAACTACATTTCTTGTCTGCATGACGGATATTTTCATCATTCATGGGCAAAAAAAGCCGGTTCGCAGAAGCGCACTGTGCATGCGCCAACACCTGCACGTAATTGTAAATTACTATAATAATAAATCTACCCTTTACAAGCGTGAGCTAGCCGCTATCGGCAGGTAATGTGTTCAGCATTTGAAGTGTTGTTTCTGCAAGGAATGTGTGCGACCAGGGCAAATGAGCAGGCAGTCACCGTTTAAATATATATATATATATATATATATATATATATATATATATATATATATATATATATATATATATATATATATATATATATTGCGCTGTTCCCGCTCAAGACATGTGCAGCCAACACGTAGAAGTTTACTCTAAATGAAATTAAACAGCGCAACACCAAAGCCCTTATGCCACTACGGCGAGTAGAAACGTACTATGTATTCATTTATGTGTACTACCTTCTTTGAAAATATTTCAGCTGCCATATTGTTTCAGTAAATGTAATTTCCGCTAACTTGTAATCTTTTGAAAGCTGACACCCGCCACGGTGAGTATAGCTATGGCGTTGAGCCGCTGGGAACGAGGTCATGGGTTGAATTCCCGTCCGCGACAACCTCGTATTGATGAAGGCGAAATGCAAAAAAAAAAAAAAACTCTTGTGTGTCTATATTTAGGGGGATGTTAAAGGTACCTAATTGGGTCTAAGTCAGTGCCGAGCTCTCCACTACAGAGTACATCCCCATAAGCCACTCTGCATAATCCGCTCTAATTTAAAAGGTGTGCAGTGTCGAGATCTGAAGGGAAAAAAAATGTTTCTTTATGTTGTTTGGTCTAAATTTTACTGAACTGTAAGCTCGGAATGTGTTATCTAACGATCCATCTGGCTAGAAAACAGCAAAATAGACAGAAATACACTAACAACCAACCAAACAAAAACAAAAATAAAAGCCTCCATGCAAACCATGTACATTACGCAGTATAGCATATTTCACAGTAGCTAATGGTTTTGCTAATTATAATATGGCATAGGAACGCGCGCACCTCTGTCCCGCACTATTTTAATAAAAAAAAAACATGATGTACACGCGAGAGACAGCGGAGGATTCTCGTGTGAGTCACCCTGCAGAAGAAAAAAACACCACAGCGCCCCAGGCCTTCTGGGTAAACAATCCAGCAGTGTCTATGTTCAGAAGAGTGCCGAGATTGTTTTACCAAGAACATTCCTTGTTTTCTTGCGAATGCCCAGCGGTAAGTGAGTCTCGAGCTGCCTGTCTGTTTTTCTTGGCGCCCATGTGGTAAGCGTAAGAAAACGGGGTACAGTTGAAGCACCTGGTCACTCCTGCTTCTGAATAATGGGGCGAAGACACCGAAAATGCTTAATAGCCTGGTAGGCCGAGTTCTTTTTAGGCACGTAGTTACTATCTGCGCCGCTAATCGCTAGCCCTGTTATGCACAATGAGCTGTTCAAGAGCACAACTTCTCGGATGGCTCATAACGTGCAAAGCAGCACGTTTTTTCTTCTGTTTCAAGAAAGTTCGGGTCAATGCGTCACGCGGTAGCACATATTGCACCTTGGTTGGCTTAGCAGGAGGAATAGAACCTTGCGATGACACATCAAATTTCTCAGACCATGCTGCACTATCTGCGCAAATGTTTACTTAAGATCCAAGCGACAAATTTGAAGTTTGAGCATGTCACACCAACTGTAAGCGTAAGCGTTTCGTTCACGTCGGCAAGCAGTGTGTCTACAGATGTTCAACAATGCCTGCTGGCTGGTGGATTGAATACTATTCGGTAATGTTCCACTATTACGATATCGCGCTTCAAGCACCGGGAATGCGTTTTCGTGTGTCGACTTAGAACGCAATCATTTTGTCTCTATATGGAACACAGCGATGGACGACAACGTCAGATGACGATTATCCTCACATCTAGCATTCCTCAAGAGGAGGTACAGTGGAAGGGTTGAAGAAGTGAAAGACTCTAAAGACCACACAGTAGTTATAGTTGGAAATCAGCGCTTTGTATGTGTCATTTCCCCACTACCACGCCTGAGTACAGGTCTTTGATTTCTTTCTGTAAAAGAACGTGATACGGGGCGTGGACTAAAAAAAAAAGAAAAAGCCGAAATTTTACCCGAAAGGTGAAGCATCAATTGCGATAGCCCTACGAAGTAAGGATAGTAGTTTTATTCGCTTGCTAACTAAATTAACAAGCATGGTGTCACGCGCGCAAAAGCAAACATGAACACATCTCACTCAATGACCGCGGAAACTCGCTGTCAAAACGCTGGAGTGAGGAAGCGTCGCAGCAGCAGCGAGCGAATGGACCTTCGTGCTGCCTTTCGCTTCAACGCGAACTAAGCGTCCAGAACACAGCACACACGAAGCTTTGAGCCCTGCGCGCACGTAGACTTTGTACTCATCGCAGTTTGCTTTCAAGATAGGGCCAGCGCGCTCGCGCCATACGCTGCAGCCGCCGGAGTAGAACGCGTCCCAACTCCCTCACCCCGGTGCCTTGAGCGAGATGGAAGACGGCACGTTTCTTTCCTCCCTTGCGCGCGCGAGATTAAGTCGCCATCGTTGGCTCACCCTCGCATGCTTTCACTCGCAGATACAGCATACGGCGTGTGGCGACGATGTTATCGTCCTTGGACCTTAAACGGAACATTACGGCGACAATGAAATGCGCCAAGAGTGTCCATATAATTGCTATCGCAATAAACACAGACATAATTTCATGAAAACCAGCAATCTATAGCTGAGTCCGTTAAACGTCTTATAGAGAACTGACAAGCAAAATGAAAACTTTCAAGTCTAGTTGAGGAAAGGAGCTACCATGAAGAAGTGATCATGCTTTGAAACTGGGCCGCTGCGAATTGATGATGTGTGAGTGTGACGAAAATTTCCAGTGTGCATAAAGTCCTCTGAAAATATTGCTTTATTCGTAAATCTTCTTCCATTTAGCTTCCTTGTATTTTCTGTAAGATAGCCTGCACCATCTTGTGCTAATGCCGAATGAATTATGGGCAGTATTTACATAGGCTTCGTTGATAAATGTTTCGGTTGTCAAGGCTGCACAACCTGCCGAGATTACGGACGCTTTTCTTTATGTTTGTCTCGAAAGTGGTGTTTGATTTTTCGGGCGCTTGTATTATTCATACAGGGGCAAAAAAAATACATACGTGTTCAGGTGGGCCTACAAAACGTAATACGCCATGTCGAAATTCACTGTACTGCAGATACTTCTCTGTAACATGAAACGTGGAACGCAACGAGTTTTAGCTTGTATAGCATTGTTTTCTTCATGCTAAACGCAAGGAAAGTGTTGTAAGACGACATTCGTTAATAAATGTGAATTGTGGTCTACATATGAAATATCGTGTAATAGTCAAATTGGAGACTGCTGAAATGGAGCTTTGTATTCATACCTTGTTTATTTATTTATTTTACCCTCAGTGCCAAATTGCATTACAGAGGGGAGTGGGCTGTTATACAAAAAAAAATAGTTGAAAAAAAAAGCGGTCAGTACAGTAATTCGTGCAAATGAAGCTCGTGATTATACAATGCACACAGAAATAATTGAACAAAAAGCAATCAGTACAGTTCGTACAAATAAAGCTCGCAGTTATACAATGTTAGCTAATGCATCATGGAACCTGTGATTATGTTTAATACAAACAATGTCAATGGGGAGGTCGTTCCACTCTTGTGACGCACGAGGCAAAAATGAGTTCAAGAAGGTCTTTGTGTTGCATAATGGAATACCTACTTTGTGACGATGATTGCGGCGGGATATGTACGTTCGGCGAAGGAGTAGTTGGTCGTGTAGGAAAGAATGGCGATACAACTTGTGAAACAGTGTTAAACGAGACACGTTTCTGCGAGATGCTAAACAAGGAAGTGCTAGGGAAGTTTTTTATGGCGGAGATGCTTGCAGTTCTGTCATAATTAGATAATATAAAACGAACGGAGTTATTCTGGACTAGTTCAATGGAAGTTACTAGATTGTCATAGCTTGGGTCCCACATGGCTGTAGCATATTCCAGTTTAGGGCGTATTAGTGTCTTATAAAGCTGCAACATTAAGCCACATGGAGCAGTAGAAAAGTTACGACGTAAATAGCCAAGCATGTGGTTAGCATTGTTAATAATGTACTCAATATGTAGCGACCAAGTTAGATTAGTCGTGATGTGAACTCCTAGGTACTTGTAATCGTTAAAAAATCCAAAGAAATGTTATTAATATAATAAAGAGGTGAGCTAGTGGAAGTTCTAGATACACGCATAACTTTGCCCTTTTTAATATTTAGGTCCATTAACGGGGATGGACCTAAATATTGCAATCTGGTATTGCAATCTGACCTTCAGCGGGGATGGTTAGTAGGCAAACATCTGGCGGCACAATAGAAACGTTTTTTTTCGGTTAGATAGACGTTTGATATAAGTATTGTGCCATGGTGCATGTGCGTTCGAAGTGATAAAGCGATTAGGGATATATTTATTTGTTAGACGTTCGACTTCATCTACAAACATATCCCAGTTCGACTGCACTGAACGGGTATCAAAATGCTTAAAAAGATGTCTAAAAAATGTGTTAGTTCACTGTTAATCATGTCTAAGTTGGCTTTGACATAATTATATAGATGAGAATAGATCAGTTTTTGACGAAGTTTTATTTTATCTACAGCGAACCATACATACCATAAACGTACCAAAAAAGCAAACGAAACAAATAATAAAATAATTATGGACAACAAGGACTCCACAATATTCACTTCGATTGTCGTTTAAATGTGTGCGCCTCCATAATATGCATATAACAGGTAATGAGTGAGCATCATTACCATGCATTACTCTTCGCTCCGGTCTGGTGAGGTGGAGTGCTGTCAGCGCTACACGAAAAGTCTTATCAAATATTCAGCATTCTGCTCACTCGACAGCTTTAACTGAAAGCCTTTATTTTATTACGTGCCCCATTACGGAGGGATGCTGGCAATGAAGTGTCTCTTTTTGTGAATTTTAAAGTTTAGTGAGTATTATGGTGAGAGGAACCGTTAAAACAAGTACGTAGGCATTTCTTTAATAAAGCTTCTGCTATAGGTTCTTCACGTCGTTTCATCAATCACGCGAATCGCAACGTCTACTACTTGGGAAAGAAAGCTGCACGCACTTTTGAGCAGCACGAGCATATCCCTTCCTTGCTGTCTCTTCTTCTCCCTTCGAGACTATGGAGGACGAGCTCGATCTTGCAGAAGGTTGCCCGCAGTTGTCGACATTCATGCGCAGCTTGCGCCACCGGCCGTTTCGAAGGCTGTCTTGACTTTGCGATAGAGAGAAGCTGACTACACGTAGCTACAAAACTCGGCTGTCACAGATTGAGATACTCCGTTATGCGAGTCAACGCATGCCAAAAATGCGTGAGATCGGATGGACTCAATAAGGAAAGGTGGAATGCCGGCGCGTCGGTTGCATAGCGAGAGAAGCGAGAACGGCTGAAACGGCACTCTGACGGAGTTAAATCGATGCGGGCTTCTAGATTCCGAACTAAAACGCGAGTTGCGACGAGCCCGTCGCGACGTTTTTGTATTGTGCAAGCAAGCGTCGAAAAACGGACGTGTTATTTATTAGTATTATTTTTGTTCAGTCTTTGAGAAGTACGAACAGGCTCGTGAGAAGATGACACCGTGATGCCCGAGCTCTGTAGCAGAGGGCGTATCGCGGCGCTGTAGCTCCCTGAGATGGGATGCTCGGATGAAAAGACCCTCGCTTCGCCAAGCACGTTTCGTCATGAGGCCTTCTCGAACGGTGCCAGAGTACTATAGCGCAGCTGTTCGGCCATCCCTTTTGAAATTACTGCATTTGCATCCGTGAAACGGGCTGCCGTTTTCTTCTATTTATTGCAGGTTTTTCTCCACGCGTGGCCTTTACTGATTGCGTTCTAATATCTCATTATATTACTTGTTTCGTCATCTCTCTAATAAGACTCTTGTCATTTAAGAAATATTTATGTTTAGTACCACTCACTGTGGTATCGCTTCTTATTATTATGGTGCATATACGATCGAAACCGTGCCACTGGGAGCCGTTTACTTTGGACGTTTCCATATTTTTGCGTATATTTAACTTAGCGAAACTCACCGAGCGTCTCAATGTGCACAGGCGTGGAAGTCGCTGGCAGGAAACAACTCTGAGGATGCTGCGACCCTCCATGGCAGCGTAGAAGACAAATGACACCAACTATACTTCACAAAGAGTAGTGGCTAATGCAAACTATATTCGAGCTAATCTTGCAGCCAGCTAGCTCGCGTCATCGTCTTTCTTTAGTATTCTATATTTGTAGTAAGTAAGTAAGAAATTCGCAAGAACATATGCCTCCTAAGTACTGCTTTTGAACTGTCGAAGAAAATGCAAAATTTAGGCTTTGATGGCTGTCCGTCAACGTCCCAGAAAAAAAAATGCAGATCGAACGAACACCTCAGAATATATGGGAAGGGAGTCGTTTTAGGGGCGAAGCTCCTTAGGGTCGAGCCTTGTCCCTCGTCGCGCCGTCGTAGCCACGCTAGTACTCGCCGCTCCCGCTAGAGGCGCAGCTGTGCTCTCTTTTTCTTTCTCTCTCGCTCCCGATGCGCTCCCTCTCTCGTCCGTAGCTAGGGGCGCTGCGGTGCACAAGGGCGTTCGTTTCTCTTTCTCTCACGTTCCCGACGCGCGCTCTCTCTCTCTCGTCTGTAGCTAGGGGCGCTGCTGTGCACAAGACCGTACGTTCCCGACGCGCGCTCTTTTTCTCTCTCGTCCGTAGCTCTGGTTTACCCGAATGCATTCGTTTCTCTTTCTCTCTCGTTCCCGACGCGCGTGCTCTCTCTCTCGCGTCCGTAGATAGGGGAGCTGCGGTGCACAAGAGCGTTCGTTCCCGACGCGCGCTCTTTTTCTTTCTCGTCCGTAGCTCTGGTTTACCCGAATGCGTTCGTTTCTCCTTCTCGTTCTCTCGTTCCCGACGCGCTCTCTCTCTCGCGTCCGCAGCTTGGGGCGCTGCGGTGCACAAGAGCGTTCGTTCCCGACGCGCTCTCTCTCTCTCATGCGTAGCTAGGGGCGCTGCGGTGCACAAGGGCGTTAATTCCCGACGCTCTCTCTCTCTATCTCGCCTGTAGCTAGGGGCGCTGCGGTGTACAAGAGCGTTCGTTCCCGACGCGCCTCTCTTTCTCTCTCGTCCGTAGCTCTAGTTTACCCGATTGATCCCCCGGTGCTTCGCCCACTCATCATCATTCACTTCGTGGATATGCGGTGCTTTTTTTGAAGTGGATAATGAAATGCTGTACCGGCAATAGTAAACTGGCCCATTTCATTCCGGCGTCAGTGGAGCAACGGAACTGGCGCTCGCGCATGTTATCTCGTGCACCCGTGCTATACGCTATCATATCCACGCGGCAATCGTCGCCTGAAAGCTAGTTAGCGTTGGCGCGATTGAAGTATACGTGAGGTTGTGATCTAATGATCAGAGTCCAGGAGGGCTCGTAAAGAGAGCTTCGCTTGAAACATATCGTTCACATATTCGCTATGAGCAAGAAAATTGACATGAGAACAAGAACGTAAGTAACAAGTTTAGTTTTCTCGGGCCTTAGCCACGCTATCTAGCTTGCTCTTCACACATTACCCCATGGCAGCCTTACGTTAAAAAAAATAGCTTTACATATCTTGGCAACATTAACAACAACGACGGCGACAACCATAACAATGACAACATCATTATCACTGAAAAATTGAAAAAAGGTCTCATGGATTTTGACATGTGTATAACCGTCGTATAGCAACACTCCGCTTATCTACCCCATTTGGTTATCTGTTTCAATAATCGAGTCTAGTTAAAGCACTAGGCACCGGTAGAAACCGTTTTTAGACCTGTAACTAGTAATTCTACCACTGCTTCAGAGACTACTGCGAACTATTCGAATTGCGTGTACAAGTATTGGGCCTATTGTAGAGTTGTACAAATAAAAAAAAAGCATTCGCACTCTGGCGAGGGGTTGGTACGTAAAATTATGTAACAATTTCTGTAGTTAAGTTAAATGCGTACTCCCTATAGGCTGTAGCAGAACACAAATGAACGTTAGCAGGAGCAATGTACTATCGCGTAAAAACTAAAAACAAATGAGAGGGAACAAAGTAGGAAAATTTGTAAGCTTCATTACAAAAAAATAGTGGCGTGTTCGAAGAAATTTAACACCTTAAACGCTACTTAGCATTCAAGCAAAACCACTGTGAATGAATCACACTAATGTCACTCACAATGGCTTATGCTCAAAAAGAAATGAGCCTTTTGGTCTGTTTTGTAGTGTTTGCATTTACTTCCGCTTTTATAGCACCCAAAGCCATGGTGTACAAGCCAAGGCGTACCACGCTCAAAATATGGCAGCATTACTTCGAAGGTGCAGTCGTCACCAGATATAAGGCCTACGAAGCTAAGGCACGTGTCACTCAGACTTCAGTGTCCGTCAAGTATCTGGACAAAGGAAATGATATGGATTCCGCTCCCAGCAAAGTGCAGGGTAGCTGAAAAAAAAATGGTGTAATCTGAAGTGAAGGAAATGAAAGCACCGGTGAAGCATTTTTCTGGGGTATTAACGATTTCTTAGCATTATAAAATTTTAGCCCCTCTGCGGAACAAACTAAAGTAAAAGAAACAAACATTGAGCATTATGCTCAAGAGGGAAAAAAAAGAACGGCCATAACAAGAAGATAAAAGTAAAGAAGTGTCTAACTGCTTTATAAGAAGGAGCTTTTGGGAGTTAAGTATTCAGACGATAGAAGGCGATGGGCTTTCACCTGATATTATAGTGTGACGCGAGTTCCGAAATGAAACGCAAGACGGGAACGAAGAAATGAAAAATGGATCTGTGGACCCCCGCGGTACAAGATTTATTGCTCACATTTTTGGCAGGGAGTGATGAACGGATGTATGGTGAATGGCGAATTTCGTGATGAATAATTTCAAGGAGGGAAACATACAATCTCAGCTTTCTGTGCCAAGATCTCCTGCTGTAAGTGCTACCTCCCGCACGTGTCAGATGGACTGGAAGAATAAAAAAAAAAAAACATGAGAAGGGGGCGAGAAAGAAAATGAAACAGAAAAAAAGCGGGAAATTCAGCGAGACGAGCGCCCATGTTTATTACCCTACTTGAAAGTGAACACCGCATGGTTACAAGTGTGAACGCACAGCTGTAATAGACAGGCGGCCTCTTTGACCGGAACACTTCCAAAAGTGTAGTAGCGCATCAAATTGCCTTTCGCGTCAGTGACGGTCCCAGAATTGTCGCCTCTGAAAACGTTCAAGAAAAAAGCCAGTTGACCGCGTTCCTTTGAAAGACGCGCTGTATGTCCTATCGAGAATGTAAAGGCAAGATTGCAGAATAATATAATATTACAAAGAAAGCGAGTCTCCCATATGGGCGTTACTTCTTTCAAGCCATCCGTAAAGGATGTCGTTGCACAGAGAAAAGTTGGAGATATGCCTAAGGCTCTTCCAATTTTCTCTTTTTCAATAAACGAGGCTCTAGTAATTAACAGTGCAAGTCCATATGCTGCTAACGTCATGACTGCCTGGAAAAACAAATGTTATTTTTGGAATAATGCAATTAATACTAATGCGATGTGCTCGACTGCAATATTCTTAATATACATCGTACGAGTATATGAGTAGAACATTAAATAAGGTAGATAAATTATACTTAACGTCACTACCCACGTTTATTAAATGTTTTATAGATTGAATGAGTTGCTTGCAGCATGAACGTGAACTTCTCATAGAATAGATGTGAAAGCGAAACATTTTGTTTATCTTACTTCTTGCAATCATGCCTACCTTTCGCAATCATGCAGCAGAATAAAAAGAGAGATTTCCTCTCCCGCTTGACACCTGGCTTTACTACGCATTTTTCCACTTCTATTAAGGCGTAGGTTACGTATTTGCAACATACACACTTTTATTTGTGAGGAAAAGTAAGCTATGGTGAGTTTAGAGTTACTTCTCTCAATACTCTCAATACGCGCATTTGTTGGTTTACATAACTAAATCAGGTGACGGCAACTGCACAAGTGGCATGCAGTGCACATTGTGATTATAATTATTGTCAGAATACTGCATGCGCAAGAGCTTGATTTGTCGGTGGCAATTTTTTTTTTTTGCGAATTGGGGTCACCTATTCTCTGTTGCGACACTGAACTTGCGTAGTAGTTGGTCTCCTTTCTAATGACGGAGAAGTCTTTCTCCTTTGGTTAACCTATAAAGAAAAACTCAGAGCCATTATATTACATTGGTTCGATATAACATATCTGGTTGTCCGGTCGTACGTCTTTCTTATAAACCTTCTTTTCGGTAATAACGCATACCGCACTTATAAGAGTCGTCCTGTACTGAGGTCGAACGCACAGATGGTCACAATATATGAACGTTAGGGTCAGTGCCGCACCTTCTTTTTTGTGTGTTTTCAATGCGCGGCGCTGGTTTCCTTATGTTTCTTCTCCATAAGCAACATTACCGCCTGTGGCACAGGACCGCTTTATGCGAAACTGCATTGTTTAATGGCGCCTTGTAAGCTCTGGTGTAACTGCCACATTGTAGGGTCAGTTGGCCGCACGTAAATAATGGCTTTGAAATTTCTGGAGTGAACTCTTATCTGTCTTCTTTTCGCAACAAATAGTTATTTTATTGATCGTCTTCCCAGCAAAACAAAGAAAAAGAAACATACATAAGGTGTACTTTAAAAAAATGAAGCAAAAAAGCAGGAAAGTTAAGAGTTGCTAATATTTCACGAATTAATATTTCCTTTATTACGTTAAGTAACAAAGATCCTTTAAGAACTGGACTACGTGGTATTTAGGGGATTTATAGAGCACCGGTGCCTCTTAAGATGACATTTGCGAATTTCTTAGCGTTGCATCAATTGAGCGATACTGAGAACGTGAAACCAAGCGATAAATACTTGTGCTAAGATTTCCAATAGTGAGCACCATCTTACTGTTATATAGTGATGTGTAAAATTGGTTTCCATAGTCACTTTTGTATTTGTAGTGAAATTATTTCTGTCAAGATACGTAGCGCTTAATTATCAGGTATACTCTGTCGCATCCATAACTTGTCACATCGACGTGAAATCCTACATAACTTCTTACTTCTCACATCCCACTGCGTTATTATTCATCTTTGCTATGGACGACCGGCGGAGTAAACTTTCATCTTGACGAGAGTGTTTCACTGCGTTTTCGGGTCATTTCTTTATATCCTATGGTAAAGACACATTTGTTATGAGCCAAAAAAGAAAAGAGAAAGAAGCTTCACGGTATATCTTTGTAGAAAAAACCCGTGTTCGGGTCAATGACCCCTTTTTCGTTGTATTCATAATGCAGGTATTGCGTGCAGACACAGACTGCGCTTCATGTGAAGTCAACTGCCTTTTTTTACTGAAGCATTGTACTCTCGCGTTATTGCTAAATTCTGGGTGTGGCTGACATGCTCAAGAAAATGGCTTCAATATTGGTGAAACTTTCACAGCCTTTTCCTTTAGAATAAAGACTGCTTTTTTTCGCCATCACGAAAGGACTAGTCGATATATTTCGTGCGCGTTCTTTGTATTGTGATGAAACATGGCGGGATGTCAAAAATAAGTGCTAGCCCAACAATAACGTGCCAGGTTTCTCCACACAACGTTGAAGCCGCGTGCAAGCTGGAATAATCAATCATTTCATAGGTCCCGAGACACTAAACATGCTCAATATTTGTTGGACCAAATACTGCGCTATTCGTGCTTAAGCTATCGCTTACAAGGTTAACACCACATTTGGGGTTAATGTTCACAAAATTCCTGCTCTCCAAAGTACAGTGTTATATGTTTCGTAAAAGCAGATTAACTTTAACAAAAGGGGTGAACGAACAAGATATTAAAGAGTCGCCAGTCTGCTGCACTAACGACACTCATTACTGCTATTTGTCCTTTATCGAGACAGTGAGAGACCCCCTTGGCGGGAAGCTGCAGCATGGTGATGTTAAGTGCTTAATATTCTAGGCAGCTCCGAAGACGCGCTTTCACAAGTCTGTGTCAATTTTGAAATTTCATGTACGCGAGAAGCTTTATGTGCTTGTTGAAATATTGCACTATTTGGGCAGTGTCGCGTTGTTTCTTAAGCGCGAAGTTGTATCAGTACCAGCAGTAATGAAGCGTACACACATTAGGTGTATCGTTATTAGCTACGTGTTATCTACACGGCTTGCTGTGTGCTCAAAAAACTGTCTACCTTACGCTACGTTTGTCCTCACAAACTGCCGAGACAGTCTCTAGGTCTACAAGCAAAAGTGTTGACTGTTTGCGCTGCTATCCCGATGTCGCGAATAGATGCACCGGGACAGCTCAGCGCACTTGTAAGTCAGCTTATATTGGCCCAGTGGAATTCCGCAGACTTTGCAAGCCAGTGCCTTTAATCCCTGGAAGCCTATCTAAAGCTCTGCCTAATGGGTGGCTTACCACTACTGGATCTAACTCGCATTTCTCGTCTATGGCTTGGAGCTGCATCAAATAATGCCTACACCATTGCTCATCGAAAGGACCCGAAGTCCCGTATGGGAAGTTTGTGGTTGCAAGGAGACAATTGCGCACTTTCTGTGTGATTGTCCTTGTTTGACGGTAGAAAGGAAATCACTATGACAAACCATGCTCGACAAGCTGACAATCGTCCTCTTACGGAAAACAGAATTCTGATACCAATGTCCTAGTCGACATCAGCGCAAGTTTCTCTGAAAGCACTAGAGCATTTTTTAAAAGCGTCGCGACTAGACCAGTGCGAATAGATTTTATTCATAGCATGTCTTCTTTTCGTCTCATACTATCTGCGCTTTCCCCACCCGCGAGTGCAAAGTAGCCAACGGGACAGTTACTCTGGCTGACCTCTCTGCCTTTCACATCTTATTTTCTTCCTCACACACAAGCTGAATACCAAGGACGCACACATTACCTTGTTTCAACGCCTCCACTCTTGCGGTTTTCTTCAAGTTCTTTAGCTATCAGAAACAAAGGACACCAGGTCCTTTCACTGTTGCTAGCACGCTCGCAAAATGAGCTTCACGAATGCTATCTTGCGTGCAGCTCGTTATCGTGCGGAAATGTGACGCTGCGTGGGGACCACTCACTAGATTATTCTCACCGTCGAGTTTCAGTTTCACTCTTGCGTAAACCGGCTCCAGTAAACGTTTTCCCTCATCAGCGAGTGCTCTGTGTTACGTTCGCAGACACTGCAACGCCGGATGCGATAATCAGAAGAAATAAATATTCCTTGACACCCATTGCTGCTAATGGGTTCTCGAGTCTTTCAAATCTCCCGTTACACTGAACGTTCATCCGTTTTGAGGTTCTTAAACGCTGGTACAAGCGTTAGTGAATTACGTTGTTAGAGGCCTCTCTATATATGGTATGTCGAGAAAACGTGAATCTATTCGCGAGAGCGATGGCTTTGCATTGTTTGTGTTTGGAAAGAACACGTCTCAAACAAGAACATCAATCTTGGTTCGAAGTAAATGGCGTTGCGGGCGCTTTTTCGAAACATTGGAGCAGCAGCCATGCATTCTATCTAGAGGAAGACATTCTTTGACCAAGCCTCCAGTATTTGCTTTGCAGCCACAAGTGTATGAATTGAGCACTGCTAGCGGCGCACATATGGGACCTCGTTCCCGGAAGATATTGGCAGTTATGCGGGTGGATGATGTTGAAAATAACAGACGAAGACGTACTCTGCATTGTGAACGCCTTTTTGTTAAAGATATAGCAAGGACTGCAGTGGTCGATTAGCTTTATTTATTTATTATTTATTTATTTGTTTAAAAATACTGCGGGAGAGAAGTCCAAGCAGGGTTAGCAGAATACAGAATAATATTTACACAAGAGAACAGGATGAAACAAGGTTGTAACAAGCTTTTCACACGATTGTTTCGTCATAAGGTAGACCATTAAGAAAATTTAAAAAATTCAATAAACTTGGTTACAATACAACTCTAACGCGAAATTACTCACACAAATTGTATATGGGTCACGGGCGCTGGGGAAATGCTTCAGTTAGCTGATTCCAATCAGCTATTGTTTGTGGAAAAAAAGAGTACCGAAAAGTGTCAGTCCTTGGGAAAATTGGTGTTAGAGAATGAGAGTAGTGGTGTCGAGTGGGTCTGCTTATCAAGGGGAATGCGTATGTTGCGGTGTTTAAGGGTAGCCTATGATTAATTAAGTTTGAAAGAAACTCTAGTCGACTTTTCTTCGAATTTGTAATTGTTCAATGCTGTTTGCGGTTAGTAATGCAGTGGGAGAGTCATTAGTCCTAAATTTACTGTAAACAGACCGGACTGCTTTTCTTTGAATTCTTTCAAGGTTCTTAATGTTAATTTTTGTGTGAGGGTCCCAAACTATAGAAGCGTACTCAAGTTTTTGCCTAATTAAGGAAAAGTATCAGGGACGCTTAACACTAGGCGGGGTTTTGAGTTTGTGGCGCAGAAGGCATTGCTTCCGGAAAGCGGCAGAGCAGATGTTATTTATGTGAAAGTTCCGCGATAAATTACTGGTTATTGTTAGACCTAAGTATTTATAGCAGGCTACTTTCAGTAAACCTGTTGCAGCCAAACAGTAAGTGCAGTGTAGGGGGACTTTTTTGCGCGTTACGGAGAGACAGACACATGTAGTTGCATTAAGAAGCATTCCCCAATGCTCACACCATTTAAACACGTTGCCTAAGTTAGAGTTAAGGTCACATTGGTCACTAATGCAGGTAACTTCTCTAAACAGAACACAATCGTCAGCAAATAGACGAATTTGTACTGGGGTGTTAATGACATTGACAATATCATTTATGTATTGTAAAGAAGCTTTGAGATCATTCCCGCTACACGAACAACTAGGAGTGGGGAAACATACTCTTGAAGCCGCAACTTTGACAGAGTAAGCTGTTCAGGGCTCATTCTCATAGCCATTTTGGTTGGCGATTGTGTGCGCCGCCGCCGCCGCCACCGGTGTCCATCGCAGCTATCGCTGCGAATGAGGAAAAAAAGAAAAACCCAGTTCCTGCCGGGATCGAAACCGGGCCCGCTGCGTGGGAGTCATATACTCTACCACCCCACGCCTGCACCTGCTAGAGAGCAGCGGAAAAATGTTCAATACACGCGTTCTAGTGCGCGAGGAGCCACGTGATTGACGCGATGTGAGATGAGCGCCGCGTAGAGCCAATACGTGCACATTTTTCACTGCAAAACATTATGTATAAATTATGAAGTTTTATGTGCCAAATCCACGATTCGATAATGGGGCACGCCGTAGTGGGGGACTCCAGAAAACTTGGACAACGTGGGGTTCTTTAAGGAGCCCCGAAACGTAAGTACCCGGGTGTTTTCTCATTGCTCCCCCTTTGAAATGCGGCCGCCGTGGCCTTTGCATTGCAGATGCATAATATTGCGCCAGGTGGCATGCCATGTAGCAGCTGCACCGGTAGCGGTACAAGTGGATAGAGAAGACTTCAGGAAGAAAAAGAAGATTAAGGAGATGTATTAAAAAATCCTAGAAGGAAAAATATGTATGGAATACCTGATTAAATCAAGCAGGCTAAGTGAGTGTTTGTCACCGCCCTGTTTCTAAGGGGATGCGAATAAATCATCTTCAGCAGTAGCAGCATTATATTGTGCCACTTGTCACAATTAAAGTCCCTATATAGTAAAAGTACCGCCATCTACTCTTTCCTCCGCCGTCTCCTCTCCTAAAGTGCTTGTTTTTATTTTACTTTTTGCTTCGAAAGCTAGTTGACGGTGGCGCCCCTAGAAAGTCCACGTTGAAGCTTTCAGGCCGGGCGCGCGCCACCGCCGGCGACTGCGGCTGCGCAGAGTGACTTTCAACATGGTTCTGAGGCGAAAAAAAAAAACAAATTATAAAGAAGTGAAAGCGCGCGGTATCATCGTCCAATCGAAGATACAGGAGAGAGAGAAGCGGTGGTGATCAAAGGATGGCGGTACTTTTCCTATATAGGGACTTTAATCACAACTTGACGTGCGCGCCGCGTAGCGTCGATACGTGCAAATTTTGCACTGCACTTTCGTTGTATACCACCAAGTGCCCCGACATGTAGCAGTTGCATGTATCACTTGCATGTTGCATGTAGCTGGACCTGGTCAACTCAAGCAGAATAGGTGTCTATTTGGCACCACTTCGTTTCAAAGGGATGCAAATAAATTACGATCATCATCATCAACAGCATCGTATCGTGCCACGGGTTACAGGGATGTGAGATGTGCGCCGCGTAGTCTCGGTACCTGTGTTTACTCTTCGACAAACGTTATGGCACCTCCTCGCAAGATACGAAACATCTAGTACGTGCTGCCATAAATGGAGATCCTATGGAGGCACTCCTGCAGGTTACGCTGTGACTGTCCTGCGTGTTCCGAAGAGGTGTAATAGGCCTATGACTTTTTGGTTGGTATGAAATACCCGGCGCTTTCATCGTATATGTCATTCTAGTATCAGCGCCATTTTTATACTATCCAATTCATCTAAAGAGTTGGACCAGAGCGTGCATGCTAAAACATATGCGCAGAGAAGCTTGATGCAATCAAATAAATGCTGCACAAGTATAAACAGGTCGCGCCAAATTGTCTTTATCATCATTATCCGCGATGCGCAATGTCATACAATGCTTATGCACTGTAGTGTTCCCAAGCTATACTGAAATTCAAACACTTATCAAGCGGATGCGCACTGTGAGACATCAACGCAGCGATGTTACGTGGACGAAAGCGATACTTGGTGCTTGTCGAGGAAAGCTTTCTGAGAATAGTTGTGTGCTCAGAGAAGTACAATAGATGTGTGCATACAGTTAGGGCACACGCACTGTTGCCGAGAATTGGGCAGGTCAAATATAAAGCTTCTGAGAAAAAAAAAAACACGGCGGTTTTATTCGAGGGGGAAGCAATAAAGCAGTAGCAAGGTTTAACGTAGCTCGAGCTCCATGGACGACTTTACAATAGGCGGAAGCTACATGCTGGCGCGACGCTGCAAGTATAACACCAGTGATAACCCTGAGCGCATCGGGCTAAAGGTCAGTCTTGCGTTTTAAAGGCATCGATTGTCTAACTGTTAAGATGCTATTGGCTCCAAACAAACATAACTTACTGTGTGCTCGCATGTCCTCCTTCCAGGCCCGGTCGTATTCTTATCACTACCACCCCGGGGGCGGAAGTCACAAATCTTGTTTACCTTTGACCTTGTTTATAATTTACCGGACACCTTCACTAATAATATGTCCGACATAACGATTGGCTGGCATTTGCTCTTACGAACAGATGTAGTGCAACATATTTTTGTGAATACTAACCTTGTTCTCTTTCTCGATATTGATGTCACCCTCTATATTTCGGTAATGTGAAATACGGCATTTTAAAACAGCGCAAATAAATGGACCAGGGAGAACTCCGGACAAGCGCTTTTTCATAGCTGACCTACGTTTCGTGTCTTTCGTGTACCTCAGCAAAGATTTAGAGAGCGTTGACTTGATAAGTTGAACAGTTTTCTTGAAGTTTGAGCTGTTTCTGCTCATTCTACCTATATAAAAGCGGATGCAAAGATTAATGCCTGCCTTGGCGTCAGTGTTCCTGGTGTCTGCGACATGCAAGCGTAATGATAAGGAAGATTACACAGCCTATAAAGGGATTTTAAACACAACCTGATTATTGCTTTTTCAAATAGTGCACTTGTCAGAATTTTTTCACTTACGTCAGATTCACTGGCGGTGAATTAAACTGCTCCAGAACAACAGCAGAGATGAGTTGATAATGTTGCAGGTTTCTTGTTAGCACGAAAGCGACGGCGCAGGAAACTTGCTAGTAGATAAAATCGTCAATAAAATTAACGCATCCCTGATATACTGCATAAGGCATTTCAAGATTACTAATTTTTAAATATTGTCCAAGGACAATAAAGTTTTTTCATTTTCTTTGCTCAGCTTGTTATAAAATATTAAAGACCACGTAATCAGCTGTGAAAGTAAAGTGGAGCTTTAAACTACGTTTTAGTTTACGTTCGAAATAAATAAGAGGCAGTTTTATGGAGCGAGCACAAATATGTGCACTCTATTTGCCTCAAGGAGCCTACAAATATAAGAATTCCTCACAGTAAATTACTGACCCCTCCTTTATCGCTTTCGTAGCGAGAGTATTTAGATGGAATAGTGACATATTACCACACGCCAATAACTCTTGGCCTGCTGAATTTCTTTGCCTTATCGTTTCACGAGTTTATTGAGTGGAAGTTCGCATTTTTAAAGAGTTAATCACTGTCTTAACGCTGGAACTACCTTTACGAGATTCCTAAACCTCTTCATCATTTCTATCATTCGTTCCGATGCTGCTCTTTTTTCTCAAAAGATTGCAAAACTCGACCGCTCTCAGCAACTCTATCGACTGGTCTCGAGGAGACCAGTCGATAGATTATGCAAAGCAGTATCCCGAGGCGCACACATCTCGGAAGCACCCTCCGCGAGCATTTATCTCGTGGTTTCAGGCGAAAACAAACTTCGCGAGTAGCTATCGAGCGGCAAGGAACGTGTGGCATTCGCGATGCAGGTTCTTCTGTATGCAGTTATTTTCATGAATAGCTACGGTGCCCTTGCAAAGTCAAGGAAGTGGAGCCGGAGCTCAAAGTGAACCTGTCGTGACCGAGTTGCGTTCATTCCCGGGTTATGCTCACAGGCTGCGCAAAGGAGGCCACAAGAAAGGCGCGGTGACGGGGTGGGCGGACATCGTGTAGGGTAGCGCGGTGACCTTTCCTGAAAAGCGTGCTTAGAACAACCACCGCGCGGTTCTCTTCTCACTAAACTCCCAAGGAAGACGCGCTGTGCACCTTTGAAACAGCGTCGAGAAAGAGGATCGTACCGCCGCGCAGCAAAGTCATATAAGAGGAAAATTCGAAAAAGGCAGTCACTTGTAAGGCGCGCAGTTCTTGAGGCTATACTGGAGAAAGTGTTCCGCTGTTATAATACTGACGAGGAAATAGGACCGATGCAGTGATCTGCTTGTTATGCCAACACCTTCAGAAGTAGACTGCACACTTACCGCTGCCTTATTTTCATTCACAGGCATCTCTCATAAAGCTTTCCGGCATCTGCGAAAAAAAGAAAGTTGTGTGTTGCACAGTTCAAATTTTGCGCGAAATGATGGAAGGCGAGCTCGCACTGAGGTTCTAGTTTCTCGAACACCCGTCTGTAACGTAAACTCCCGAAAGTATCACTGGGTTCTCAGTTATTCTCACTTGACTTTCAAGCCTATATATTTCCGACAAGCAATCATGAATCCTTCGAGGTTAGCACTATGGTTGTTGACGTATTGTATATCCGCTGAACCCATCATTGGTCTCCCAATTGTCTGCCCGTCCGCGGGATCCCGCTGTAGTGCTCATGCTCTAATAATTGTGCAAGACTAATAATTTCCCACTCTAGTATGTTCCCCCGCCAGGTGTTGCAGGGTAAGAAAAAAAGCTAGGAACAGAATGAAAACAAAATAAAATTCAGATTTCTTGCAGCTCCTTGTCTCACTCTGGAGTTTTAAAATCAGTGCATGTGTACATTATTTGACATAAGCTAAAACAAAAATAACGATAAGCGTGCGCGGGCCTAAGAGTTGGTAGCGTATTGATCAATCGGCAGCTACAGTTTAACTGATCAAGTTAAACTACTTAAATCTGTATGGTGTGCCTCCAAGTATTCTTGAGATGTTGAGCACATCGAGACAGATGGAGACAGCAATGCCTTCTAAATGGGAGAAATTACGGTACTCGCATGGGCGTCGTCTCGGTACGCACGGCATGCGCGAGAGTCGAGACCACGCCACAAAAACAGCAGCAGCAAATACTTGCACTACAGACATCCTCATTCGTGTGTTTGTGTGTGTTTGTGTGTGGGTGTGTGTGTCTGTGTGCGTGCGTGCGTGCGTGCGTGCGTGTAGAAGGAAAGTGCATTTGAGCTTTGAGCATATATTCTCGTCGGATTCCTTCTAACTTTCATGAGCGCTCATTCCTGCCTTCAAATAGCATAGCACCAGGTTATTCATGGTGTCACCTCTCTGTTCGGCTTCCTAAAATATGTATCGCGTGCGGATGCTTCATTGAGCTTTTCGAAATGCATTATCACCATCTTGATATATCCGAGCTCTTTCAATCGACGTTGCGCGTACACACTACACAGCTTTCAGCGCCGTGGAATTTCGGAGGAAACGACAGGGTAGACAAGATTATTACAGCGACGATAATGTAGTTCTTCGCACGATTGAGAGAGAACTTTGCAGGTCTCTACGTGATTCGACATTCGTTTTGCCGAAGCGGCGAGAATCTGAGGCTGTAGACTGGGCGCTTTTTTATCTTGTGTTTAACATCCCTCTGTATACTTACTAAACTGTGCTAGAGCGGGATACTTAAGCCTGAACCTTCAGTTGAAAAAGACAGAAAAACTGGGGTTGCTAATAACGGAAGTTGAACCGGCCGTTTAGACGTGTAAGGATATTCCGACACACCTGCTGTATTTCAGTATTTCTCAAGCCTCTAACAAAGTGAAGAAACATTATTTTTAAACAAATAAAAAAAATACGGTAACACGTTTCTTGTTTGTTGAACAAGGTTTTATTTCTCGTGCCTGTAAAGCCATCTTAAAAGCTTTTCTTTCTGTAGCTGATCCGTCACATCGGCGAGTTTGTGTGTATGCACAAACAGCCTGTACACGTTAAGATCTATGACAGTGAAAACTTCGAGAGCCGCGCTAAATTGACATCAAACCGACCTTAAAGTGTCCGAAACACTTTTAGAGCATAGTAAGAATACGTTGCCTATATGTAAACAAAGTATCTGGGAACATGTGAGCCAAATATTCCACTTCATGCAGTGAGAAGTTACAATCTTGCATCAAAAGAGTTAAAAATCGCTTCCTCTCTTTTTCCCAATGTTGTCAGCACCTACTTTGCAAGCAGCCAAGCAGTCAACTTAGTGGTATTGGTGGATTTCATTATATATATATATATCTGAAATCTATTTATGCTTCTAAATATCCAGATGTATTTATAATTCTTGATTCATGTCTCATTGCCAACGAAGCTTCTGTGCGGGAGCCGAAACATTAATTTGACTGAATATCTGGTGGCCGTTTTTGTGTCTTCTTCCTGCTTCAAGTCTAGAAGAAACGAGCGCTCTACATCGTGGCAAGCGCAAAAGCACACAAAACGCTCTATCGCCTTCTCCTAGCTGCATGAGCCGAACATAAGCGCGGGGTTAGGGAACAGCATTTATAAAAACCACCATATAGATAGGTTGTGCAGTAAGGATACCTCACAGCGGGATGAGTACTACCCCGCAGCTCTCTGGGAATAAAACGGGAGAACAGATGCATCTCGTCACAAGATTGCAACAAAACCAAGAAGGCCACCGGAATTAACAAGCGCTGACTCGCACATAAGTTCCTCGCTCGCTGACTCGCAACAGGCCTTCTTCGTCTGTGTGTTTTGTCTTCTGGCTCTGGTGTTGCAAAAGGTAGTTATACCAACTCACCCAGCTTTCTATCCTATTATATGTGAATAAAACAGATAAAGCGTGAATGCTTGCGAAGCACTGGTTTTAATTATGGCCAAGGATCGAAGAGCGCACTGACGACGTGTACACAGCAGGCATACCTCACATTTTCCGCATCTTTGCCCAGCCGCAGCGCATTCTATTCTGGGTATTCGCAGCCTTCTCTCTGGTCTGCGGCAAGATAGCTGCTGCGCATCAAAACACACACACACACACACACACACACACACACACACACACACACACACACACACACACACACACACACACACACACACACACACGCGCGCGCACGCACACGCACGCACGCACGCACGCACGCACGCACGCACGCACACGCACGCACGCGCACGCACACACGTACGCACACACGTACGTACACCGGACATTATTAATGAGGCGCTAGAACCAAAGGTATATCACTATGAGGGAGCAGTGGGTTCCGTCAGCCAACTGCACTCACAAAGCATACACCGCTACCGTCGACGCTGGAAAAATTTCAGCTCTGCTACATTCAGGAAATGTGGCCAAGCGCACTCCGCAGTTAGTGCCCCAGAGATGCCCATGTGAATTGCCGGCTGCTCGAACTGTAATGAGAGGCGAACAAAGTCATCACTTAGCGAATAGAGCTGACTAGTAATTGCTCCTTAGCAGTGTGACTGATAGACAGACGTGTAACAAGGTCTAAACGTTAACTGGCGGCAATGATGGGAAAGCGACAGGGTAAATGATGGTAGAAAGGTTGTGGATGGAGGTCATTCCTTCAAAACCACTTACCTTGTGACTGGCGGAATATAGGACGAGTGAGTCGAAACGGGCACTCGCTGTCTTTCGAAGGAAATGGGATGGAAAATTTAATTTACTTGTGTGGCGACAAATTCGCAATTATCAGACACCCATGTACTTCTGTATAGAGCATTTATCTTTGTATTTTATGCCATTGTAAGGTTCTCTAAATGGTTGAACGCTTCATGCAGGTGGAATTGGTCACTCACTGTAGCGAGCGTTATTTCAAAAGGGGAAAATGCTAGCAGATAAGTTATATACTTTTGTGAACCCCGTGGAATGTTTCCTTATTTCTCATCACCTTTGCGTACATATTTTAGCACATGGGATAATTCGAAATATTTTATATTTGGAGAACTAAAATTTTTTATATAATGTGGTTCTGCAAAACAAGTTGCGCATACAGTTCCATCTCATTAACATATTGTTTGTGTTTAGGTAGGTTTAACGCCTTAATGTAGATGGAGGGGAGGGGGTCTCCCCCCTTCCCTCCATCTACATTAAGGCGCTGGGGGGATTCAGAATGACTGTGTTTCCATAAAAATACGCTAACTTTGCTTTCTTCGTTTGTCATGTGTATATTTAGCACAAAGAAAACACTTCATGCGAAACGGTCGGAAATTTCTACTGATGGTAGGTCTCGAGAGGCTATACGTTTGTCTATTCCCACAAAAATACTAGGTGTCCCAGGTAACGTTAGCCGATCTGTTAAAAGGCAAAAAAGAACATGGTGCTAGATACAATTACATAACCTATGATGCACGGTCGTCAGAGGTCTGACGATTGAACACCGTAGCTCCTATGCTTGTATCTATAGCACTGTGCTTTTCTTTTTTGTATGGTTAGCTTGCTTTTATTATCTTCATAAATGAAAAGGTTAAAATCGTACGCGCAGCGTACCGAGGTTATGATATGCAAGTTCGCGCTCTTTAAATCACCGAATAATAGCAATAGACTTTTTGAAACAATGAATTCCGGTTTCCTTGCGCTGAAATAAACACTCAGGTACGGCGAGTTCACAGGCAGCCGTACGCTAGCGATAATTTATTCTTCCCTCCCAGGTCCAGTACCGTTCCCCTAGGACTCCCCTTAAAAATTTACTCACTTGTAAAGCGTGCTCTGCCGCAATAAATTTCTTCTTGTGGTGAAGTGTTATCTATTCCGAAGGAAATATTTATTTGCTTGAACAACCTTAGATTTTTTTTTAGTGTCGGGGTCTTTTCAATGGTGTGTTGCGCAGAAGAATACTTGTATTCTTGATGCAGAGATTGTTTGCCCAGCACAAAACTTTCAGAGTTCAAGTTTGGAAAAGATTTGGTATGTCATTCAGTGCGTTGCTTCTTAGCGTTCCTACCACTTCCAGGCTTAAAGCTCGTGTTTGAATCTTAGCATCATAATGTTCGAGCGCCTAATGCAAGCAAGGGTTGGTTGTTCGGTGAGGTAGGAACATTACGCGACTTCTGTGCTGTAGATATAAGAGCAGATGTCACGCACATGGTCTCTTCGTCTGGCATTCAGGGTGCCCTGAAAAAAAGCTTATGTGCTCGGTCGACAATTCTTCGGAGCGTTTTGTTGGCACTGGGTATAGTTGTGCTGCATGCTAAACTTGAACAAAGAGATGCTGTATCGACAAACGAGGCTTCGGAAACCGATGTTTCGGTCATCCTGACGTCGGGTTCCACAAAAGTTATGAGATCATTGAACAGCACGTGAATGTCGCCAGGAAGGGCTCAAACAGAATAGCGTCTGCTCTTTGAAGAACAGCAGCTGTCAATGCGAAATTGTAGGAACCAAAGTGTCATCGTCGGCTAAGATGATTATACATTATCGCTACCTGCTGGCATAAGAAATTAAAAAAAATAGAGGGATTTCGTTTGACTTCATTTTCTTGAATCGTCGTCTTAGTGAAGCGCCATGATTGTCACTGTTTTATTGACAGGTGGAATATTAACGCCACAGAGTTTCACACTATAAAACCTAGAGGGAAATGTGGCACTGCTGCTCTTTGGTATGCAAGGGAATGCTGGTATATTGTGGATTCGGATTCGCATCGTTCTTGGAGAGCCAGAACGCCTTGAAGACGCGCCTGGCTAGCACCGTTCCGTCTGTCACAATAATTCATTTCCTGCTAAAACAGGACGTAAAAAACTGCTTTAGCTTTATTATTACACAAAAACATGTTTTGTTTAATTTTGACGTACATACTATTGGATGCACAATTCTATGAAACGTAAAAAGTATCACCTGGCCGCTAAAGTTGGAGGGCAGACGACAAGCCGACGGCTTTGGAACAACTTGTCGTCTGTTCTTACTTTTCTTCGCTTGATGCTGCATTGTAGGTGAGTAAACTTTATTGAGAGATGTAATATGGGTGAATGAAAGCCTTTTATGTAGATTTTATTTTAGGAACGCGTTACCTGTCATATCCACGTTTTAGACGAAGCCTTGTACAACACCAGCCAACACAAGCCTCGCAGACACATATCCCGTCATTCCCATCAGGGCACGGCAGCCCTTTAAGAAACTCGCATAGACGGTGGCGCCAGTTTACCGTCTAGGTGTTATTGTGAGAAACTCTATGATTAACGCGAAAGCGTTAAGGACCCCGTGTCGCAGGAAATCGCGCGTTGGCGTCGCAGTCGGCGCGGGCGCGTCGATGGCGGAAATAATAATCCCTAACCACCCCGAATGCGCAGGCCCTCCGCGTGGTGCAAGGTGTTAATGAACAACATTTAATTTGTCAAAGTAAAATTCGTCAGAAAAATCGCAAAGTAAGACTTAACCACAACCTACAGACGGGATAGTATCGGATTGTAATTTTGAATATACGATAAAACATAATTCTCTTATGCCGAAATAAAACACAAAACCCTTTTCCAGCATTTCTTCAATTTATACAGCGGCGCGCCGCGGTTTCTTCCTTGCAATAACACCATGCAGATGGCGCTCACCTCCTCGGCAGCATAGGGAGCTTACATGCAAGCAGCGCTTGCATGTAGGCTCCCTACGGCAGCATGTACGCTCTCAACGTGAGCCGTGCGCGGAGGCGAAGTTGGAGAAAATAGGGAGCCTACATGCAACGCTGATTTATGTTGTCGACAACACCAAAATTTTTACCGCTATTTACGCCAAATTTTGAAGGTATAGGTATAGTTGTATCAGTGAACGGCCATATTGTTAATAATCCAAGCAAAATTGCAAACCAGTTCAATCTCTATTTCCACTTGGTATTCACTCAAGGACATCATACTGACACGAATAATCATGCTCTTCCTACCATATCTGCCGATTTCATAACTGTCGAAGGGGTCCTTTCCCTGTTACTTAAAGTTAAGACTAAATCTTCTGACGGTCCAGACGGTGTACCAGACGCATCTCTGCAACGTTACGCCGAACCGATTGCACATGCCTTCACCCATGTTTTTCGTCTTTCGTTTCATTATTCAATTCTTCCCGATGATTGGCGTACGGCGCGCGTTATTCCTATATTCAAGAAAGGCGATCGCCTGAATGTTCAAAACTGCCGTCCTATATCATTACCTTCCAGCCCATGAAGTTAATGATATAGCCCAGGTCAAGCCCAAGTCGAGAGCCCAGGTCGAGAGCTGCAGCTCTGACGTTCTGCATGTAACCTCGGGAGTTCCCCAGGGTAGTGTCCTTGGCCCTGCCTTACTTCTTATCTTCATCAATGACATAGTTTCATCAGTGGACACTTCCGCCGCAAAAACTAAATCTTTTTGCAGATGACTGTATTCTTTATAAGCCAATTAAAAGTGAAAAGGACCAAAAGTGTTTGCAGAACAACCTGAATTCTCTTTCCGATAGGTGCAACACATGGTCGATGGAGTTAAACATTAACAAATCAGTCTTTATGCGAATCACGAATGAAATCTTTGTTAGTGTATGCTTGTCTTTCAGTAGCATTACTTGTTCATTTCTTTCACTATGTTCCCTTTTTTCCCCCTCCTGCTTGTTCTTCGGACTGCAGTATGTAATAAATAAATGAAAATAAATATAGCTAGAAGTCACGGTGCATTCCTGCTTTTTTTCTTTTTTTTTGTCCCGCTCTGATGTACCGACGTTGGCACGCGATCTAATAAATTTCTTTAATTTAGTTTTGCACCAATGGGCACATGAACCTGCATTCATCTTTAATATACCAGTTGCCTTTTTATTTTATTTTAACACATAAAACTTACTTTTCTATTGCATGTCGTGCGACACATATATAGCAACAAGTTATAAGGCACGATGGTGTGCTCGTAGTAGTATTATCTCACGCCAAGAATGTGAACTGCATTAAGCATTGTCGTTGCCTTTCACATGTAAGGGTGCTTTTCGAAGTGTGCTGTAATAAAGACTGTGCTTATACTAGCCTGTCTAACTAAAACTTAGACGTGACGTGCACTTCGCTCAGACGCTCTATATGTCTCTGGTTGCTGAGACCAAAGTTTATTAAAAGAAGTTAATTAGTTTCACGTAACCAATATATCCGGAAACCTGCTCTGTCGGCTGGTCTTTCGCTATTTTGTTCCCGACACATAACCCGCCAATTTAGCTGGTGGCGGCAAGTGCCCTTACAAAGGCTCTCCCCACCCTTAAACAGCGTTGCATATAGGCTCCCTAAGACAAAAAAGCTGCAGCTGCCGGGAAGCCTGATAAGCAGCCAAGGACTTTGAATGCTATCGTATTCCACTCTTAAAGGCGAAGTCTAAGCGTGCTCCGAATTTTTTGTGCATTTTGGCAAATAGCGCACATGAACATTTTGCCGAAAACCACTCTGTGTTCTTTTCAGTGGCACGATAACAGTATTTGATAAGTATTCAATATTTACGGCTGCTAAAAACACACACACTGGTTAATATATATTGCTCTCTATAAAGATATAGTTTTTATTAGTCTGGAGGAGAACGTCCAATTTTTTAAAGCACGAGTTCTATGTGCGACTGTACGTTTGTAAATGATACTTTATTACTTGCTCGAGTATATTTGTAGGTTAGCGTAGAATCACCCTGTTTTGCCATTTATTTAAAGCATGCTAGGATTCTAAACCACAACTACTAGGTAATCAAAATGTATTTCTCGATCCTTCTGTGGTTTTCTGAAATTGTCTATAAATAAATTCCAAACCCCACTTCTTTAACAGCGGCTTCCACTCCAGAATGATGCGATGACAAATTGTGTGCTTGCAAATAAAGCTCTAGTGTCAATTTACGAATTTCACCGTGTGCGGGTCTCGGTTTCTTCCGCTCCAGAAAAACCAGCTGAGTCACGTTTTTATTAGAAGATCACACAAGGCTAGGTCATCGTACATGGAGAATCACGCAAAAAATGTTTCCACGTTGATAACTTGAGATTGCGGCGTACTCAGTCCGCAATAAGCACAATCCGTGAATATTTGTACCGCTCAAAACGTCTTGCGTAGGAAAGGTGATCCTTTTCAGCACAGAGAAAATCGAAACACATTTTTGTTGTAATGATACTCTGCTTTGCGTTGCAATTTGACAGCTAGACGTTCAGAAAATTCTTGTAATGATGTAAAAAAGTCCAGAAAAAAATGCACCAGGGAACAAACATGGTGGGATCATCGAATAATGAAGATTTTGTGCCGCTCCCAGTGCAGAGCCACCTCTGTGCCACCGGAGTTCTTAGTAGCGGAGACAACAAATAGATCAGCGAATTATTTCAGTTGCTATACGTTAAGAAATGTTGTGGATAGACAAGAAATTCACCAACGCAAAAGTTGCGCCTAGAGTGGTACGCAGAAAGACAGGCTAGTCTTTTAAAGCTTTTTATTTTGTTATGGCCGTTGTGTCTAAAGAAGCTGTACGGAACGTTCCGACAAGAAAGACAACACAAAGCTTTGCTCTACGGGACACAACAACAAATAAAAAAAAGGTGAATGTAGTAACCCTTCAGAAGGTACAGGCTGAACGGCGACCAATTGAGCCGCACTTTTCAATGCGACATTTTGAAGTTTAGAAAACAGATCTCGGAGTGATCCATTAGGCCGATGGGGCAAGCGGACGTAATCCACTCACAGTGCGGTGGCGTGGTTTTAACATCTTTGCTTTCTTCTTTAGATAAAGCGTCATCTTGATTGGATCGTCTTGTTTTCAGTTAAGCCAGGTGTTTCGATACTCTAACTGTGAACTGCAACTTCATTCTGCGGAGTACGTCAACAAGGAGATTAAATGACTAGTCGCAATACACACGATATTTTGTTACGTCTTCAACGATACGTTAAAGTATTATCTACAGGAAGAGGGGTAATTTGCATGTGATTCTCATAGCAAGTAAAAACTGCGCGTTATTTATGGGAATTGAAACGTTGCTTACCTTTTCGCACTGAGAAAGTGGATGTACCACGTAAGCACGAAGCGTGGGGCGTTGTGATGGTGCTGTTGCAATTTATTTAGGCCAGATTTGAGTGAATTTGCGAAACAGTTTTTAGATCGTGTACAGTATAGGACAAAAAATAAATAAATAACAGCATACTGATTTTTGCAGCATACCAGCCGTTCTAGTGCGCAGTGAAGACTGGAACAGATTTTGCCAGTGGTGTGAAGTAATATCTATTTTCTAGGTGTTACATGTGTCAAGTGTAGGAGTTTCTATGAATTAATAAAAAATTGTCTTTATATTTCGAGTTTGATAAGCCATGATTTTGGATCCACAGTATTCGCAGTCTCATTTCGAAGGCAGATCGAATTTTGTCTTTAGATATACCACTGTTTAGCAGGAATTTATTTAAAAATTAGGAATGCAATAAATTGTGTGCTATAGATGTGAATGTTCCAGCCATACTCGCCCCAGCAAATGTATATACGTAGAAAGGACCACGACTCTGGTACGTCAATATGCAATGATTATTGTAATCGGCTACTCAACAATTACTAATTATCAAATCATCATCCTAGGTGCTAACGAGTTTTGTTCGTATCACAAACATCCGATTCACCTAATCTTAACGGAAAAATTGCAGTTAGATTCTGTGAAGTATGAAAAGCAGACCTTTTGTAAACAATGTCAGTTCTGGCCAAAAATGGACATACCTCAACAGGATAAGTGCATTACAAAATGTCTCTGCTGCCCTAAAAACAGACAAAATAACAAATATCTTTACACAGCAAAAATCTGGTTAAGCTGGGCCTATACCTTGATGGTTGGGGTGAAGTGACAAATTCTGTTTAACTTCTCTTCCTAAAATTTCTTGAAAGTAAGTCAGGAGGTCCACACATGCTGAAGAGAATTCGACGAGAACTTTCCTGTCACTACACATAGCGAAATTACAAATTGTTAATCCAATTTATAATGAGAGGTTAGGCTGAGTCGGGCAATCAAACCTATAGAAAGTTATTCAGCTCTGATTTTTTTTTCAGTAACTGAATTAGTTTGATAGAATACGAATAGATTTTTGAGGAAAATAATCAGTTGGTAGTTGGCATGTGTTCTGTCAATGTGTGTTTCTTAGTGCGTATTTCTTGGTACCTTATTTCGCCACCAAGTGAGACTGATTTGCTCAAGCCAGAATTATGACACAGCAAGCGCTTCTCGTGGAACACGAACTTTCAGTGATAAAGCTCGCTCACTGCCGCCAGCCACCGCATCTCCACGCCTGCATATTGAGACCATAACGTGTTTCGTCACATCGAAAGCTGAACATAACCTGCATAGACAGAAATGAGAACGTAGGAAACTGCTCACACTACCTACGTACCACACCAGGCAGCTACGCATCATTCTATAGGCTGCATTGCGTAGGAAGACAGAGAAGTAAGAAATGATTGCTACATCCAAGGCGCAACGGGGTGAAACCACAAAAAGACGGTAAGGCAAACCATTTTGTAACTCTACCCGAGGGTTTCCAGCGTCTGCATTGCGAACAGTTGAAGAAAAGAGATAAAGGCCCTCCGAAACTCGACTCTCAATACGTGCGCTTCGGGCGAGGTCTGAATTATAATGAGCAGCAACCGGCGAGCTCTGCTAGCTTTGACCGATTTCTTTCCAGCGCCTTCGAGACACGTCTCCTTCGAAGCATGCTCGAAGTGAGGAACATTCATAAAACCACAAAGGACGTTATGCAGATGCTGCACAACGTCGAAACCCAACGCATTTTTTAGCATTTCTACACCCTCTACGAGCTGGTTTAAGTTGAACAGCGGATAGGACCGGAGAAAGAACGCCAGTGATGATAATTTGCGGTTCGTCGATCGCTGGCAGCCCAAACGCTGTCGTAGGGTCGTTGGAATGCAGAAGAAAGCTTGAATGTTTTGTCTAAGCATTTGTTTTCTAAATTTCTCACTACACATACATACAAGCCTGCCATTCTCGCGTATTGAAATGCAATGAGAAACTATATTTCTTTGAGAGTTTAGGAATATGTCTTCCTCGTGTACAATACAACACCTGTTTTAGTATTTTTTTTACAGTTCCTCTTTTTCTATGCTCACACTATTTTATTTTTCTTATTTGCCTTCTTCGGGCTTTCTTGCATCAAAACCACATCTATCTTGCTGTACAATTGCCAATATATATATATATATATATATATATATATATATATATATATATATATATATATTTCACTCTGCTAATTTAAATGTTTGCTTGTTTTCTTTATTGTTTACGGGTCGTTTGCTCTGTCAGCATGCAGTGCGCGAACCTAAAATAACCACTGGCAGGACAGCTAGCCACTCAATAGAATTTCTCAGATAACATCCAGTAGGTGTTGATTAACAAGGGGCAGGCGTCAAACAGCCGTTCATTTGTTTTAGTGGTGAGGGAACGTTGCCATACATCTGAACGCCACGAGCGACTGCTGAGGAATCTCATACGGGATGCACAGAGAGTGCGCATCTATGCGCATCCCGTATGCACACACACACGTGCAAGCACGCCCACACGCGCGAGCAAGCACACACATAACATGCTCACACACACGCCCGCACCCCCCCCCCCCCCCCTTGAAGCATTTATAATTCATTCACCACAAGCGGTGACTAATGCCGGTGCATTCCAAGAAACACATCGGTGCTTTGGCGGTTTGTGCATTGGAGACGTACGAGGCCTTGTCCCTATGATGTTTTGTTTTGTAAAGGCCTGCCACTTGATTTCCTTAAAGTGTTGCGAAGGGCAAGCCTCTTGTATTTATAGGATGCGCACCCACTCCACTCGTGCTTTACAGTTTCTTCTGTGCCCCCATGTGTTAAATTGGCACTGTCCACCATTCCAATTAGACATGAATTGATTTGCGTAAAGAATAAAAAAGCGCCTGTTCGCAGACAACACGGTAAGGTTTTTCACTCCGACTCAGACCGCGTAAAAATTTAAAAAAATTATATATAAAAATGCTGTGGAGCCGTGGAGAAGGAGGAGGAGGAATGAACATTATTTGTAGAAATGTGGTGACGGTGGAATGGTCCGAGGTGGGCGGCATTTCTAGTCCAGTATGCCGTGGGCCTGAGCTTTTTTTTTGTTATTTAATAGTGCTTACTATAATTGTGTAGTCGCAAGATTTATTCTACTGCTGTCTTTTATTGCTGATAATTTTTATTTCATTAACTGCCACACCTTGTCTCACGTTCACATTTCTTTGTTCTTGAGCATCATTTCTATTGTCATCGTGATGAAACCTTTCGATTCGAATGCTCCATAAAATATTTTTCGTCTCTTTCATAACAGTGCCCTTATCAGAAACCAGAGGCAGCATAATAAAGCTTGCTGTTTTGCGATGTTATGGGTGAAATCTTTGAAGGGAGTATTCTAGAATAGCTGGGGCGAATGATCAAAGGCACTGCGTAATACCGACTGAAGTCTCTTCGTCGTTCCCTGTTCGAGACAGAAAGAAAAGATGAAACTTACCCCGAATGTCATGCAAGTAACTACCGTATTTCGTGTTTACGAACACGGCAGTACATGCCGCACCTCTAGAATCTTAAACTTGTATGTTGATTTATTGCATGCAGTCTTTCACAACCAAGTGTCCTCAACGTTAACCGCATTGACTTCAAGCGAAATAAAGAAGCAAGACGTATTATTTCTCCACTGTACAGAAGTGCACACGTAGTCGAAAGTGCCCGAAAAAACGGTTATGGTGTACAGGTGCTTCCACTTGTTTCTTTACGGCAATATTCCTTTAAGGGCTATTTGAAAAGAATGGACCTAAACAACTGAAAAATAGAGTTCTTGGTCTTACGAGTCAAAATCATATGACTATGAGGCACGCCGCAGTAGGAGACGCCAAATTAATTTTCAGCACCTGGGGGTCATAAAAGTGCACCCAATGCAAGATAAACAGGTGTTCTTCCCATCAAAATACGACCGCCGCGACCGGGGTTTGATCCCGCGCCCGTGCGCTTAGCAGCGCAACGCCAATACCACCACGCCACCACGGCGGCCAATAATAAAACTCGTAATTTCTTGCTTTGACATGAAGATTTTTTTGTAAATGTGATATACGCTGAGACAGGCGCACGACGGAATAAACTTATGGGAATTTTTGTGTTGAAGCTTGTCGACCTGAAAGAGAGCTGTTTTACGGTCGCGCTGTCCTTTTACCTGGAGCGGTGCTTGAGGTTGGCAGGAGGCTTCTTCTGTTGGTTGTGAAATCGTGGAACAGCACTCTAAGACGTAAACGGGCCCCCCCAATTTCTGCGTTACTGGGCTCAGATACCAGGATGTATTACGCTCACAGGAGGATTTTATGCACAGATGCCAAGGTACATAAATCTAATAGATATAGCACAAGAATGTACGTTGAGCATTATCTAACTTTACCGTGCCGTATTTAATAATGTCATCTTTTGGTAAGCGGATAGGCACTTAGAGAAATGGGGCTGCATGCATTACGGTGCTCTAGTTTTAATATTATCGTGAAAAACTGCGCTACATAAGTGCATTAGACTGTGTTTGAAGCAAAGAACATTTATTGCGGGGACGGTTTCATAGATTGAACCTACATCTGGGCATACGCGACTGAAGCGAAGTACTGGTTCTAACTAGCCATGAATAGGTAGCATGCATATTGTCGATACCTTATACCTCTAATGCCGTTAACGTGGTTACAGCGCGACACATTTTGCGTAAGTACTAAGCCATAACTATCACCAAACGCACAGTTTTTGATAAGCTAGGTTCCCGTGGCTCCCCAAGTACTAGCGCCACCTAAATTCCGCTGTTTCTACTGGCTGCAGCCCTACGAGGGCCAGTTACATGAACCCAGACAAATCCTGACAGCTGGCTACACGGCACACTTCTTTCCTGAGCTGTCTAAAGCGAACCTGTCCTGAACCTGATCGGTAGTAGCCACGTCTGGATGAAGCCATTGTCTCAGGCCGTTTTTAGGTTGCCGGGCGCCTGCTGCGGGGGCATAAACATAGCCTCTCGAATTCCCGGTAATGGAGGACGTACCCTAGAGCACTTAGGTGAAATGAAGGTCCCCCCCCCCCCCCCATTATCCAGCCCTCCTACCATTCTCCCTTTCTATGTGCAGCTTCTATAACCTTTATAAACGTCGCCTGGTGGATGTAGAAAAAGAAAGCTTCGAGGCGGTGTACAATAATGACATTGACGTGATCGCTGCGATTAAAAGAGCGCTGCACAGCTGTGGAAAAAAAAATAGAAGAACGCAAGACTAATAGGAGGCGAAAACGAAGCAGCCAGCACTATGGTTATTTTGATGTGGGTGATTGTTCTTGTTCTGCAGTTCTTAGCCTAAAATAAAGACAGCAGGATCAGAAAGGAGATGACTATGCTCTTCTCTTCGAGGCTGCAATATTTCTACACAGTTAGGAATGCGCCCTAGTAGAGGCAAAGCTAACGTTATCACATATCTCCTTGCCCCTTGATCTCACCTTTCTACATAAGAAATAAAAAACGCTTTAGAAAATGGAGGCAAACTCTTACCCCCGTTTTCAGAAATACATCTCAACTTGAAGCGCGTGCTTGACTTGATCTAAACGACGCCTGTCGTGAACACGCCGAAGGAAACGCAATAAGCGTCCTAGGCACGTTCACGCCAAGCGCCATTCAAATCAACTCAAGCATGGGATTCAAGTTAAGATGCATTTCTGAATACGCCGGTTAGTTGGCTATAATAAGATCAGCGTCAACTTATAACGAACACTTAAAGAATTCCGACAGAGCCGATCTCACGGTGATTGTAGACGTTATTGCGATTACCATTCACGCGAGTTGCGACACACCGTATTGGTTCAGACACCTTTATTTACATTCTGTAGCGGGGGAAGCAAGTTAAAAAAGCTCATCACATTAAATTACACTCACGCGCCTCTATGTCACCACAGACCACAGCGTCTACATCTTCGGGTGCCACAATGAAAGCATCACTAAACGTGGCCTCCGAGCTCCGGAGAGGGGTTGAGTTGAATAAAGCTTTTTTGTTTATCTTTCTCTCTCAATGACAGGCCGTTCTGTCGCCTGGCCAACACAGACCACAACATCTGCAGCTTTGGAACCCACAAAGAAGCTTCACTAAGCGCGCTACTTCCCAACTGCAGATAGTCTACTCCCTACCATTTAATTGTTTATCGCTAAAGATGCATGTATACTTAGAAACAAAAGACTCAATTTAGCAGGTTTCAACAAAATTGATTGTGCCGCAACGGCCTTCAACATATTTGAAAAAATAACTTTCAGACATTGGATGTCACGTTGACGTAGCTGCACTGAAGTATCGACGAGAAGTTTGAAATACGCAAGTTTGGCCTTAATAGCAACAACCATCAGTACACGTGTTTGTGTGCGTGTGCGTGTTTTTTTAGTGTCCCTTTAACAGTCAGACCAATTTTTAAGACAATATTTAGCTGACACTTCAGTCTTCGGCGAGATTATTCCAGTTTTGGAAAATTTGCAAGACTGTCACCGTCTTTGACAAACTTATTCACTGGCTGCCGAACAACCCGAGTGGCAGCGCACGATAGGCGGTGCGTGAAGCCATCCCATATTGTATTCCAGAGAAAACACGGGTAATGCGGGAGATGGAAATTCAAGACGATGAGCAACACGAGAACGAGGTGAGAGCAGGAGCCAACGTTTCGACAAGTGGACTTGTCTTCTCCTTGAAGAAGACAAGTCCACTTGTCGAAACGTTGGCTCCTGCTCTCACCTTATTCTCGTGTTGCTCATCCTCGTATTGGATTGTCACTTACCGCTTATGAAAATAAATTCTTTGGTTTTACGTTCCAAAACCATGACCTCATTATGAGACAAGCCGTAGTAGGGGACTCCGGATTCATTTCGGTCCCTGGGTTGTTTTAACGCGTTTACCCACGGCATGGTGCACGAGCGTTTTTTTCATTTCGCCGCCATCGAAATGTTGCCGCAGCGGCTCGGATTGCACCCGCATCCTGACGGTCAGCAGCACGATGCCTTACCCACTGGGCTACTGCGGCTGTCTGCACCAATAAGCGTTCATCAATGTACATGGATGTTAGGAGGGCCGTGAATACGCCACAGTAAATACCCGTGCCGCCGACTTTGGTTAAAGAAGGTAAAAAAAGGAGTACAGGCCGTTATTTATTGTACGTTTAGAGATGGGAGTGTGATGAAAAAAAGCACTGATGAAGGCGACGTTTATAAAATAACGGAACCAAGAGCTAATAAAAAAAGAATTATCCACGCCTACAAAAAATTCGATCATCTGACAAATGCGACCTGACTCGCTTTGGCGCACGCTTCCGCGGCTTACACGAAGCTTAGCGTGGAGGAGATTCTATCGTCCCCTTACCACTCACTTCTAGTCAAGCCGCGTTTGCTTCGTTTTGCTTTCTTTCTTTCTTTTTCGCTTCATTGCAGACTGTTGAGTGCTTAAGGTACACATCCGGGCCGTCTAATCTCAGTGCTAGGCTGAGATCGGCGGTAATGGCTACTGTCGTCACTTCCTTCCGGTGCTCTCGTGAGAACGCAGGCAACCGGAAGAAGAAGAAGGCGTCAAGCCACGACGCAGCGGCACACGACACCGCTGTGACCCAGCGAATGCGCGTCGTTCGTTTACGCTCAGCGTTTAATCCCGCTTGCGCACCCGAGAAGCCCCGACGCGGAATGTCTCGTCTTTCGGACGCCCATTCCAAGCCGTTTCCTTTTACTTCAGCCAGAGTTGGGGACAGCGGGTAAGCACACAGGCATGCAAACTCCGTTTGGTACTTTCAAGGCCCCTAAAAATGTCGTGCGTCAGTCTACATGCATTCCGCGCAGTTTCTGCCGTATGCAGTTGCTTCTCTGACGACTGGTTCCCGCCTTTTGTGTCTGCGGCGGCAAAATTCTACGTTTTCGCGCGGGAACCGGTGATGAGCTCAAATTTCGGAGAATCGGCCGGTTCCCCTACGAAATAGGAAAATATTGCCGCCACACAAGAGGAAGAAATCGCAATATTTATTTCCCTACAAATACAGGGCAATTGCCAGATTAATGGAAATAATTTGGCGGACAAGGATTTCGCATATCACACGAAAAAAACCACTGCTTTTCGATTGCACTTTTCAGGACAGACGCTGCGACTACGTCACCTCGCATGCACGCGGTATCTCACACTGTGGAATACCCCAAATTCAAGGTGCACGAGACTTCATGAACTAAACCACTTGCTGCAACTCCGCCCTTCACCAGGACTTGACCGTCGTGAGGCATCCTACGTTAGGCGTTGCCTTCACGAAGCCTAGTGTATAAAACGGTAAATTGAAAGGTTGATACTAATGCGTGCGATAACTATACCGGTGCGCGAAGAAGATTGACAATTTATTGTGCCACTGTCCTCAATTCGATTTCCAGGGACAATCCACCTTCATCCCTTTGCGAGCGATCGGCCGCTGTCTGTGCAGGTGCTGTTGAGCATCGTTGTCGTCGCTTGACGGGTCGCAAGACTGTGAATTCAATTTTCTCCTTCTTGAGGGCGACTAGCCTGCGCGAACGTCTTCGATATTGTGGCGCAGTTCACGAGTGTGCATTCCTTTATTGCGTCTTCCCACCCACTCTCTCTAATTTATTAAGCCCCTTACCCCCAGCTTAAGGTAGCCAACGAGACGCTATTCAGGTTAGCATAACTGCCTCCTCCCTTTCCTTAAAAGCGAAGACTTCTTTACCTAGCCCACTATGGTTTCGCTTCCATCGCTCATCGCTAGGTCTGTCAGTCGATAAATATTTCGCTGATTGTATTTATGTTATATATTAATCGCTTATAAAGCACTGAGAGCTTACCGACAAAGTCGTGCCACTAAGTTCACCTGTGTCTTGCGTAATCAAACAATTTATCACGACATAAAACCTGCACATAAATGTCGTCTCATCATCATCATCATCATCATCATCATCATCATCATCATCATCATCATCATCATCATCATCATCATCATCATCATCATCAGTCTATATTTATGTCCACTGCAGGACGGAGGCCTCTCCCTGCAATCTCTAATTACCCCTGGCTTGCGCAAGCTTTTTCCAACTTGCGCCTGCAAATTTCCTGATTCATCAGCCCACCTAGTTTTCTGCCATCCTCGACTGCGATTCCCTTCTCTTGGTACCCATTCTCCAACTCTAATGGTCCATCGGTTATCCCTCCTACGCATTACATGGCCTATCCAGCTCCATTTTTTTCTTTTAATGTCAAATAGAATATCGGCTATCCCCATTTACTCTCTGATCCATACCGATCTATTCCTGTCTCTTAATGTTAGGCCTAACATTTTTCGTTCCATCGCTCTTTGTGCGGTCCTTAACTTGTTCTCGAGCTTCTTTGTTAACCTCTACGGCAACAAGAATTCAGGATCGCCAGTCAGCCTCTAGGGTCTGTGAAGGAGTACGTTACTCTAGGTCAATTACTCACAGGGGACCTTGACCACGAGAAGTAAATTTACACAAGAATAAAATTGGGTTGAAGTGCATACGGCAGGCATTGCCAAATCCTGACTGGGAGCTTACCACTGTCGTTGAAAAGAAAAGTGCACAGTCATTGCATTCTAGCGGTGCTAACATATGGGGCAGAAACTTGGAGGTCGTCTCATAGGTATCTCTAAAGCGCAAAGACCCCTTGAATGGAATATCTATCCTATTCTTGGCACACTGGTATCGCGCCTGTAATGAACAACACAACATATAACAAACACATAAGCACCATTTGAAATTTTCACAGATTCGCATAAAGCTTCACATCACCTAGAGGCCAACATACCTCTGGTCTGCGTTTTTTCTTTTGTTGAAGCATCTTTAAAATATCCTTAACGCGTGTTTTCAGCCAAATGCAGCCAACGTCCTTTTATGATGTTAATAAGAAATACATTAGTCATAATAGGCTGCTCATGAGGAGATATAAAGCAGGGATGTTTTCTCCAAACTGCGTTTCTAGTTTTCAAATAAGAATTTTCTTTAGCTACCCACTGCCGCCACATTCTTGGCATGTCCCCATAAGTGGGTGCGAGCCATGACAGAGGTTAATCATCATCATCATCATCATCATCATCATCATCATCATCATCATCATCATCATCATCATCATCATCATCATCCAACCTTATAATTCTTGGCCGATCCTTCATGGTGGGGATGTTTCATTTGTACAGAGGATCATCATCATCATCATCATCATCATCATCATCAGTAACCAGAAAGGGCGCCCGGTTGCGTTTCCTACACCGCGGGAAAGGAATAGAAGAAGAGAGAGATGAGAGATGGAGAGAGGAACGAATACCGCAGTAGATTTGTGCACGCGCGCGGACGACGCCACGCAGTCAAAGGTGTTCACAAAGGCCGGTCACCTATGAGAAACACAAAAATGCCTTCACTGTTTAATGGGCCGACGAGCTATGGCGACTCTGTTCGAGTAGCGTCTGCACGGAAAGCGGCCGATCGTGCTGCCGTTGCATTGCATTCCAGGTTGATTGTATTTGTTATTCAAACTGAGAACAGTGGCATAACAAATGCTCGATGTTCTCTTCGCAGCCGCAAGCATCGCATCAGCACTGTCAGTCACTCCAGTTAGTGCGGTGTAAGCCTTCCTTAAGGAAACTCCTAACCGCAGCCGACAAAGCGGCGATGCTTCACCTCGGTAACGTTCCGATGGAGGTCAGATTTCCTGAGTGCGGTTCAGTTCGTGTAGCCAGGTGCGCCTTATATTTGTGGTGTTCCACTCCGCTGTCGAGAGTTTGCATGCCAGGGGGTGAAGCTGCCTTGCCGATACTGTCCAGGAGAGTGCAATCGGAAAAAGCAGGGGTCTTCTTGATGTGAGGCTCGAGCAGCCTTGTGTGCGTTGTAATTCCCAAACATCCCGCAGCGGCCCGGAAACCACGCGCTGGGGCGGTTTATGATTTCGTACGTCAACTGGTCTTGAGTACTGCGTCCGGAAACCGGCTAACATTGTAAATGAATCATCTAATTATGCGCTGTTCAAGCCGCTGGTGTACTAGTGGCGTAAATATTTATGTGAAGTCAATTGGTGGTACTCGCAATGCTCAGAGTCCAGTAAAGAAGGGCAGTATAAATTTGTGAAACAGACATCTACTGAAATGGCTGGAAACGAGTGTAAACTAATAATAAAAAATAAAGAAAGAAAGCTGGAAAGGATTAAATGCGCTTGGATATATATATATATATATATATATATATATATATATATGTAAATATATACATATATGAATGCCTGTTATACTAGCATAGACATATTTATAAGGGTTGTTAAGTTGATAACCGCATCTGAAAATTTCTGTGTTTTGTTTTAAGGTTTCGAAATATTACCATTATGGCAAAAACGACATTTTTCATAACCTCTACGAAAGTACGATGCCTTTTAATCTGTCTGGGACTATTTCCTGCGATAAAGACAATCCAGAAAAAATACAGTTCGCCCCTGACACACACACACACACACACACACACAAAACAAAAAACAAAAAAAACAAAAAACGCTATCGCCGTACGTGTACGAAGTAGCTGCTGCGGCTGCTCCACCGGAGCACTTATTTCGCATGCAATTCTGGCAGATGCACGATTCAATTTGGTTTCATTCTGGAGAACCAAAAAAAAGGAGGTTTCCGTCTTGAAGACCGCACGAGATAGGAACCTGCATTGTTTACATGCACGCGTCGGCGATGTGACCGCGTATCAGGACATGCATGACTTGAACATAGGCTTTGCTTGACTTCATACGTTTGTTTGCCTTCCTGCGGTCTCATTTCAATTCAGGTTGTCCTAGCATCCGCATATTTCCTTCCATTGTATCGCGGGTGATACAAGCCAAATGTCTTTTGCGTGCTGTTTGCATTTAGGCGCGTAAGGCTTGCGGTGTTTACTCACCATGTCCAACATGACTGTTTTTGTCCTGTATTGCGCCGTATTTTCTTGCCAGCGCAAACAGGCGCCGGTGCACGGATGCGTTGACGCCCTCAGCGTGACGCGCCAGGAGCGGCAAGTCGCTGTGTTGCATACTCACGGAAGTGGGGCGCGTTTGAAAACGTTGTTTCATGTATACGTTTTACGTATACTGGGTAGCGTACAGTTCTTAGTCTGCACTGAACAATGCACTGAATGATGATATTTGTGGGTTTGCCATTACCTACAAAGTGAATTGTAAATTACGGAGCAGATAAAAGGAACTTTCAGTTGTGGGTTTGCTGCTGTAAGGGAGTAATAAAAAGGCTAGCGAGCTTTCTCAAATTTGCCACACTGCACTTTTTTTCCCAGTAACATTTTGCAATTGTTGATATTTGAGTACTTCAACGCAAACCTAATAATATTAACCATTGAAAACGACGCATTTGAAGTATTGTCTTCAAAATCACTAGTGTAATTTTTTTCATTTTAATATATATATATATATATATATATATATATATATATATATATATATATAGTAAAATAATGTAGCAGCAGGCTACTAATTTCTACTTCTCTGGTTGAACGCCATTTAACTATACCAGCCCACTTAAAACTGACATGGCCAAACAACAGGTTCACATTAAGAAAGGGGATGAATATAGTTCTGTAATTCGTCCGGGGGCACTGCCTGTATTCCACTGATGCTTAACTCCGTGTGTGCAGAATAGATGTTACCAGGAAGGTTATTTTTCGTGCACTTATTCACCTATATCTGACCAGAATGAACGACTTCTTCTCTTCTTCTCATACATTTATTTTGATATGCATCCACGTGTTTTCTGCTCTAGTTGACGTGGAGCTTTCTGCGGCATTGATGGCTTGCCTTTCTCCTTGGCATTCTTTTCGATTACATTAGATATGCTGGCTTTACTACATGTAATGCTTGAATGTGTAGCACGACCTATCTCTCTTCCATGGTGACCGCCACAGTTATGTCCACTTCCTAGCGGAGTAGATCACAGGAACAAGTAAGCAGTATTGTCGAATTCGCGCTATGTTTCCTGCTGCCCATAGCAAGAAACAGTATGAAATTTGGTGGCAGCGGCTGTCGTGATTGTGCTGTATGTTTATCTGACCATAATGCAAGCACGCGGAAGAAGCTTTAAACTGCAGTACGTCGTTACACAGCCATAAACTATTTACGAATGCCCTTTCAGCGTCTCATGGAAAAGAGGTAAAATATCTTCCTACTGAGGCATCAGTGTAGGCAAAAATACGGGAATCAAAACGTTCCAACAGCTTTATGGAAATCATAGTTGATGAGATAGCGAAGGCGCATGCTGGAAAACGCATTACGGGAAAATAGTGCCCCTGGGAGCATGAAATATATGTATGAGCGAATTCCGGTGGTTTCATATTCGAGAATGCCTCCGAGCGCTGCTGAAAAACGATTGCAACTTCGTATGATTCCCCAAGCACAAATACAACGTACCTCGGTTTGATGCAGCGCTTGTATTTATTGCTTTACTTCTTGTTATATTTCTTCGTCACTGGAGAGCGGGGCCATATATTTGCATTTTATCGCTACCAAAACGCGAGAATCGCGATTTTCGGAGATTCGTTTGTCCAAAATCCCCGGAAATGTGAAGGACTGCGCTAAAATGAGCATCGGGTGTAGAAAAGAAGGCACCGTGGTTGCTGTTTCTGTTCTTTATTTATTTTTGTGTCGCCTCGCGCTCGCCAGTTATCAAGGTGGGGAACGCAAATATTTCAGCATCCACATAAATGCGAGTATATATGCTTGATTTCATAGCTTCCTTAGTACTGGTTGATTCTATAGGCGCGCTGATGATTCCAATAAAGAAGATAATTGCAACAAATGTTGTGCTATAAATGTACAGAACTGGGAATTAGAAAGGATTTACACCACTAAATTTAGATATGTATTATCAGAAATCAGACCTTGCGCAATGTAGCAAACTGCGCGTCAGCATTTTGAACGCGGGATCCACTGTGTGTTACAAGGATCTGTCGCTCTTGTCTGTGTCTTGTTTGCGCGGTTCTTAAATACACATAATACACCAACTACTCCAGTGTGGCTCCATTATATCGACTCATGTAAATGCTTGGGTGCCTGATGCCTTACCCTGCCGCTTGTTATCCTACTTCGAATTTCCTCAGCCATGGCCCTGTGTGTTGGATGGCTGGCTGGGATGATAGAGGTAAATCTTGCGCCACCGTCTATGCGACTTTCACGACGGGCGCTGTAGCAACTTGAAAAAGGAGGTATGCGGTGTCGCGAGGCCGGCGTCGAACGCGGCTCGGCTTTACACGTGATCATTTTCAGACAAATAAAGCTTTCTTAGAATGTCATCATAACATAAGTTCATTGCTTCTCCATAATTCATCTCTCCTTAGAACTTTCTAAAAGAATATGCATGGCAAGGAAACAAAAGAAAAAGAAAGCAAGAAGATTTCTTAGACGATTCAAAGTATGCTCATTGAGTGCTCTGACCTTATCTATTTCCGCTCGCTGCGCACGCTTTTTAAGCCACCTTGTTTTCTAGACAAGCTTTCGGACTGTGCGAGAATGTGGCATACGTGAAAATACTTCTGACATCATAGGGCACGCTTTATAATTTTCTTTCTGGTAAAGGCTTTCTCGGTATTCCGCAAGAGCTACCGAGCAGATTTTGAAGATATTTCCAGTGCAGCTACCGGGTCGGTTCCTTCGAACGCAATAGCGAGAAAGACAGAGAGAAAAGAAAAGGCATATTTCTACAACTGCTCCAATTTTACACTTTTCTGGAATTGAAAAGTAGCTTCTGTCACTATCTTCTGAAGACGGTATCCTCTGAGTGCGGCTGTTTCGTATGCAGTCCGCCACTGCCGTCAACACAAATGATTTATTTTTGAACTCGCAGGTGATCAATCACGGCCAGGGCACATTTATCTTTCTCACAATATGCCCGAAGTGGGCGTTCTTGACAGCTGGTAATCTGGATCAAGCAAGGGTGTATATTCAAACAGAAAAAAAAAGGATCTGATGCCACTGAAGAGGTGTCCGAGTCTTCAGTATTCGTCGCCCTATTGTATTTCTTTTCGCACAAGTGAAGCGTATGGTAAAACGAAGATAAATGTACATTCTCTATTTACCGCTTCTTCAAGTGATAAGACGCTTGCCATTTTAGCCTTGTTTTGCTCTGAATTTCATTTATTATCGCGCTCTCGTTTTATAGCTTCGTCTCCTCTAGCACGGTAAACCATGTTTTATGAAACCAATGACCAACTGACCCAACTTTCAACATTAGTGGTAACTAGCTTAGCTTTATTTGTTTAATAAATGTAGACAAAACACTGCATAAGTAACTGACCAACCGAGGGCGAAGTTAATAAATATAATGAAGTAGATTTTCTATCCCAGAGCTTCTCTGAGGTGTAAGAAGAGGCCATCATGGAAGCAACTGCAATTATTAGCGACTCGCCTTTTCTTCATGTTGGAACAAAAATATACCACATGAAACTTTCCGTACTCCCACCCTACCGAGCTGCCCCTGCCGTGTCGTGTGGTCCAAACACGCTGACTTGCTCTGAGGCTTGAAGCACGAGGTCCCCTTCCGAGCCACGATGGCTCATGCATTCCAATTCGCGAACACGCCGATGGCGAGTGTGCGGCGCCATTCCCATTCGGTGGTCTTTAGTTCTGCATTAGCCCACACATAGAGGTTGGAAGCATAACGCGCTGTTTCAGGATTGCCCCCATAAGCCATGCGCTAGTCATTAGAAGAAGATGGTAATTCAGTGCACGTGTTCACTCTCCACCAAACCAGCCCAACGTTACAGAACGGCAACAATCCTCCATTCCCAAAATCGGTGTAATGGTGAATGTAGTTCTAGTTCAGCTCCGGGTCTCCGAGTTACTTGTGATGGACATCTAATTGGTTACTATGCACGTGTAAATTATGTACACATGTGGTTACCGCATCCTTCGAACGAAAGTCGTCCACTCCCAGTTTTCTCGGGAACCACTGACGCCACGCGGAGGCCTCTAAGCAGCGGCCTCTACTTTCTGTCATACTTGATTGCTGCGGAGTATGCGTTGCTGCATAGTAAGCAACACTGGGGATATGAGAGACGTTGTAGTGGAGGGCTCCGGAATAATTTTGACCATCTCGGTTTCTTTGAACGCGCACCTAAATCTAAGTACAAGAGCGTTTAGAAAATTACAAGATTAGATACAAAGATTAGAAAATTTGTAGGCATAACATGGAATCAGATGATGCCAGCAAGATAAGGTGATTAGGGCGATTGGTGGGAGAGCCTTTTGTTGAGCAGTGGACATGAAATATACTGATAATATTAATTAGGATGATGATATTAACGGACTTTATTGAGAATGTGTGTTATGCGGACCGTTACTTCATTCGTTCTTGCCACTGCGATTGCCGAGGTGAGGTAACTAGGTGAGCCGAGTCGCATCGATGAAATATTCGCGAGGAAGTGAGTGACAAGCTGGGTAATAAAGAGAGATACGCGGACGAAGTAACGCTGGTTAAATGGAAATACATGGCTTGTTGAATCAAAATGACCGTTCTCCTACATACACTTGGCTCAAAAGTTACCAGACTGTTACCGAAACAACTGTAAGCCTTGTAAGAAAAAAAAGCGGGCGACCGCCAACAACAACCGCAAATCAGCAAGCGCACGTTGGTCGTGCACCTCTGCCGCTCGGTATCGAGACAAACTGCCTGCCACCCGGCTGCAAGAAAGGATCGCCGGGACAGCTTCTGTCTTTTTTTTTTTTTCGCCAGACCTGCTGTTGCGCCAAGCGGTGAGCGATTATCGACCGGCTTCCCTAGCGCGCCCTCCCTTTGATGGGCAGCGCGTCCCAAGTGGGCGGCGAGAGGTATCGCATAAAACGCTCCTCCTGCGAAACGTTGTCCATCGCATGCCTAGCCACCGCCACACATACGCTGTTGCCGTCTATGCTGTCTGTATACCATCACTGCAGGTTGGTTTGGGTTGCGGTTTCCAAACTAGGAGCTGTGCTGCAAGACACTGTGTAATCATGCCACCCGAGGGACACGCCGAGGTCTCATAGGGATTCAGACGCTGACACCTTGGCCGTATCAGCATACGATTGCGGAATGCCACGTCACCAGCGAAACTGCTCCAAGCAACATGAAGCCAGATGTGTCTGACACATGTCTAGCAGACGGCCAGTCAGAAATAGCTCAATACCTTATTCACCGACGCCTCTCATGAATGCCGGTAGGATCTGCGAATGAAAATTCGAGGAGTGAAGAAATCGCTATTGACGAAAGGGAGAAGATTGGAATAGATTACAAAGAATGTGATGAATAGGATCAGCGAAGAAAAAAAAACGCTATTGCGAGAGAAATTTATTATTGTCTTTTTTATCGGTAGTGCTTCATTCATCAGGACGTTTTTCTGAGAACCGTCTTGTTTAAATACCTAAAGACAAAAATTTCGACTGCACACATTCCAAGTCTCATGCGCGTTGTACAGTTAAACGTTGAGCTCGTCTTTAGCTTGAACTATGAAGCCTAAGGTCACACGTGTCGTCCACGATTTCGCAAGGACGAATTTTGTATGTCACTGTTTCGACATTTTTTATCATTCACTTCTAACCTTCTCATATATGACTGCTGCTCTTCATTCAAATGAGTGGTAGTTTGGGCAATATATCGCATTAATCATTAACAGCTTTCTGATGCTCCTTTAGTGTGGACGAGTGGTGTTTTGTATAGCAGGAAAAAAAAGGGGGAAATTAGAGCAGTCTTCATTCTTCGCAAGTAACACCTTAAAGCGAATAGTGGAAAAGCCGCTGAGTTAAATAGTACCCCATTGGTCCCCCGATAAAAAAAAATTCAGAGCCCTTCCGCCGTGGAGAAAATGGGGGTGAGCGAAGGCTTGTGCGCAAGACGACACTGTCGCAGGCGTTCCGCTTCGTTTGCCCTAAACTCAGGGTCAGCGGCTCTTCGCTGACGTTTGGCCTCAACATCGCGCTCCCGCAACTCGTGGTCCGCGGCTCTTCGCTGCCATTTCGCCTCGGTTTCGGAAGCCCTCACGCTAGAATCGGACGATAAGCTTCGCTTACCCCCATTTGCTCGATAGGGGAAGGGCTGGTGATATTGTCTCTTTGGGTCCCATGTGTGACAAGGGAAGTTCAAGGGCGCGGTACAGGTGCCCGAGCCCACAGGGGTATGTGCCATTGAGCTGGGGCCCTTTCTGCGCAATCTCCAGGATCGGCCCACTTTTCAGCGTGACACTACCACCACCACCACCACCGCCGACACTTGTGAGCCTATAAAGCTTCGCTTAAAAATGCAGGCAGATCCAACGGCTAGGAATGTACATACGATGAAGTTCTGTGTAAATGAATAAACAGTGGAAACACGCACGCACGCACGCACGCACGCACACGCACGCACGCACGCACGCACGCACGCACGCACGCACGCACGCACGCACGCACGCACGCACACACACACACACACACACACACACACACACACACACACACACACACACACACACACACACACACACACACACACACACACACACACACACACAGACACAGACACAGACAGACAGACAGACAGACAGACAGACAGACAGACAGACAGACAGACAGACAGACAGACAGACAGACAGACACGCACGCACGCACGCACACACAGAGACAAGGAATTCCCAGCATCAAACTTTCATAACCACTATTGGGAATCTTGTTTTTGTACGCCTCCATTGTTTGTGGTCTCCCTGATTTTCTGCCGCCAAACTTCCGATCGCCTCTTGCTAATCTCCATTGCGGATATGTTTACGTTCCCCCTGCTATCGCTGAGCCCAAGGGCTTCATGGAGGCCAGAGGATCCTTAACCGACAGCTGGGCAGATATCTTTACATTCTAATAAAAAATGTTCAACTGTTTCCCTATATTTACCGCAGAACATACATGCTTATTCTTCCTTGGTTTACGTCGCTTTATAACTACGCCTTCTAAGGCATCTGATCTCGCTTCGAAAAGTAAAGAGCTTCCCTTTGAGTTATCATAAATCGGTTCATTCCTGATTTGGTTTTGTTCCTCTTAGGTAGTTACTCATAGCAGGTTTCCTTTCCATTGCCTCCACCCCTGATATTGTTTCAGCCTCTCTGACTGCGTTTGACGTTATTTGTTGCCATGTTGCTTACTCTACCGGTGGCATACTTGCTGGTAAGCTTCCTAATTTTTTCCCCTCCACTGTGAGTCAATGTTTTTCCTGTACAAATGTCTGAACACTCTCGCAACCCATTTACTTCCTCTCATAATCCTCAGTCGTTCTTCAAAATCAATTTTATTCAGAGCTTCCCTTACTTCAAAACCTGTACAGCCCACATCTCCCTGCACAGCTTCATTTGTAGTCTTCCTAGGAGTGCTCGATGCGAGGCGTCCCACTGATTATCGGTTGCCATCCACTCCTGATTGTACCCCTGAATTCAAGCAAACAACCTCATTACCAAACGTAAGTACTGGAACCATTACACCTTTCCACATACTCCGCAGCACCTCATACCGATTGTATGTATCCCCATAGCGCTCAATGTTTCATTATGTCCGCATCTCTGTTCCCCTTTGCTATTATTCTTTTTTTTCCTCCGTTTACATATATCTAGTAGCTACGTTTATCCATACACCAAGGTATTTGTATTATCTTACCCGTGGTATCTCCTGGCCCTGCATTGCCTTTGTCTGTTCACTGTTTTCATTGAATAGCATAAAACCTGATGTTTAACGCTAAATTTCAATCCTAAATTCTCACCTTCCTTTCAGACGTTGCATATCACTTTGCTTGTTAATGAACAATCCAATGTCGTCCGCATAAAGCAAACCTCGAAGCTGCTGTTCCACTACTGTCCCCGCCTCTTTGTACGAGAGATTAAACCCAATATTGATCCTCTCTAGCGCCCTTTCCATTCTCGCCATGTACCTCATAAATAGCAGCGGGGATCGAGGGCACCACCTGTCTAAGTCCCTTGTTGATATTAACTTGTTTCTCGCTCCTCATCCCTTCTCATTCAACGAAAACTGTATTTTCCAGGTAAATCTCCTTCAAAAGCTGCATACAGTCGTTGCCTAAGCCTCCCCCTGCCAGAATATCGCACAATATGTTGGGTCTACGTTGTCATACGCTACGGTAACGCATAAAAGCAACGCATAACGGTATCCTTTCTTCATTGGACATTTCAATGCACTGTGTAAGAACAGATAAGTTATCATCCAGACGCCTACTGATTCTGAAGCCATTCTGAAGTTCTTCCAATATACCATTATGCTTTGGCCATGCTTGCAGTTTTAATTTAATCGCCTGCATCGCTAACCTGTATATTACCAATGTAATGGTCAACGGTTTATGTGAGTGAATTCTATATTTTTTCCCCTTACCTTCATAGATTAAATTCATTGTACTTCGTCGCCAACTGCCTGGCATTTGCCTTTGTTGTAAGCTTTTTTCTACTGCTTTCAACAGAGCTTCTCTACTTTTTGGTCCTAGTTCATTATTCAACCTAACGGCAACCTGCGCTTATGAATTTTCTCCTCGCCTTTCTTCTCGTTGAACTTTCGCAGCACCAGATTTTTTTCCCATCTGGCTCTCGTTCATACTCTTTTTTTTTCTTCTAAAAACCACCTCGTCTTTGCCTTGAAATGATTCGGCTGTTATTTTTCGGATGTAATTTAATGCCGCGTCCCCTTCCCATTTGTTTCCATCTTCGTCTAGGATATGTTGTTGTATTGTTCCAGACTTCATGCCTAATAAGTTAATTTGATTAATAAGTATTGCGGATGCATGGGCACCAGAGCCACCTGGTGATGATGCAAGGAACCCAGCGGCGGTGACGCGTGCCTCCTCCTCTGTGGTTGGTTGGCCTTTTCGGTGACAGAACAGCCACGAAGCACCCACAGTCCCGAAAACAGGGCTATGTTTTCAAAGAAAAGCTTTGGTTTTAAAAGACAAAAATATATGCCAACTTCCAACAAAATCAAGTATGGGGACAAAGAAGGAATCATAAATACGTTCAAAATGACACCAACTTGATATAACAACTACACTAGACGTCGGATGTGAAATTTAGTACATAGAGTAACTTGCAGTAACTTTTCAAATATTATTATATTATATACTATATAGTGAAGGAGGACCGGTAAACGAAGAGAAGAAAGGCAGAGAGGTCAACGAGAGGAGCGTCCGGTTTGCTACACTACACCGGGTAAGAGAAAGGGGGAATAGAAAGGGGAAAACAGGAAGACGAAGAAGTAATGACCACAGCGCGAGCACAGCAAGAAGCACAGAAGTACTACAGTCGGTCATTGAGGGTGGTGTTCCTCAAAAACTGCAGTAGCGCACGAATAGGTTTTCTACGCCATCTCCTCTTTCAGGATGAAAATAAAATAAAAGCAGTTGATTCATTTATTGAGTGATTGATTGGTCAATTGGTTAACGAATTTGTCTATAGTGAAATAATTTTTGTTTCAGAAAATGTTCTGCTAGAGTTCAGTCGGCTTAGTTCTGTCTGTGAAGATCTGCGCTGGACGTCTTATTGAGCGCAAGTGCACAACAGGTGTTCGATCAAAACTTCTGAACCACAAGTATCGCACATTTGTGTATCGGCCATTCCAAGACGAAGAAATACGCGTTCGTAAATGCCATAACAAGACATTGGCGGTAGAACGTCTGCGTTGCATCCCCACAGCAAAGGCTATAGATATACATATATAGCTGGCACTTGGAGCCGTAACAAAGGGTCCAGGGTACGTAAGTGGCAATTAAATGCGCTCTGAGAACTCTAGAAAGTTTGTACCGTTGTAGGAGTACAAAGTGGCGTAGAATAAAATGTAGTGTTGTCCTAGTCACCACCCTTCTTTGTTTATTACACATATCGGAGTTTCTCTTTCAATGGGCTTGAAAACATGTTTCACATCATGAAACACGAAGCCATACAACTGCGGTGACCTCTGGTTCTTCAGTCTTTCGTCTGTTTTTGTAACTGCGTGTAGATATTATTCTATAAAGGGGTTTACTCGCTACATTTTGCACGCTTTATAAACTGAATAATTTCAGCATTCAGAACTTTGGCAATCTGCATTTCAAATACGAGTGACCAAAGTTTCCCAAGCGCGGACCCAAACATAAAGAACACTATAGTACAAACAAAGCTTCTAAGGTATAGAACCGGCACTGACTTTTATCGTAGACAAGTACAGCACAACATTCTTTTCGCTTTATCTGCCTTCGTTGTTCAAGATGTTCGTTTTAGTTGGAGGAGACACACAGAACCAAAGCACTGTAGGATTTTCAGTGGTGGAGCACCACTTTACTGCTTCATTTTTTGTGCTCTACAGTGCTGAAAGTTCTGTGCAATCTGGTAAATGCAACTGTTTTTTGCCTTGCGAAATGTTCCACGGACACGTGCGTACGTCTCTTTTGTCAATACAGTTTGGAATTTTAGCACTGCAAGGTGATGCGACGTTCTAACAATGTCCTGGAGCGTCTGAGTTGGCAGCAGCCGTTAGTCACGGTTGCTTGCGAGTGGCATTTTAGATCACGAGTTTGTCTCTGTTGTTTTCGCAAGCTTTTCTTCATCAACTGTACATCTCGAGGTGCGGTTGTGATTGCTGCGCTTTTACAGCTGAGCCTGTCCGACGTAACTGGCTTCTACAGAGTGCGCAATCAAGTGCTCGCGAGAAGTATAATAAACGAAGGCGTTGCGCTATGAAAGGCCGGAAAGGAGCTTCTAAACGTGCCGTCAGCCCGCAAATGTTTGTGCCCCCAGTGAGGCTTACTCATTCGTGATCTAATGGCTGCCTCAGTGTCTCTACACCCCCCCCCCCCCCTCATCCCTCTCTTTGTTGTGTGCTTTCGAGCAGGCTACAGCCAGCGGACATATTGGAACGTGATGACAAATTTTGTTTTATTGCTATGAGCATAAAAAATCGCAGTTTCGCCCAAAAGGCGAAGCATCGATTTCGATAGCAAAGTAGTAGACAGCTATACGAAGTGAGAATAATAGCTTTATCGGCCGTTTAATTTTGTAAACATTTGCTTAATAGCTAAATTAACAAGCACGGTGTCACGCGCGCACAGGTAGACATGAACACATGACCACGGAAACTCGCTGTCAGAACGCTGGAGTGAGGAAGCGCAGCGGCAGCAGCGAGCGAATTGACCTGCGTGCTGCCACTCGCTTCAACGCGAATTTAACGTCCAAATCACAGCGCATACGAATCTATCAGCACTCGGTGCACTTTATCCACATCGCAGATCACTTTCAAGAAAGGGCGCCCGCGCGGCCGCGCCGTACGCAGCAGCCGCCACTGTAGATCACTCCCCCTCCCCTCTCCCCCGTGCATCGCGCGCGACGGCAGATGTCGCGCTTCCTCCCCACTTTCCTCCCTTTCGCGCGCGAGATTGAGTCGCGATCGTCGGCTGACCCTCGCAAGCTTTCACTCGCTTATACAGCATTCGGCACGCGGCGAGGATGTTATCCTGCTTGGCCTTTATACGGAACATCACGGTGATGCCAAACATTGACGTCAAAAATGCGCCTGGAGTGTCTATATTATTGATATCGCAATAATAGCAGAGTTGTCGCCATTTCCTGCCGATGGTACGCCTTTTCAGTTGGTTAATAGTATAGGAGAAATAAATAAAAGTGTAAAGTGCTTTCTTCTATGTTTACCAAGCTGCGGTCATGAATGAAGGAGTCGTTTGAGGGATGCAGGTAAGTGGAGGCAAGATTATACCAATTTTGCGTGCTTGGATTTTACATGTACGTGCGCATGGTGTACGTCTGCTATTTTACGCGTGAGCATATATACCCCCACTTTGAAGATTCGCGATGCGGGTGTATGAAGCTCGGCGATGAAAGATGGCACAGCGCCAAGAATTAGGTCAGTGGCGCAGCTGTCACGATGGATGATGGATGACCTATATACGAATAGGCGAGTGACACTGCGAATGACGTCATCGGCGCAGCTGGCGTGGTGCCAACTCGCACAGTTACCGCTGCGCGGAGCGGATGGCTTCAGTGTCCGACATAACTGGGCGCTCGGAGAGGCAGGTAATCAGTTCTGTATCGGCACTTGGAAAGAATAATTAGATAAAAGATACGATAATAATTAAATAAAAATGACTCCACAAATGGGAGAAAGTTCGCTCACGCGAAATAATAATTGGATAAACAATGAGATAAACACAAATGAGAGAAAGTACGCTCACGCTAAATGCGGGTTCACGCCGTGTAACGATGGTCTTTTTTTTCTATAGCCTTCTAGCGTTTCGTTTTATCGGTGAGATGCCAAACAAACGAAAAACAAAATTTAGGAGAACCACTCAAAAAGGAGCCCTCTGGTCTTAGCCCAAAGATCACTCGAAGCTACTAAAGTGAGAGCTCTACATAGACCTCAAAACAACCTCTCATATCCCTAAGTGACATCCACAAAATGAAGGCGAAGGTGGCTTCGTCTTATAGGTGAAGGTGACTTCGGCTGTATGACGGCATGACGATGACAACGACAATAACGACACGATAACGATAGCATGAGGACAAAAGCGGCAGGACGGTGGCACAGTATATAGCCGAGAAATCTTTGGCACAGGGTTCAGTCATATGGATTTATTCTGTCCACAAAATATGGCTATCATGACTGGGACGCCGTACGAAAAAAGACGAAACCATTAACATCTACTGCTGCAACATGGTGCACGTATAAAAAGATGTACTCGTTAAATTTATGACTGCTAAACTATACAAGTGGAAAATGAAGCAAATACCCCATACATCATTTATTGTCTAAAGCAAGCAATTTATGTGGACACTTGGCATATCTACAAATACAGCGCAATGGAATACTCTTTTCCGCTGAAAGAAAATGACATAACGCTGCAACAATCAAAGTTGAATTTTTCTCCGATGGTTTACTCTTCATCCAGATATATATTCTCGCTAAAAGTCATCCACGGGGCTCCACGTTACGGCGTATTCAAGTTGCAGACACGACGGGGCTTTGCAAGAGCCTGCGAATATGCTGAAACCACGTAATGGTGCGCCTTGACGATAGGGCACAACATCCGCTAGCACTATACACAAAGCAACTGCTGCAATCACTCATCGCGATGTACTCGTTGAAAAAGTTAGTAGATTCTGAGGAAGGAACGGAATCAATAAAGTTGTGCATCAGCAGACAAATATGCCTATAGCCTTTTGGGCTTGTTTTGAAGAAAGAAAAACTACAGAGATGACAAAATATTACTTTGACGTAAGGGACGGAGTCTTTCAAAGAAGACTGCTTTGAAGTCCACTTTATGAAAAAGAAAAATGCAGGCTGCTCTTTGCGATCCATCAAAACCGATGAAAACTTTGGCCACCTAATATCCGTCACTCTGGAGGGCTGCAGCAAATGCTATCAATAAAGTGGGAAAGCTAAAAACGTTAACAGCTCACCCTAACAAAGACATGTGTCAGGGCCCTCCTTGTTAAACATGGACGAGGATTTTGTTCGCATGGTTTCCGTATACCGCTCATTCTTCAAGGCAGACGAGAAGGCAGATTTTATATATGCATTTGGCCGTTGCCATTCAAAGAAAACTTCCAAGTTAGTTGCCTTGTAGTGGGCAGAACGCGAAAGAACAGAATATTGCGGCCATTCAGTAGTCGTTGTGAGCGCAGTTACGTTTGCTGAGTTTGAATGTAACGCTTCAGCATCATATTATATTTCATATTCTGTACGTTTCAGTTGAATAGATGCGTGTTATCCTTGCTACTCTTGGAAAACGATCAAAGAAATATGGTATAAAAGCAAGGATGTCACTTTCGGAATAAAATTGTGAAAACGGAATAAACCTGGAATCACTACACAATCTAAACCTAGAACTAGAATCACTACAGAATCGAGCCACTAGATTCATTCATTCGTGCTGTTCATACAATACCAGCATATCATGTTTAAAAGCGAAGTCCGGTCTAACAAATCTTGCTTGTCGTCCTCGAATCGCGAGTATGTGCTTGCTCCATAAGATTTTTTTTTTCATCTCACTTCATATTTTGCCCTTCATCAGCCCTCTGGCATGCATTGCACTCCGCATTGGTCATCTCCCGCAAGTTGCCCTTCCACGTGCCCATACTACAACGTCTGCTGCACCATTCTTTCCTCGCTCAGCCACAGACTGGAGTGGCCTTCCGCACTGACGCCACTGCAACCACCTGCCCATGTACATTTGCTGGTTGTACAACTGCCATATTTAACCAATAACTTTATTTTTGTATATGCGATTACTTTGTACCTGTACCCGCCCCTTATGTAATACCTCCAAATTAGGGGTCCTTAAGGTAATGAAGTGAAAGTGAAACCAGTCCTTTCGTTAAAAAGAACGAAGAGCATCACTGCAGTACCTCAAGTCGGCAAGTGATTGCAATCGTTTATAGACTTGCTGCCTATCCTCACGTGAGCGCGCAACTATGCTCTTTCTCTTGCCTTCTTTCTTTCTTTTCGTCCCTATAGTCCCTTCCCCAGTGCCGGGTAACAGAACGGACACACGCCTGGTTAACCTCATCGCCTTTACTTTCTTCCATATCTCGTGAGGTGAGGTTGTGGGGGAGTGCAGGGATTGGCAATGTTTCAGCGGCAACAGAAGCTGCTTATCCCACACGACTGTGGCTTAGTAAACGTTGGTACGTGAGAGCACACTAAATCGGCAAACCAGAGAAATATGGAAATTACATAATAGCTGCAGATGTTCGTTTCAAAGCGTGCAAGTAAGTTTTAAAGCCACTAAATCTGTCTTTATCCCGTGCGTAATAAAAAAAAGGAAAAACAGTTATTAAGGTGGCAAGGTTTGAGACTGGGCTATAGCTGGTGTTCGATGTTACTGTGAATTCCTGCCCACAGCGGGACAAGGACAGGAATGACGAGAACGAGCGCTGACTTCCAACTGTTTATTAGCTCCCGCGAGTAACATATATATGTACACTTGAAATATGTAATCATGAAAAAATGATGCAACGTAATAATGATAACCGGTGCGTGTGCCGACTGGGAAACAACCGAAGTGGGTGCACCGCTTTCCGCGTGGGTGCACCGCTTTTTGCGAAAGCGCGATGGAAGGCTTGCTTACAGCATCACCCTTAGCAATGACCTCGGCTTCAATATTCATTCTGGTATGGTCATTCATGTGCCTTCCGATTACTGTGGTGTTCTCAAACAGCGGGGCACATCCGCCACCCGAACAATGCAGCACTAAGAAACCGTCCCTACGTTTCAGCACTTCTCGTTTGTGTTCTTGGAGACGCACGTTAAGGTATCTGCTGGTTTTTCCAGTGCACTTTTTACCACATGACAAGGGAATTTCATATACTACTACTTATTTGCAACAATACTGTGACCAATATCTGTGCTTAATATTGCAATTTCTGTCTTCGTTTTTCACCGGATGTGTCATCTACAGATCTGCAATAACTTGTTTGGAGCAGGAAAAAAAAACAAGTTGAACACCTGCTCTTTTCCTAACCTAGGGTGTTTCACAGTCGGCACGAGTTACACACCGGTTATTAAAACACACACATATATGTGTGTGTGTGTGCGTGTTGTATCAGTTTTAGATGATTATATATTTTACGTTAGGAAATTGGCAGGCGCAAGTTGGAATCAGCTAGCGCAAGGCAAGGGTAATTGAAGATCACAGGGAGGATCACAGGCCTTCGTCCTGCAGTGGGCATAAATATAGGCTGATGATGATGATATTTTACGTTACTCTCGGAACTAAAAAAACAGTCAGAATTCAGCACTTGTTATCGTCTTTCCTTCCCATTGTCTCGTTATGCGCTATAATTCACAGTAATATTAAAGTGGCGACTTGTGCTCCAGGTTTATATACCCTTGTAAACTTGGTCGACAGGGAATATAAACTTCATTTGCATTTGAAGTAAAGTCATGTATACAACAGATGAAACGAAAATGGAACGGTAACGGAAGAATGGAGGTGAAGATATTGTGTGAAGTATTGCTGAAGACTTGGCCCATAAATGTTAACAAACAATTTTGTCTAGAAATTATTATAAAAAACGCCACTGCTCTTGTGTGGAAAAATACCAAGCTTTCACTCATAAAAATGCTGACATTGGCGAGTTTTTCCCCGATGTGACACCCTCGTGAACGTGAACACAAGACGTAGGACTTGACAGTGAGTTTTCGGATTCTGGGGAGCAGCGTATTAAAAAACAAAAGAAATAAGAGCGCACGTAGACGCAGATAATCAGAGGGAAACGCAGATAAGCGCTATCAGCGTCTGTATGCATAGGTTTACGCCTCTTGTTGCAAGTTTAACGCTGCATGACTACAATGCAGAAGATAAGTAAACGTAATCAGAAGGAAAGCAAATGTTCCGTGCAACAATTAGCAAATGCGTGATGGCATTTGAACAGCCGTAAGCAGGCGTGAACAAGTGTGTATAAATATACTATTGAATCTGATGGACAATGCCGCACCCTAAGAAAAAATTTACTGATGTGTAAAATTGTGAACCTTGAGCTCGGAAACTAAGTAGCATTCAAGATCGTAATGATCAGATTGTAATAACGTGCCTTACTAGAGCTTTAAATCTAGGCACTCAATTTACATGCCCCTGTATATACGATGGATATAAGTTGCACCTGCACTTACGAGGCAATATCACTTTCTGCGCCAGCAGCAATCAATCAACCAATGAATCAATCAATAAATTTGTCAATCAATCAATCAATCAATCAATTATTCAATCTATCTATCAAACAAACAAGCAAGCAAACAAACAAACAAACAAAAACAACAAGGAAATCAACAAAGAAACAAGGAAGCAAGAAAACAAATAAAAGAGCCAACAAACAAACAAAGACGAGCATAAAGAAGGGGCTTTAAATGTTTTCCTGTGGCAAACAACCATTTCTCTTTTGAGTGATCGTAAGCTGCTCGAGCCCATCGTTATGAAGTCTGCCATCTTGCTAGCTGTGTCTGGTAAAAACCACCAAAAGCTGTGAAAGACCACACACATACATTTCTGTTCACGTCTTAGTGCAATCGAAAAAGAAATAAGTTGCTACCTTAAAACATGTGATCAGGTTGCAGCAGAACCGCCACGGTCTAATGAAGGCGCCACAAATCCGAAAGAGATTGAAACAGGACTTTAAGAGAAAAAAGCATAGATACGAAAACAGCAACATCAATCTAAAAGTAAACAAATACCCAGATGACCAGCAGACACGCACGACCAAGAACACACAATCTTTGCTGAACGGCACTGGTACTGTATATGCTTTGGCTAGGGAGGATAAAATGGGGTCCACGTGCGCTGTTAATCGAGGCGTCGAGCAGGACTCTCGGTTCTCGCATCGTACTGCGCTAGAATCGTCCTTTCTGTAAGCTGCGGTCGAAGCCGACGTGTTTTTCGGCTCCCGTTTCAAACCTTTTGTGGAATGCTTCCAGCAAGGGAAGTGCACATGCGTGTACAGTGCTTTTATAAGTTGTGCGAGCCTTTGTTAATATATTTTATTTGGTATAAACAATTCTGATTGAAGCCTTGGAACTTTTTCAATCGCAATCTCACGACAAAATTGACTTTGAGGTACAAATAAACCCAAATAAACGAAAAGATAAGGTGTAGTACTACTCATGTTACACTGAAGCTTCAAAAAAATGCACTGATTAGTGTAGAATCCACAGAGTACTCGTGAAAACACGTTAGCTTGTTTTCCAACGCTGCTAAACTCTATCCGCGCCTTGACCCGAAGGGTTAGTTTTTAACGCGAAAAGGATGCGTGCAATTTGTGTGGTTGGAGATAAGATGAAATGTGTCCGAAACCGCCTTTCTTTTCACTGGCGACTACTTCGAATTTGCTTTGCTTCTACGGCAAAGTAGTTATATCTGCTGGTGCATAAATAAATGGGCTTGAATGCCGAACTTGAGATGCTTCAGCGTGCTTTTATTGGCGAATGCCGCTGTGATAACTCGTATGTCAGCAGTTTAGTCCTCATACATGCAAGGATGTTCACCAACACTGACAGGTCTCCGAAGATCGGACTGATCGGGGGACTCGTCGGTTATGTCGGTGGCCCACTTCAGCGCGCGACGGCGACCCCAGCTCTGACTTAGTCGAAGAGCGAAACGTTGTCGTGTAGCAGCTTTTGATGCTTCTGGCCACTACAGACCCATTCTGTGAGCCTCGGACCAATAGTGCGCCCGATAACGATAACTACTAGGCCTCTGCGAAGTACTGAAGTTTCACTGTTTAATAAAACTTGTTGCTTGTCAAGTTCGTTAAAGTCTACCTGGTACTGATTAGCGCCACAATGGCATAGAGAATGCAGAGGGGACAGGATATGCCATAAATTGATTCATTCGCAAGCCGAATCCGGCAAATATACTTATATTCCCCGTGCTCAACAATCAATCATCCATCACTGCAATATGTGCAGCGACGGAAATTTTTTGCAAAGAAAAAGACAGACTTGGCTCATCAATAGTGAAATTCAGGTATGAACTTCTAAACCTGTGATATTTTTTCTTGGCAAATAATCTACTGAATTTCGATGCCTGTCTTGTGAAAGCGCCTTCGGCTATAATCAACATAGAAGTGTAAAATTTTTGCTCTTACTGCTTATTAAAGAAGAAGAGACTAGAACAATGGACCACTGATAATAGGAAATATAAAAAAAGCGAAAGCAGAAAGGAAAAATATTAAATAAAGAAAAAAAAACCATCAAATAAATTTTCAATGTACGTTGCAGAGACAGAATACGAAGGAACTAGTGAGCTAACAAAAAAACTATGTAATTTACGGTTACCCATCGGTATTCTATATTTTTCCTTTCCGTGCGGTGCCCACAGTGCCCATCGTCCTGTATGTCCGCAAATGAGACACAAATGAGAATGAGTCGACATTCGCTTGTGTCAAGTCGGCACTGGTCACGCCATAACTCGCCGCTTATGCGTCTCTCGAGGCGTTGCCTGCGAGTAGCGCTGATCAAATTACTGGCAGCCGATCGCGAATGAACTGCTCAACGAAGACAAATTGCCAGGAGAAGAAATCGAACTTCTTTACTGGATGCGCGTAAAGTTTTTGTTCTCGGTGAGAGAGCCGCTTAGTGTACCTTTCTCTTTCGCATAACATCTGTCAGTGCAACTTTGCACTGTCATCTTTGATGTTGGAGTGAATCAGTGATGTTGGAGCCTGTAAGATACTGTGAATAATAAAAATAAATAAATAAAGAAGACAGTGCGGTTTTGTTCTAACATCGATTCTTAAGTGGCTCTGAAACCATGTTAGCAGAAACCGCAGCTTATTTAAAGCTATGGTTGTTCTTGTTTTATCATTATAAGTGTATTTCTGTACGGGCGCCGTGAACTCGTCGGTCCTGCACCTGTGTCATCCGCGTAGCTCTCGCTTAGGTGTATCGCGATGTTCCATCCTATACGATTTTTTTATTCTAATAATTGAGCTTGTACGATCAAAGCGACAGATGTCTGCATATTCAGCGATGTCGGCGGGTACATTCCTGGTGCAGCAGGATGCTTTGAAGGTTTTCAAAATATACAAGATAGCGGAAGTTCCATGTGCCAAGTGACGGCCTTGTACCATGTGTCGTGGACCCCGTTTTAGAACTTAAACGAACAAAGGCACATTTTAAAGGAATATCAGAAAAAAAAACGATGATTTGTATTAGTAAGTTGCCTTTCTACAATCCCCCAAAAGCTACGCTTATAGCGTTAGCTAGAGTAGGTCGGGTAAGCCATAAAATATGCAACAAAGCAAGACGGAGGTGGGAACACGTACCTCCTTCGATTTCCCACACCAGCTCGCAGTGATATCTGGGATTTTCATGACGTGTGCTCAGGACCTAGTCAATTTTTTAAAATATGCGCTACATTGTTTTCTATACGAACCAAAAACTGAATTTAACATGTTTCAAGAAGACACTGCACAACAGTGACGGAAATTCGAGCATTACTTTGTGATGCCACAGTAACGTACGGACACCATGGTTTACGCGCAAAATTCGAGAAATGAAAATTACACCTTCATTTTCTATTCTAGTAATCTAGGCCCGAATTAACAAAAACTTCTTACGCTAGAATTTTTCGTAAGAAAATAAGTTTGCCAATCCGGATTTCAGACGTATTATTCGCAAAAGCAATGGCAAAGCGAACTTACGAAAGAAAAGCTTTGTGAATCTGGCCCCTAGTCCTTAAAAGAAAAGTAACAGAAATGCAGCTTTCAAGGAGTACTTTACAAATCTCATTTTGTGTTCTCCGCATTGTTCCTTTGGGACGCTCACAATTATTTTACTTTAGTTCTCCTCAGGAAGATAAACGTTATTATTGTATTTATTTTTGCTTGTCTCTGAGCTAACCTGAATGCGACGCATCACAGTTGTGTAGCTTCGAGGCAGCCTAAAAGGAAGCAAAAGATAGGGTTAAATAAAATCTCTGTTTTATACTGGTTATCTTCTTAAAGAAAAGTCTATAAGTCTAATGCTGTTAGGCACCGTTTGTTTTCTGTTTACGCTTACGGGCTACAAGAGCAAGAACCTCCGGTGAGAGCACGCATAAAAGTGAACGCAGTGCGGTATTAAACATTCGGAGGAACTTCCAATCTAAGAATTTTCCACCGGCATGCGTCAAAGAAGCTTCACGCCTTTAAGCAAAAAGCGAGCTCGAACTCTGCTTTCAGAAGTTCTACGATAGCTGCCTGAATGGCTGCACGCGCACAATTCGCGGGCTTTCGAAAATTCCGGTCGATTACGGGAGAAATGCGCTTTCTCGCCTTGGGAGAAAATGAACGAACGCCTTTTCAACTTTTGGCTGCGAGTAAAGGTCATGGATTTTTTTTTACCGGATAGCTGCTATGAAGCACAAATAAGTGAAAAAAAAAATAAGAAGACGAAGAACATTTTGACAGTGTACTCACGTACATACAGTGGCAAGCAAGAACGTGAATAAAACCAGTGATACTATAGCAATGATTGAAGAATTAGTGAAGCCAATGAATATTCGTGAATTAAGCAATTTTCCTGGTAATGTGTAATAAATCGCTTATGAAATGCTGCTAAAATTTTACTTCAGCTTATCCTTGTGCAATAAAAGGGTGATATAAACATAGCATGCGATACAGCATAGCAGTATGCCAAACGTCGACACCCCAATATTTTCGTCACCGACCTGAAGTGCAATGCCGCAGTTGTTACTCGCCAGAAAAATACTTTCCCTCAATCAGAATCAAACTAAGTTTATCGGCAGATGTATACAAGACTGAGAGGGAGGTATTAAAGGCCTGTAACATTAAGAAAAAGGGGTGATGCCTGTGTCAGCATGCCATCTTTATCCCTTTTCGATATGGAACTGATAATTCTGGGCTATTCTCTGGGTGTGCCTTTTGACTATCACGCACAGTTGATTACTTAGCATACGGGCTTGTTATTGTATTCTGTAGCATGTCAATCCATGATCACTTGAATTAGCTGCACTTAATGTTCTAAATAAGTTGGCTCCCGTCCTGTTGTGTGTGTTCTCTGTCAACATCTATTTTGCAGAGTTGATGTCCGAAAACCGGGGCCTTTCTTTTATGAGCGACTTATAGCGTAGATAAAACCTAAAGAGCCCAGCTATTTGTTGCTGCATTGTATTTCTGCACCTAACGCGCACCACAGTACTTTTTTTCGAGCATATAGACATGCTACATTGAAAACCCGGACGCCTTGCTTTTTGACTTGAAAGAGTCCATGAGTTTCAAGATTTAACTATATATAAATATCAAAGGACATATCGTTTTCGATTCCATGCAAATAATGTTTTATTCATTGGTAGTGTTCACTAGCACAATGGCAATGTATCGCGAAAGAAGGCCGTACGACCGGTACAATATGACGAGCAGTGTTTTAGCGGAGTAAAATTCCTTATAAGGGCATAGTGTGATGTGGGGTAGTGTTTGATAGCTCAAGGACTATGTATATAAAAATATAATTTGCCGTGCTTACTTCTGAACTATTATCACCAGTGTGTCTGTCTGCAAGGCTCAGGGACAACATTTACAAATCCTTAGGAATGGCTGTTTGCCAATGGCCATGGTTGCCTTGCTAATAATATGTCTAAGTTCACGATTTCATCCCGATCGTGTACTTAAATTTAGGTGAATGTTAAAGAACCATACGTGGTCAAAGTTATTCCGGAACTCCGCAGTATGGTTGACCTCATAATGAGATTGTATTTTTTTTGATCTTAAAGCCGCAGAAATGAACTACTTTAATTCGAGCGCGCAGTTCTAGCGTAAGAGCTTTGTATGAGCGTGAAGTTACTTTTGTACTGCAATGCATACAGTTTCATGGTGAGAATTCGTTCCAAGTGGATTCGCCTTGGAAACTCCACGGCTACAATTTGTGAATTGCAACATGGACCTTAAGGTAATTAGTTAGTACTTAATTAGTGAAGTTATGTTAGTTGATTATGCATTAAAATTTTTTGCAAGTAATGTCCGCCTCTTCGAGTAGACCAGTTCATGAACTTGGATTGTGCTATCTGCCACATGGAACCTTTAAAATTTTTTGAAAGTGTTAGCTGAGACCCTGTATATTGTTCTAAGAAAATAACAGACAGTTCATTCCAAAGCAAGAATATGTACAATGATTAGGAATAAACTATTAATGATGCTTAATGACTGAGATAAAGGCGTTTACAAGGAAGTTCAAAGTTCATGGCAACCTTTACTTCGCTGGACATAGAATCCCAGGTTAATGTACCAGTCTACTCCAGCCGTTCAGATCGCCTGTTTGATGCAGGAGCTGAATTATGCACGATGTCGTGCAATGATGAATTATAGTGCACAAAATCATTCAAGTAGTAGAGCGGTTTCGGTTTACCCGGCACTCACAGTGATGTGCTGGCGTTCTGTACTTTCACTAGGGCATTTCCTGTAAAGTATACGTTTCCTGTTGGCGTGGTCGCTGGTGCCGAATTACTGTCATATACAGTGTGCGTAAATAAATTATTGGGCTGAGTTCACAAAGCTTTTGGTTCGCCATTGGCCCACCGCATTCGCCAATTCGACAATTCGGAACGGCAAGCATATGTTCTTATATGAACAGTTCGAGCGTAAGAAGATTTTTTTTCTTTCTTCTTCTTTTTTTTTTCGAGCAGCAGCCGTGTTTTCGTTACATTTCATTTTCCGGGCGTGGGTAAGACAGTGCGGCATACCGAAGTAAATGGCTAAGGTTGCCACCTCCGTTCTAGTCATCCGTTGATAAAAGCGCGTGAAGCTTTATCCTTATACTTGTCCTCATTATTCAACCCATCCAAGTTCGCGCTTAGAAATTGCGCTATACTTGTGGTGTATATTGAGGCTTAGTCACGTGACTCTTCATCTTATTTTTTTAGTCTCAAACATTACGACAATGATGTATCGTTAAAAAAAAGTAAAATTGCTTGGGACACGCTTGCGCATGGAGCACTGGATGCTGCATGTTGTTGCATGCACAAATTTGTGAGATTCTAAAGCAGAAGCGGTGCGTCTGCGGCGACGCATGCTGGAAGCAATATGATTGCCACCTGGTCTCATGAAGAAAATAATATATTGCAAGGTGGCTATACTTCATTTCTGACAGTGGGATCAAAGCCACACGTGCTACGTGTCCCTTTACCATGTGCACAGTGTTTAAGAGCATTTTACTGGCAAGTTTCCGTAAACTTGATGTTATTGCTTTAAAAAAATGAGAGAACAGCACTTTTGAAAGCAAGATCTGTGCAGCAACAAAGTATGCGAAACTTCAACTGCAAGGGCACACAGTTCGGCCTGAGTGATTTTCCTTATCCTCGTCATTCAATGCGCTGTTGCTTAGACTTTTTAGTACACTAAACTAGACCAAAAGAGAACATTTATTACCTATAAAACGTCCATCGCGTTTTAGCGTGTGCTGCAATGCATTCGGTGGTTAACAGGCCGACTTATTTTTAAATTGCCAACTGTAAAGTGAATGTCGATGTTAAGGCATCCCTACTCTTTTTATGGAGTCATAAATTGACACGACCAGTGCGACTTATTCTGACGCTGTAAAACCACGTATTTTATCCAAGACTTAGCCGGCCGTTTACGATAACATCGATTTAGAGGTTCGAGGTGACTGGACACGGACGATGGCAGTCGACGCTCTAATATTTATTTCCTTTCGCCAGCCGTGGTTGCAGTGAAGTGTGGGAAGGCACTATTTTATTACTTAGAGAGCTGTTAAGGCTCAAAACTTTGTTTACTCTGTCTGTCCGTCCGTCTGTCCACCATTTCTGTTACGCTGACAACGACGACGCTGGTAGTTGTCATCATTCAATCATCGTTGTTTATAGCGGCGTTGTCAGTGCACCCCGTCATCATCTATTCGTCCTCCCTAATGGGTCACAGAAAAAAAAAACACTGTCCAACACCACCACTGCATTGCTTGCGCTATACGGACATTCGGAGTCCCAGCACACCTGCCTTTAAGTATAAAGTTATTATAAGATGAAAAGTGGTGTCAGCGAACGAATATCTTTTCAAGGCTATTAGAACAATAAATTACAACGAAATATACGTACATACATAGTATATATTCGCCTCATAGATATATCTTAAGCACACAGACCTCCTAGCTATGAGATGAGCGAGTGCTGTTTAGCAGTTTAATAGTTTCCACATAGATATTACTGACAAATGCCGGCTAAAGATGTAAAGATCAAAAGATGTAAAGATAAAGGGCCATCAAATGAGTACTTTCAGGAGTAAAGCTAAAGTTCTGTCCACCGCCGCCACTGCAATTTAAGTCATGACAGTGCGTCAACGCAAACATTAGAAAGAGGCACGCTAACGCCGGCGCTATGCAACAATATTCGCGCTTTTGTTCAATGTGTTGCGTCTAACATTGAGTTAGAGTGATGGCATGTGTGCGTGCATTTAGCGGGCCACAACCGGCGATGTTGCGGACGAGGTTGACGTTGTGTGTATACCAAAAAAAAAAAAGAATGTTTTTGTTCAGAAAATATAGCCGCGTTAACTGCGAGAGCCCGCTTCTGTTGCAATAAATGAGTTGACTTTACGGGGATTTTCTGACGCCTGCCATTTCTTTTTCTTTTTGTGAGGCTAAATATAAACTCTTAGAGAGAGAGAGAGAGAGAAGACTCACGCAGTTACGAACTCAAACAGAGCAAGTGTGACTCTGCAGCATGAGATAGGCTACGCCACCTCTCAATTTATTACTTCAGGGGTTACTTAAGACTCTCGAAATATATTTTAAATGTAAGGTAAAAATAAAATACATGGAATAAAAATCTTTCTGACAAAACATAAATATTCTGCACAAGCATCTATGAAATAATCATTTTATGTAATCGGAAAGTAGATGATTTTTATGTGCTACCCTCAGCAAAATTTTCCAACAAGTGGTGGTGAAACTAGCAGGATATAAATGTGAGTATTTGTAGGTATAGAAAGACAGGAAAGGTGGTACTGGGCATATCTTTATCACAAAAAAAACAAGCATTCGGCTATGTATCTACTTAGGGGCAAAAATATTCGACTATTTACAATTTAATATATCTCTGGCGAGATCAGGCACCAAGGCCTGCTAATCGATTCAAAATTAGGCATAAAATGTAAAAGGCTGCTTGCATAATATTTCGCTCTTAGGTCGCTTTTGCTGCACGGTACATACCAGGCACTGATTGTTTGATGCACTGACAGTTTGTCCTTTCCCGTAAACTCAATGCGTAAACTGAACTGCCATTATGCATATGCAAAGGGATGACGGTGCCTGAGAGGTTCTGTGAGAAACTATCACGTAAATCACGTCTACACGTGATTGTAGCGCCTTGCAGTCACGTGCAAGAGCTTGCACGCGCAACTGTGCAGCACTGTGTGTCATTATTTCGTAAAATATCACCCACCCAATATCACCCAATAACACTATTCTGCTGACGAACTGCTGCCGTACTGCTGCTATGCCATTCTGCTGCAAAAACACCCGTGTACTGTGCATTGGGTGCACGTTAAAAAAACTCCAGGCGGTAAAAATTATTCCAAATCCCCCCCCCCCCCCCTCTTTGGCGTGCCTCATTATCATATCGTGATTTCGGCATGTAAACCACCAGAATAAAAAGAAATTGCTACCTTTAGCTAAATCGGTAAACATTTCTTAAACGGGACGTTTCTTCCTATCTTACAGTATTTTTTATTATTCTTGCTAATATGGGAAAGCGAGTAGTTGCCGTCATTACAGGATAACTAAATCTTGCACTTATTTTCCATAAAAAGAACACCAAAATCGTTAATACCATGATTTTATTACTTCAAGAACCAAGTTAGTACTCGGGTAAGCAATAAGGACACGGGTGGGGATGATATGCAAATGGAGTGGTGTAGCATGCGTCAGTAAGATCTTTTTCTTGCTGCTTGCGCTCCTCAACACAATATACGTAATGATGGTTCAGACATAATGATTGCGTTCCTAATAAAATTTCATTTAGACGTTCACCCCCACAATTTATCTGCTTCTTGAACAGCTCGTGTAGGCTGCGCTGGCCGCGCCGCGGGTGGGACTAAATGGGCGCACAAATAGCTCTTAATTGCGGTATAAATTTGCACGTGAAGTCCCAGGTGCGCTTCTCCTCCAGATTCCGCTCGCATTATGAAAATGTAGTCCCTGGTCGTGCATCTGGCACTGTGGCGGCCAGAACTAATTTGGAATTCTAATGAATGTCCAGTTGTGGCGACCATGTGCGGGTTTGACGCCTCACTTTATATGCGGTTAAAGAAAGAGGCAAGAACGCCTCGGTTGAGTGGGATAGTGAACAATACTGGGAGGACCTTCTTCTTACAGGTCAGTCTGACTTCAAGAAACGTTATTGAGTTTCGTGGCCATGACCCTCCATTAGTGACGTGCCAGGTGGAATGTAGAACATCGCAACGTATGTTCCTTAGCGAGAAGGACAAGGCGATGTAAGGATTTGATTTTTTTTACTTAAACCATCGGAAGTAAACCGACAATAAAGCCAGAAAAGACGTGTGGAAATAAGGTTAATTTTATTTGAGATGTAGAAATTATTATGAAAATGGAACTGAAGGTGGACGAAAAGACACTTAGCCACAAGTTGGAGCCTAAGCCACACATTCCGGATTACGCATGCGGCGCTCACTCGATACCGCGGCATCCTCCTCCAACCAACTTTCTCGGATGTGTGGACGATTATCCCTGGTAGTGCAGCCAGCACCACTCACGGCCAGTGGCAACGAATTTAGAAAATCCTATGAGCCACGGCTGCTGCTACTTAATACATAACTGTTAATTTTCCCCAATGATATTCTTGGCTCGATTATCTATTTGCTTCTGACATGTTCTTCCCGTTTTACACGAATACGTGAAGTACGTTTGTCGGGGCCAAGTGCCGTTATCATGGCTTCAACAAGCTGTCGTGTTTCCGAACATATTGTAGGATGAGAACAGTGTGGTATTTACTTTATTATTATAATGATTTCTATCTCATAAAGCTGACTTGTTTTATCCAGCCAGGATTTAAGTAACGTTCATGTATATAGTCAGGAAGACGGTTCCCACCACTTAGCTGACGCCGCTATGAGAGTGCTAAAACGCAAAACGACAATGCTTCATGACATATGGCTGAAGTTTGCTAAATCACGTGGCCAAAAGAATGACAACTCACGCCTTCACTGCCATAATACTTGGAGGGTATTTCAGCACATAATTCAGTAAACACGGGGCGCTATAGGGGGACCGTGGGATGAAACTCAACCCATTTATCTGTTGTCGTGTCACCACATGCAGACGCAATATGCAGTCGCATGAACCCGAAATGGAGTCTTCTATAGTAAAGGTACGCGTTATGAACTGAATTGCACTACGTACGCGCCAGAAGCACGGCACACTGTGTCGTGCTTCCACGTGGCCAGTGTGCCTAAATATATTATATTTACCAATTCTCAAAGCCAACATCAGAAATGTTCAGGCAGTATCTTCATCAGTATAGGCTTCGCTGTGTTGGTGGTTGGCTTATTGCGTTTTCACGTAGTGAGTTAGATTGCACGAATATGGCTTCTACATCCGAATTAAATTCCGACGAATGCAATTGGAAAATTACTGCCAGCACTAGTCAGGTTGACTAGCTTCCGAAGACGTGAAAACCGCAAGCAACATCCACGGCGAGGAAGAGTACTTTCACCAGAGCCGGTGGATTTTTGAGTAGCACGACAGCTGGCGATATTTTGCAATAGGAAACGTTTTTCGGTAACAACCACTTTGTAATTGCGAAATAATTCGTCGCTGTTGCAAATACACAGCGTCGTCAGAACGCGCCTATTCTTTGAGGTGAGTCCGCGTTTCTATTCCTCTTCTGCATTAAGTAACATTTTTGATAAGGATTTTAATGACTTATTGGAGATATACCGTAAGTAAATACTATGTAAGTTTTTCGAGCGTATACCGTATATGTCACAGCTTATTCTACTCTCTTTTTAACCAGAAGAAGCCGATAAGAGCACCATTAATTGTTTTGATGAAACGTCATCGATAAAACGCTGTCTGCATGGCCATAGGGGGAGGATGTTCGAGTGGCTGATGAACTCAGAAGTGCTAGCGCCGCTTCCTGCATTGATGATGGACGCTGTCAGCTCTGCTGAATGCGACGAAGGTGAAGAGAGGAAAGGACAGTTAACCTGGTTCCGTTTCTCATTCTGTGCGAGAACCGCTGACGCCTTCGCAATCGATTTGATCCGGCACACGCAAGCTGTTATCGATCGGCTTTCTCTGATGGAGACGCGTCCGATGATAGTCACCGCTGCTCGGATGACGATGTCGAATCGCATTCATCTTCCACTTCTCTCTTTCGCATGGCGACTGCCCTTGGACGCCATTGCACGGCTATCGCCATTGTCACCGATGAGGCTGCAGCTCGTCTGCGGCTTCTGTGAAGAAGATGAGGCAATCCCCGACTGTCCTGCAGTGAGCGATTGAAGACAAGCAGAAAAATATGCGTGAGAGAGAGGTAGATACGTATTTACTGAATAAAAAAGATAAATATATTTCCCGTGGCAGTAGGCCTGGTCCATGCTCACTATACTCGAGCGGCTGCTGCTCAGCCAAATCGTTATCGATCGGGTTATGCACTAAATAAATAAATAAATAAATAAATAAACGTTACGCTCCACCGCAGCAGTTCCCGTTCCACAAAGTTGTAAGCAAGTTCATTTTCCTATCGGGTTTAGCGATTAGACTCATAATTAAGAACGCAATGCGGTTTTCTCACAGCGAGTCGTACAGTGCTTATTTCAGTTCTAGAATAAAACGCTGTGGTTGCAAATTAATTTGGTTTGTCCCTGAGGGGTGGGCTATCAAATATTTTGAGCTAACTTTCCAGTATTTTCCGAACTTTGAGTAGCGGAAAGACACTAAATTTTCGCGAACTTAATTACCGCAGTCTGTGCAGTAGTCGGAAACTCGGTTTGACTAATACTACGCAGGCAGCGACTTTGAGTGGGAGACAGCCTATTTGGGGATTTCGTGAAGGTTTTCCGCGTTAGCATAGTTTGCGGCGCATGAACGCTTGTCACCGATAGTGCAAAGCAAAACGGTTCGTTTGTAGGAAGCCCCACTTCTGAGATATGCGCCTGCATCCGCTCAATTTCGTTCTTTACCCGCTTTAGAGATTTTCCCAAGGATTCGTTCACGAAATAACGCCGAGAAGCCGGCTAGGTTCTGCATGAGACATAAACAAACATTCGATTTTGGCCGGATTCCTACGACGCGACTAACGGTTCGACGAGCAGGATGTAAAATTCCAGAAGAAAAACATACCAGGATTGCAATTATCTTACTGGTTTTGCTATCGCATTTTCAATACTCCAGTGCTTTATTCGTTTTCAGTTTACAATTTTGGGCATTTGATTTCGGCAAGCGCGGCTCTCTCTCGAGATACTGTGGGATGACTTGGCCTCGCAGATATTCCAGTACTGTTGAACAATTACAAAAAAAAAAGAATGGTGAGAGAAGAGCTTTTACTCTTTCGCCGTACGGTTATATTGACTCCAGCGATACATGTCAGCGAAATGTTTACGCGCACGGCGAGAAGTAGGAGCGTTAGTTCATTAGATTTCAGACGGTTTAATAACATTTTCAGATATCTAGGATTCAACATAGTTCTTCCCCTGAGTGGGTGTAGTAGCTCATAAAAGAGATTCGCAATTCGTGTCTGTTTAGGTCACTGTTGTTGCTGAGCATCTCAAACAGCAGTGCTAAATTGGCGGCTAGTACGTCACACTTGGGGGGCATGCCTATGATTTCGCAGTAACACTAATTCTGTCTTCGGTGGGTTGCCTTAATGTAAATGGCTCTTGCTAGCAAGGGGCGAACAAATTGTTGCAAAGTGAGGTTTCGCGGGAATTAATTCGGTATTTGCTCAGTATTTGATACAACATCGTATAACATACAGCTCCACTTCCGGGGCAAGACTGAGATATCCTTGCCTGACGAGCCCCCTCCCCCGCATCATTTGGTGACAAACACTGCATTTGGCACATCGGCATGAAGGCTGCTACAAAGTGGTAAGAAACAAAAGTTAAACCATTAGGCATAGCCCATAAGTAATGCCGAATGATGACCTCGCTTTTCTTTTGTTTTTATTTTATATATAGAATATCAACAACACAGAATAAACACAATGACAATAGGATCATTATACTCATTACGTTACATTATAGAATAAGTAATGGTTCAGTACCTTTTCAATAAGACGGTTTACTCGGGAATACAATAATTTTTCAATTTCTGTTTTTATTTTTTAGTAATGATATTCCGCTGTGCTTATAAGACTGGAGTCTATGGTTAGTTCTTACCGCAGGTGTTCTTCGAGCATAGCGGAAATCAGAAACAACATTAGGTTGTGAAACCAAACAAAGTCTAAGGTTAGGTTTGCCGTGTACAATCATCATGACCATCATCATCATCAGCCTATATTTATGTCCACTGCAGGACGAAGGCCCCTCCTTGCTATCTCCAATTACCTCTGTTTTGCGCTAGCTGTTCCAACTTGCACCTACAAATTTCCTAACTTCATCACCGCACCTAGTTTTCTGTTGTCCTCGACTGCGCTTCCCTTCTCTTGGTATCCATTCAGTAACTCTAATGATCCATGTAATCTATGCCACGCTAGAATGGTGCGGTGTTGGTTCGACGAATGTAGTGTATTAACATTACGTTCTTCGTCTACTGAGTCTGTTGCCCTTTTCAGACATGCACTCTGGCAAGTCATAAGGAATAAATAAAACGTTATTTTTGTGTGGATTGATTTTGAGTGGATTGACTGATAAATGCTGGCTTACAAAGACAGTTTTGTAGCGTTAGCTACACTGGCCTAGCCAAGCCCGTTTCGCGCGGCACATCAAGAGCCGTGCTGTGCATGCGCAAGGATCAGTGATGTCACACGGCTTGCGCACCGGAGCCACTGCAGCCGGCACCTCTCGCGCACTCCGCCGCCGCCGGTCTGCGCATTCCAGAGGAGTGACGTCGTAGCCATGGTAGACGCACTGGCGCCGGCGCGCGCTCGCTGTGCAGTCGCCGTCTGACACTGCGCTGGAGCCGCTGCGCTTCTGAGATTCGGGTCTGTAAAGCTCCTATCCCCCCCCAGTCAGCATCCTCAACAAGCGCAGCATCCCCAGTCACAAACCCCCCGCAAAAAAGGAAAGCACAGTCAGAATCAGAGGCCGCACTTCCAATGGAGACTGATTCCCTAACCGCCATCACCGCCGCTATCCAAAGTATGCAGGCAAACCTAATTGCGATGCAGAAAGACAACACGGCATGGATGACGAACATTTCCAACCGTTTGACAGCGCTCGAGCAGCGTCAGGGCACGCAAGAGGCCACGATGTCTCAAATGCAGACCCAACTAAATGGGCTCCTATGCACCAAACCGTCAGGCTCGGCTAGGGCTGAACAACCCCCCCTAGTAAAACATGGCTGCACGCCGTAACGTAATCCAAGTGTGGCAGTGGAACTGCAGGAGCTTCCGAACTAAACGGAACAACCTTCAGCTTCACTTGCAAACACTACCAGACAGTCAACTCCCCACAGTCATCGCGTTACAGGAAACACAATGCAAAGTGAAACTACGGAACTACACCACGCATGAGCCAACATCACATCAAACTCCTCGAACGGCGATACTCGTACACAGAAACTACACGGCCATAGAACACCCCTTGGGCGTGGATGAGCTGGATGGACACGTGGTAGAACTCCTACCGAGAACCCGGCAGGGGCGGAGTTTGTTCATCCTTAACGTCTACAGTCCCCCCAAAAATCCTGCAGGCCCGCTGATCGCGGGACTTCGAAAAACTCTAGATATCAGCGGCAGGCAACCCCTAGTTGTGGTGGGAGACTTTAATGCCAACCACACAAGCTGGGGGTATAAGAAGAACTGTAGGAAAGGCACTACACTGTGGACTTTCATTCAGAATGAAGGCCTCTCACTTATCAACGACCTTGATCACCCCACACGCATAGGTAACAGTATCCAGCTGAACACTAGCCCAGATCTAACCCTTACGAAGAACATCAACCACAGCAAGTGGTCCAACACCCACACATCGCTGGGTAGTGACCATTTTATTATCAGCTCGGAAATTCCTACTCAAAACCTAGCACAACGATCCAAACGTACGGCTGAAATTGTGGACTGGGACAAATTCCGTGATATCAGAACTTCAGCTCCTGAATCAATAGCAGACTTGGACTCATGGCTACATACCTTAACCCAGGACGTGCAAAAAGCTACATCACAGATACCCACCCCGCCCGACACGGACGTTGTAAACAGCCGCATATTACACCTATGGGAGGCGCATGCTAGTATACAGAAACGATGGCTCGCTAACAAACACAACAGATCCCTCAGGCAGAAGATCGCAGCACTAATTAAACAAATAGAAGCTCACGCAGGGCATCTAGCTCAACAGCAATGGGACCAGCTATGTGACCGAATGAGTGGAAATCTACGGCTTAGGGATACTTGGACCTTCCTTCGTTGCCTGCTCGATCCAGACCACACAAAAACAACTCAAAGAAAGAACATCCACAGGATCCTGCATAAGCTCCCCATGCACGACCAAGAACTCCTCAACAACTTAAGGACGCAATACCTCACCACCACAGACAGGACACCGCCACCCGACTACACAGGCCTGCCCAACCCCGCATTAGATGAGGACATCTCACCATGGGAAGTCAGGGCGGCCATGCACAAACTCCGAACAACATCTGTGCCCGGCGCAGACAAAATAACTAACAAACTGCTTAGAAACTTGGATGACCGTTCCATCCAGGCAGTCACGTCCCTCTTCAACGAATGCTGGTCTAAAGGGGAACTCCCAACACAATGGACGCATGAAAAAGTCACGTTCATTCCAAAACCCGGCAAACCATTAGACCTAAAAAATCTCCGACCAATTTCCCTGACCTCCTGCTTGGGGAAACTATTTGAACACGTGATCCTTCACAGACTACAAGAACACATGCAAGAACATGATCTGTTCCCACACACCATGATTGGCTTCCGCAGCCACCTCGCCACACAGGATGTAATGCTGCAACTTTCAGAGGAAACCCTCCACCCCCGTCATGCCAAACGTGCACGAGGATTATTCTTTCACTCGACCTCACCAAAGCCTTTGATAACGTGCAACATTCGGCAATCCTGGATGCTCTATCCAACCTGAACGTTGGGAGCCACACACATGCCTACATCTCGGCATTTCTCAGTCACCGTACAGCAGAGCTCTCTCTTGGACAACTCTCCTCAGACTCATTTCCGCTAGGCAGCAGGGGAACACCGCAAGGTTCGGTCCTCTCTCCCTTACTGTTTAATATTACTCTAATACCCATGGCGAAGGCGCTGGCACAGGCACCGAATTTATCCTACTCAATCTATGCCGATGACATTACTCTATGGACAACCATAGGTAATGCAGGGGAAATGGAGGAGACACTCCAGGCAGGAGCCAATATAGTGGCGGAACAAGCTGAAGCGGTTGGCCTAGCTTGCTCTCCAACCAAATCTGAACTCCTAGTTCTACATCCCCCCAAATGTCGCACAGACATGAGACCCCCACCGAAAATTGAAATCCTCCTTGACAACCACCTCATCCCAGAAGTAGACCAGGTGCGGATTCTGGGACTCGTAATCCAAAACAACGGTAAGAACACGTCCACTATAAAGAAACTCACCAACGCGGTACATCAAACCATGCGCTTGATCAGACGCATCGCCATTCGACACAGAGGCATGCGAGAACATGACCTCCGCAGGCTGATCCAGGCGTTCGTGATCAGTCGGGTGGTTTACTCCCTTCCCTACCTCTACCTCACGAAGACCGAGAAAGAAAAGATCAACGTCTTAATCAGGCAAGCATACAAGACAGCACTCAACCTACCACGACATACGTCCAATGCACGCTTACTCCTCATGGGAGTGCACAATACACTGGACGAACTCGTGGAAGCTCACAAGACGGCACAGGTTGAACGCCTCTCTTCCACCGGCACAGGCCGGTACATTCTCACAACCTTGGGGCTCAACCCCACGACATCAGTACGCCATACGTATCCCAGCCCCAGAGAAGTGCAGGATCTTCTCACGATTCATCCGCTCCGTAAAAATGTCCACCCGGTCCATCACCAAGCTCGGAGAGAATCCCGAGCAAAAGCCCTACACAAGCACCATCTACACAACACCGGGGCGGTATATGTAGATGCCGCCCAATACACTCAACACAGAGCCTTCACGCTAAGCGTCGTCTCTAACATGCTAACTCCAATAGCAGCAGGAACAACGCAAGCTCACGCCTCATTGGAGGCAGAAGAAGCTGCCATCGCCCTCGCTATCTCCTCCACAACTGCCACATTAATCTTTAGTGATTCGAAAACAGCGATTCGGAACTTCTCAAAGGCAGGCTACATGAGCCAGCCCTCCGGATTCTCAATTCTTCGAGACCCCCTCCTAGACCAATTGAACTCCTCTGGGTACCGGCGCACGCGGGCAACCCTGGGAACGAAGCGGCCCATCACTCTGCTCGAGCGTACGTCAACCGGGCAGGGCCAGCTACAGACCCAGATAGCACGCGAGACCGCCTGGTCACATACAATGAAATTACCCTACACTATCGGGAGCAGCGCCTCCAATATCCACCTCCTCATAAGTCGCTGACCAAATTCGAACAAGTGACCTGGAGGCAGCTCCAATCTCGCACATTCATATCCCCAAATCACTTAGCTCTCATACACCCAGGCCTCTATTCACCGGAATGCACCCTATGCGGTGCCCCCAGAGCAGACTTTCATCATATTCTATACATTTGCTCTGAGCTCCAACCACCATCCGATTGGCAATTAACAGACCTAGAGAGATGGGAGATCGCGGTGTCCAGCTCCGACCCGGCTGCTCAAAAGCAGCTGGTGGGCTGGGCTTTGAGAGTCGCCGGAGTCGCCGAGGGTCACAAGCTCACGGCCACCCTACGAGACCTAGAGCCAACCCACTCGTAGGTTGTATATAAGGCTCAAATATTAAATGTTTTCCACCACCACCACTTCTGACTGGCGTTTGCCAGTGTGGTATAGCCATGGAGAAGGAGAGCGCAAATGCTGCTCAACAGCGCAGAAGAACGGAGAAGCTTGACTCATCGGATCCCGAAGTAGTTGCCTGGCAATTAGCGGTCGGGCGGCAAGTGAACTGTGTGTCGTGGCTGGTGACTTCAATCGTGCTCCAGACTCTCTTTGTGTTCCTTTGAAGGAGAAGTTTAACCTCGACTTAGCCAGTCTTCCAACTTCACAGACGACCCAATGGGGAAGCACCATTGATCTTGTCTATCAGAGACAGACAGACAACTCCAAATACTGTGTTGGGGCCATAGAGACGGCAGCGTGTTACTTCACTGATCACCGAGCCGTCTTTGTGGCAATAGAGAAGCAACGTGACGTTGAGCAAAAATAAATATACATGTGCCACATAATACGTATACCGCGTGTGTGTCATTGGAGCAGCAGTAAGCATGACAATCAAGCTAATACTTGACAATCTAGACAACCAGGAAAGCTAAGAATAATCAGCTGAACCTTTGCTAACGCTACGTATATCCTGGCATAGCCGAGCTAAGCCACTGCAACTTTTTTTTTCAGTGTCCTGCCAGAACAATCGTTTACCATTAGTATATACTTCTAGTCTCTCTAACTGCCGGTACAAAAGTTTTCTTCGACGTTTATTTTTCCTTTTAACTCCCTGTTCCCATCACGCCCCGTTCCTAGCATCAAATGGAAAACTTGGCCCATGGTTAACGTCCCTGTCTTTCCACCCTCTCTGTTCTCTCGTTTGGCGGGTCAATAAGCTTTAGGAAGTCAGTGCTGTCGCCTAATTTAGTAGGGTCACTATAGCGCTCAGAAAGCAGCATCTGCGAGCGAAGCTAGCAGATGTGTTGTTCTCACGAGCGCCGGTCTCAAACAACGAAGCCATTTGACAGTGGACGTTGCGAAGGTTTAACGGCGAAGCTGTTTAAGCCAGCCGTAAATTGTGGTGCGTGCCAAGAAACTACCGCGCCGTAGCCATGGTAACCGGGAGGAGGAGAGACCGCGTCTCCTCCTTGCCAGCTCTCTGCCTTCCCAACCCCACCTAGAAGACTAGGTGGTGTTGGCCTTACCGACCCCCGCCTCTCTTCTCTCCGCGGCGCGCTGAGCCAGGAGAAAAACAAAAGGCGAAATCTTGCACTAGGCCGCGCAAAGTTCAAGACACAGCGAAGCTGGCCGATTGATATCGAGCGGCTAGCCTCCAACGCGTTCGGCGTCGGCAAGCAGCAGCGTTCTTGGCACTGTGTCAACCTTGGTTAGCCTGCCTGCGTTCGTGGCATGCCAGGAACACTGTCGCTCGTACGCGCCGACGCGCCCAGCGCTAGTCACGGGAAATGTCGCAAAAGGAAAAGTACCCCCGAAAATGATCGCTAGAGAATACCTTCCTATACAAGCGTAGTTAAGTTAAACAAAGTAAAGACCTAGCAGCAACCAAGTTAATACCTAGCAGTAGCAGCCAGTAAGCTTCGCTGTGCCTAAGCTTTGCGCGACTGAGTGTAGACTTGCCTGATTTTTAAATTACTATATCTGCACGCATTCTCTAAATTAAATTCTGGGGTTTAACGTCCCAAAACTGCAGAGTGGGTTATGAGTGACACAGTAACTGAGGACTCGAGATTAAATTTTACCACCTGGGATTTTTTAACATTCATACAGAAGACGGTGCGCGAGTGTTCTTGCATTCCGCCACCATCGAAATGCACCCTCCGTGGCCGGGAAAGAGCTTGGTAGCACAACCAACCACCCGTTTCAAAGCATCCATCCATTCATTCATCCATCCGTCCGTCCGTCCGTCCGTCCGTCCGTCCGTCTGTCCGTCGGTCCGTCCGTCCATAGAATCAGCTGCCTGGTGGTCAGTAGCGCTACGCCATAGCCTCACAGCTACCGCGGTGGGTTCACAGGTTTTGTAAACGCCACAATATGAATAAAAGCTTTCAGTATTTCTTCCTGACGCCCTAAGCAGCACTTACTTTTTTTGATGCAGAATTGGCAGTGCACTCGATAGAAGCGCACTCTTGAAAGACGGGTAATTGTATTTCAGAAAGGAATAGGTTCGGACATGTTGGGGATTCATCGTTACACAGATACACAGCGCTGTAAATACAAAGAGGTCAAGACAGGACAAGCGCTTGTCCTGTCTCGACTTTTCCTTAGTACTTACTGCCCTAAGTATTCTGTGTAACAAATTGTATTTCCGTAGCGGACCATTTAATTTGAATTGTTATGTATTTAAAAGATTGTTATCTTGCTTCAATGTGAATAACTGCGCTTACGCCCATGATGTCATCCTTTCTGCTGGAAGTGAAAGTGATAGGTACACTGACAAAAGCTGAATTATATGACGAGGTAAGAAAGGAACTTACAATTGAAAGTGTGGCAAAATTTTTGTTAGTTGAATTCAACATAGCGCAGTTAGAAGAACGAGCTGCGTAGTGTAAAATGGTGGTGGTGTAAAATTATTGTCATGAGCACGACCTCTTCTCAGAAGTAGACTTAAGTTGTACACCACTGCGCGAACCGCGCTGTTACTGAAATTCGAGTGTCACAGATGGCAATTAAGCATTTATAGCACAGAGGATAATGATGCTAGAAAGCCCTTGATAGTCTTTTCAGATGAGAGTGGAGAACAGTTAAGTTTTTGAAGAGCGGTACAAAGTTCGGCGTTTTTCGTAACCCTTGCGACGTTCTTTAGCTGTCTTCGAACGGAGACGGTACTCATTACTTAAAATGACACACGAAATTATAGGTTGTCCGCGGGGACATGCATAAGCGAGCACTCTGTGACTCTTATTATATCCATAGCCTCGCCCATTTCCTAAAATTCGCAACGTCCATCCGTTGCGGCAACACGCTAACTCTACGTTTGACGAGATTGCATTAACAGGTCTAGAAACCTATATCTCTCGCAATGGGTGTAGGCCCGACTTAAATGCCACGCATGTTTCATAGCGAAAAATGCTGTTGTATGCAGATGACTCTTTTTCACTCACATGAGCACAGCTGTCCTAGAAACAATTCCTACACTCCAATGAATATTTACTCTCCTAACTAAATGGCTGCAAACTGGAGTCATGAGCTCACGGTATTTCGATGCGTTTAGACTCATGCGTCATTTTGCGAATCTTATCGGATCGCTGTCTTAGATTCCACTCTAATACAGCGACCCTGCCGTCTTGGATATCAAAATATTGAGTGAAACTGTGTGCTCATTGTGCCTAGCATATATAAGGGTACGCACCTGTGGATATATAGGCCATCGTTTCATCTATGGTATTTGAGCCTTTCTTAACTGACAATGCCAGGACTTCAGAAAATGTTTGACATACTAGCGTCTCCACTAAAGAATCTTAGTTGAGCGCAAACTTTCGCTATCATTGTGGAAAACCTCAGAAATAATGCACACCAGTTTTCCCAAATTATATCATTCTCTACAACTCCGACCTCCACCAGGATTTTACCGACGTTAGGCATCACTTCTGTTTCGGCTGTGGTTAATTATAATATATGAGTGGAATAACTAAGGTTTACACACTACGCTACAACCGGAACCAACTACAATGCTGCAGTACGACGTCTTTGGCTGCGAGAACATAGAACAATAATTATGTCAATCTCGTCGATTTCAGTCACAAAGACGATCCCTCTCCAGGGTATTGCGATGACTGCACGATCAGCCGCTGCCCATGCAGGCGTTATTCGAACACCGTTTCTATCGCTTGTCGGTTCACATGGCAGTGAAGGATCGTTTGTCATTCTGAAGGGTGATTGACCTTTGTGAAGGCCTTTCATAGCGTGCGCCTTTAACGGCGACTTGCTGACTAATGGTTGCAACCTGATGCACATCTCAACTCCAGGGATCCGCACCTTAAATGAAGAGTGCTAGATGCAGAACAGTACGGACTGTGGGCAGTGCTATGGACAGTGCCTTTGTAAAGTAATGCGCATAAATTGTTGCTTGTTAAAAGGTACCATTAGCATCTGTTGAGTAAATTAAGGATGATTATAAGCGGCCTCTCATCTTCTGAAAATGACACACATAACTGAGAGCGTAAACGTTTTCTGCGTTTAATACTCCGTGCTCCGGTGCTTAATCTGTCGTATCGCGTCATCTTTCAGCTTTACAAAGTGGCTTTCCGCGAATTAGTCAGTCGTGGATGTCATGTGTTCAATTTTTGTCCACTTCGATGAATATCAAAGGCTGCTAAGAGTGGCACCAATATGTCCTCTACCGTCTGGTTTTATTCTACTGACAGCTTAGCCATAAGCGTGCAGAGCCTAATTTGATTTTTGAAGACACTTCTCAGGATTTGACTGCTCACATTGCAATAAGCATGAGGCTTGTCCTGAAAATTTGTGCAGTTTATTTACGAAAATCACCGCCCAAGCACTCCGTACAAATGGTTAACCAGCGAAGCTGACGTGCGGCCCCGAACTTTATCACTGGGTTAATCCTGACAGTTCATTAAAGTCTTTCTGAATTATTGCTTCTTGGTTGGCGGCAACCGCCCACCATCGAAGCTTTCGTTCAGCGTCCCGGCTGTGTTCGGCTTCTTGGGCGGCGGCATCCGCCTGCCATTGCCGCTTGCATTCCGCTTTGCGTTGTAGGACCGCTTGGAAGGCTGCCGGATCCTCGGTACGCAGTTGCTGCTTGCGCTCGGCTGCCTGAACCTGTTCTTGTGCCCGGGGTCGCAGCATCGGCACGGCGTAGGCGAGCTCGTTCCCGCTTCTGCTTTTGGCGTTGCTGATCGAACGCTGCCTGCTCCCTAGGTGTATACGTGTGACGCGTGGCCTACCCATTTCGGAGCCTGAGAGAAACTGCTATACGCGTGCACTCGGCTGCGAAGGAGAGCAACGACGTCGCTACTGGCGCAGCCAATTGCACGCCCCTCTTTCTCGCTCTTTAGGGGAGAAGCACCTTAGGGCCGAACCTTGCCCCCCCCCCCCCCCGCCCTCGTAGTTGTCCGTAGCTCTGGTTTGCATGGAGTCCGCTAGGGGCGCTGCGGTGCACAAGGGCTATACAAGCGCTGTATATACTGTAGACATGTACAGTATATATATATATATATATATATATGTATATATATATATTATATATATACAGGGTGATGCAGCGAACACTAAAAAATTCTTAAAGGTTGCCTGTGGCAGATAGGACAATTCTAGTTCATGAGCTGGTCTACTCGAAGAGGTGGACATTACTTGCACAAGAAATTGAAATGCATAATCGCATAATTAACAAAAAGTCACTAATTAGGTTTTAACTAATTACCCGATGACTCATATTGCAATTTACAAAGTGTAGCCGTGGAGTTCGCAAGGCGGATCCACTTGGAACGAATTCTCGGGATGACACCAGTTTCGAGATATTATTTCCCGAACTTTGCGGAGAAATGTATTGGCGTTCCAGTCAGTTTCTTAAAAAACGTCGCTTTATGCATTGAAACTCAAAATTAACTGGAACGCCAATGCATTTCTCCGCAAAGTTCGGGAAATAATATCTCGAAACTGGTGTCATCCCGAGAATTAATTCCAAGTGGATCCGCCGTGGGAACTCACGGCTACAATTTGTAAATTGCAATATGAGCCATCAGGTAATTAGTGAAAAACTTAATTAGTGAATTTTTGTTGATTAGTCGATTATGGATGTCAATTCAATGCTTAAGTAATGTCCGCCTCATCGAGTAGACGAGCTCATTAACTAGAATTGGGCTATCTGCCACAGGCAACCTTAAATAAATTTTGAAAGTGTTCGCTGAAACACCCTATATATATATATATATATATATATATATATATATATATATATATATATATATATATATAATCATATCATAAGAAGCCAACAAACATTAACACCAAGGACAGGGTTAGTTCTAGTTGTAAAACATAAATACCCAAGAAAGTGGATGGGAAAACGGTTCCGCGGTAGCTCAATGGTGAAAGCATCGCACGCGTAATGCGAAGACGTTCCCCACCTGCGGACAGTTTTTTTTTCATCTATTTTGATTTCCATTTATTTATCATTTCTTTATTTCAATTAGTAAACTACAAGCAATTTCCCCTATGTTGTCCTTGGTGTTAATGTTTGTTGGCTTCTTATGATATGATTATAAAAAATCGGGCCCCTCGGTTCCCTTTCTTCTCGTTCTATATATTGCCACTGCACTGCGCAAGCTCTTGCTTGAATTCAGGACCTGCTTCGCACATTCTTCCAAGGTACGCCAGACTTCGATCACTAAACACAGGATCATCACGTACGAAGACGCACGCCCGATACACCAGCAGCCTTACCGCGTGTCGGCAAAAGAACGCGAAGCCATACGTACGCAAGTCCGCGAGATGCTTGACGATGGCGTCATCGAACCTTCTAACAGCCCGTGGTCGTCTCCGGTCGTTCTTGTCAAAAAGAAAGACGGAACGCTACGCTTCTGTGTCGACTACCGCAAGCTCAACAACGTGACTAAAAAGGACGTGTACCCGCTGCCGCGTATCGACGACTCGTTAGATAGACTACGGCGTGCCCACTATTTTTCTTCTCTCGATTTAAAAAGCGGGTACTGGCAAATCGAGGTAGACGAACGCGACCGCGATAAAACAGCCTTTGTGACTCCAGATGGGCTCTATGAATTTCGAGTGCTTCCTTTTGGCTTGTGTTCAGCCCCGGCTACTTTCCAGCGAATGATGGACACTGTCCTTACTGGACTGAAGTGGCAGACCTGTCTTGTGTACCTGGATGATGTGGTCATCTTCTCTGAAACGTTCGAGCAGCATCTTCACCGCCTACGGAGTGTGCTAGAAGCCATCCGATCGGCAGACCTCACACTTAAGCCCGAAAAGTGTCACTTTGGTTACGAAGAGCTCAAGTTCCTCGGGCATGTAGTAAGCGCCAAAGGGGTCCGACCCGATCCCGACAAGCTTGCCGCTGTGGCCGCGTTTCCAGCTCCTGCCGATAAGAAGGCCGTCCGGCGCTTCCTGGGTTTGTGCGCCTACTATCGCCGGTTTATTAAAGGCTTTTCGAAGATAGCGGAACCCCTGACACGCCTTACGAGGGACGATACGCCATTTGTGTGGCATAATGAGCAACAGGCGGCTTTTGCTGAATTACGACAGCGCCTGCAGTCAGCACCCGTTCTTGCACATTTTGACGATGATGCTGATACTGAGGTGCATACCGACGCCAGCAGCATTGGCCTTGGCGCAGTGCTCGTCCAGCTTCAAGATGGAGTGGAAAGAGTTATAGCGTATGCCAGCCGCCCCCTGCCCCGTGCCGAGGCGAATTATTCGACTACGGAGAAAGAGTGCCTCGCGGTCGTGTGGGCGATCATCAAGTTTCGCCCCTATCTGTATGGTCGTCCCTTCAAAGTAGTGACGGACCACCATGCCCTCTGTTGGTTGGCAAGCATGCGCGACCCTTCAGGACGACTGGCACGGTGGAGCTTGCGGCTACAGGAATTTGACATCACCATCGTTTATAAGTCTGGCCGTAAGCATGAAGACGCTGACACGCTGTCCCGCGCACCCATTGATCCTGCCAGTCAGGAAACAGAGGATGATGACGGCTTCCTGGGCGCCATTAGTTCGTCGGACTTGAGCAGACGGCAGCGTGACGACGCTGAGATTAGACCGATCATCGATCATTTAGAGGGCCGCGACACAACCATACCACGCCATCTGTCCCGCTCGCTGACGTCCTTCTGTCTGCGAGACAACGTGCTTTATAAGAAGAATGCTCGTTCGACCAGCCGTGCTTACCTCCTGGTGGTTCCAAGGGACATGCGCGACGACATCCTCTTCGCTTGCCATGACGAACCGACATCTGGTCATTTAGGCTTTTCACGAACACTCGCCAGAGTAAGCGAAATGTACTATTGGCCCGGGCTTTCAGCAAGCGTCAAACAGTACGTTAAAGGCTGCCGTGAATGCCAGCGCCGCAAGACACCATCCGTTAAACCGGCTGGCTTACTTCAGCCAATTGAAGCACCTCACACGCCTTTCGACCAAGTCGGCATGGACATTCTCGGACCGTTTCCTCTCTCGGCCGACGGTAACAAATGGGTGATCGTCGCGACTGATTATTTAACACGCTATGCTGAGACGCAGGCGATCCCAAGAGCCACGGCCTCAGAGGTAGCACAGTTCTTCATGCGCCACATCGTCTTGCGTCACGGTGCTCCCTCCACTGTAATAACCGACAGAGGGACAGCTTTCACAGCGCAGCTTATGGACGAAGTTTTTGAATTGAGCAACACCAGGCATCGCAAGACGACCGCGTACCATCCGCAGACCAACGGACTTACCGAGCGACTGAATAAGACTGTCACAGACATGCTCGCAATGTACATCGACGTTCAACACAAAACATGGGATTGGATCTTGCCTTACGTGACCTTCGCGTATAACACCGCCGTGCAAGAGACGACGCGCTTCACGCCCTTTCGCCTTCTCTACGGTCGCGAAGTCCAGACGATGCTGGACGCTATGCTGCCGTGTCAAGACGCTGACCAATTGACAACTGACGCCGAGGAATTTGCAGAGCGTGCTGAGGAAGCTCGGCAGCTCGCGCGGCTGCATATCGGCCAGCAGCAGCAGGCAGACGCACGACGCTACAACATCCGCCACAAGGACGTGTCCTACAACCCCGGAGACCAAGTTTGGGTGTGGACCCCCGTTCGCCGTCGTGGCCTCTGTGAAAAGCTTCTGAGCCGGTATTTCGGTCCGTATAAAGTGCTCCGCCGCGTCAGTGACGTAAACTACGAAGTTGTTCCGGACACAACATCGCAGACACGGAGTAGGACACAAAGACAACCGACCTCAGACATAGTTCATGTTGTGCGCATGAAGCCGTACATTGCGCGTCCGTAATTTTTTTTGTTTTCATTTTTTTTCTCTCATTCTCTTCTTTGTTTCTACTTTTCATTTATCTTTGGGAGCTTGCTTCTTCGTTCATTGACTGTGCCGGCGTGACGGCTACATTTTTTTTGTGTACTTTCGCTTTGCCTGCCTTCCTCTTCTTTGTCTTCTACGCCTATTTTTTATTTTTTTTAGCATCGAGGCGATGCTTTTGTTCGGAAGGGGGGATATTGCCACCTGTAGGTAGTGGGTCGAGGGCAAGAGTGGGTCGAGCCCAAGAGAAGAAAGAAGACCGCGCGCTCCTTCTCTGCTCGAGCCAGCCCCGACGGTCGTGTCTTCCAAGAGCCAGCTGCTCTACGTTTATTAAACCTTCAGGGCTACTTCTCGAGGCTCGTGACAATATAGTTTATGTACACAAAGCTAGCGCCACCAACCTCAGGTAGAGAACACTTCCGGCGTTTTGCTGCCGCTACCCGCGCTCTCGCCGCCTCTGGATCCGCTTGCCGGCGTCGCCGTGCTGCTGCACTGATCACAAGGCAGTCTTAATGAAGGGAAAACGAAGTCCGCACCTCAATATCATATACGACCAATAAAACAACATTGTATATAATGTACACACGTGTTGTCACTCATTTGCATGTTCGAGTGGGCAATGTATGGGAGATTGACGGTTACGCGAATGATCCCCCGGTGGTTCGCCCACTCATCATCATTCACTTCGTGGATAGGCGTTTTTTATTTACGCATGCGCATGGTATTTGTCGATTTCTATTTCGACAAGCCCTAAAGAACGATTGCTCAGAAAGTGTACGCATAAAATTTTGCCTGCATGTACACCCAGCTTGTACTAGAAGCCAACCGGGTCCCTTCGTGTCGAGAGAGCGACAAAGCGGTGCTACTACTCGCTCACCGACTTTTAGCTGATTCAATGCATGAACTTTGCGGAAAGCCCTCATAAAATGTTTCCGGGAGTTTTTCGTGTATTTACGACATATTCTGAAAGGTTGGCCCACATTGTTTCAGCACCAGCCAACTGAAGTTCTTGGGGCCCACTGATATCAAACCTGCCGCCTACACGAGCATCGTATTCAGAGCAAGGATGGCACACTGCTTTACTGAACAGATGGTTACGCTAGTTACAATAAATAACCATCTTCTATCTTCGAACATGGTTATCTAATTTCCACTGCTACCTAATGTTTCCAGTAGCGCGTCGAATATCTGCGTTGTGGTAAATGCTATAAACAAAAAACAATTCCAAGGGAATATATAAGTTATTTTGCAACTGTCACGGGGGGTGTCAAAATCCTGACTCAAGTTGAGCATCTTACCTACTTTTAGGGTGTGATTCACGAAATCTTCAACTTCAGCCGCTGTGATAGTTAACGTTATAGATTGACCAGCAATTTCAGGTTTATTCAATGAAGCATTTTGCCAATATTTGAATATTTGAAGGCAGCATTAGCGTTGTTTTAAACAAGGTATCGCGAAGATCCGTCCTGTCTCACTACGTAGAAAAAACAGCGCTGGTACTGTTGAATCTTCTGGAGCAAGCTTGAGTCTCCCCGTACTAGGTGGCTCCTCGTACCATTCTTCAACGGCTGTAGATGCGATGTACATTCACGCATAGACTTTTCTAAGAAATAATTTGTAATTTTGGTTTGTGTTTATTATGACAAAGGGATTGGTAGATGAGTGAGGTATTTTTATTGCGATAGCAATTATATGGACACTCAAAAGCAGATTTCTGCCGTCGGCGTCGCCGTTGCCGTCGCCGTCGCCGTCGCCGTGAGGTTCCGTATGACGTCAATCGAGATGAAATCGTCGCCGCGCGCCGCCGAACGCTGTATGTGCGAGTGAAAGGGCGCGAGGGACGCGCTCTTTCACGGCGAGTGAACGCACGGCGGAGAACAAACGCGCGTTCTGCGCCGTGCTTCCTTAAGGGCTGCAGAAGTAGGCGTCTCTTTCCTCCTTTACAATCATCATATATGTAGAGCAAACGCGCCTTCTTTCGACGCGCGAGAGGCCGTGGGGGAGGGGGAGAGGGGGAGGGAAGGGAGACGACGTTTAGCTGCGGCACCAAATGCCTATTTATATCAGAGGCTCCGGCAACAGTCACCAACACCGCAGGCATTTTGAGCGAACGCGGGAAAAACGCCGACGGCGTCGACAACAGTTCTGCGCGTTGCCGGTGCTGCTGCATGTCCAAATTTATACAGCTGATAAAGCTAATATCATTACTCCGTATAGCTCTCTACAAATTTGCTATCGCAATTGATGCTTCGCCTTTCAGGTGAAACTGCGACAACTTTTTGTGGGATACACCAAAAATTTGCTGAAAGTTGTTGCTCCCACGCCTGCTTTAAGGTTAACTTTTAGTTGTATTACGTCGTGCAATTCTTTTACCTCCGCACAATATGTTTGAGATTTTTTATGTGAGGAAGAAAAGCCTGGTTCTAATTTTCACTGTACGTAAGCAAAGCGGCTTCTTTTATTTTCTCAAGTTTTTGTAATATCAAGTATTGTATCCAGGAAATCTGGTTACATCCGTTTATATATATATATATATATATATATATATATATATATATATATGACACTAGGAGAGTCATCGAACTCGTTTAGGACATTAAAACTTCGCTTGCGTCTTGATATTCATGAGATTAATAAACTTATTGTACTAGTTTTTCTAGGAATTATCGTTTAGTGAAGATCATCGATTTATTGCACTGGCTATTCAGAACAAACAAAGAGGTAAGGAAGTAAGCAAACAGTGTGAGCCAGATTAGCGAACTATTTAGTGAATTTAGTGCAGACATTTGACTTTTTCCGGTCACAGTGTTCAGGCAGCTCGCAGCGGCTGTCAAGGCAACAACACTCTTGCCGGGAGGACCTTTGCAGAAGTTGCTAGCAGCACGATGATTCATCCGATTGTCCTGTACACGCTTGTCTACAGCGAATTATACGGCCGGTACTTCAACCACGCCCCGTATCCTTTCATGAAGACCGCACGCTAAGTACAAGATTAGAGCTGCCGCATCACAAAGACCCGGCTTCTGTAATTAAACTTTCCGAGAATGAACGCCTGTTCCTTGGTGATAAGGCGACGTGAATGCCTGCAAACACGCGGCCGCAGGCGACACAATGAACCACGCCCTTTGTACGTGACGAAGTCAAAGCCCCCTCCGTGCGTCTCCTTTCGGTGTAGTAGCGTGCAGCTGCCGTGCATGCTTACGTCGTCTGCATTGCGTGTACGCTGTAATCCTCGTCGACCACAGGCCTGACATACGATCAGCCGGAGTGGTTATGGAACACGGCATTGTCTCACGAAGCACAACGACGATGCTGTCGGGATATTGTTTAGATGCCTTCTTGGTTTTGTGCTTTGCAGGGCTAGTACGCTTTCTTCACTTCTCCGTGTCACAAGACACGTCACTTTCCGACGGGGGGATAGCAGACAATTTTAAATAAATACCTTTGAGATGTCGAACTAGCCTCAACTTGAACAGGATGTGAAGACAAAGGGTCAGAGTGCGTGGCTTGCATGAATACTAAGAACAAAGCATGAGGGCAACTAATCGTGATATATGACCAGTAAATGTTGTGCCTTTACTCCCATACGTTATATATTGTGGCTACCCTTGTATGTTAGCTCCTTGTCTTTTGTGTTTAGGATTGACTTCAACACCTTGTTCATCGCAGGAAAAGCGGTTTGCTTGACGTCACAGCCATCTCCTCTCAGAGACTAGCTTCTGTCTCTTACCAGAATATACCGAATGATATCTTCCTGAGAGAAAAAAAAAGTATGACGAAACACGCTGTCACTTCTTAAAGATTGTGGCACAAGAGATATTGTCGCCATGTACACGACCTGTAGTGGTTTCCGGTTATACCGGGTGTTTCAGTGAACACCCTCAAAAATGTTTAAGGGTTGCCTGTGGCAGATAGCACAATTCTAGTTCATGAGCTGGTCTACTCGAAGAGGCAGACATTACTTTCACAAAAAATTAAAATGCATAATTGAATAATAAAAAATCACTAATGAAGTTTCTAATAATTACCTTATGGCCCATATTGCAATTTACAAATTCAAGTCGTGGAGTTCACAAGGCGGATCCACTTGGAACAAATTCTCAGGATGACACCATGCATTTTCGAGATATTAATTCCCCAACTTTGCTGAGAAATGTATTGGCGTTCCAATTACTTACTTAACATAACATCGTTTTGCATTGAAGCCCAAAAGCAACTGGGACACCATTGCATTTCTCTGCAAAGTTCGGGAATTAATATCTCGAAACTGGTGTGATCCTAAGAATTTGTTGTAAGTGGATCCGCCTTGCGAATTCCATGGCTAGAATTTGTAAATTGCAATATCAATAAGGTTATTAGTTAAAATTTTAATTAGCAAAATTTTTTAATGGGTTGATATGGCATTTGAATTTTTTGTGCAATTAATGTCGGCCTCTTCGAGTAGACCAGCTCATGAACTAGAATTGTGCTATCTACCATGAGCAACCTTTAAAAATTTTTAAAAGTGTTCGCTGAAACATCCTGTATAGTTTCAGACGTCAAAATGAAGCGGCTGCCGATTCATTCAGATAGCATTTGTGAACAACATACGCACCTGCTTCTGCCTGGTAACCAAATGCGCCATAAATTTTATACTTAACTCTATTTAGTTGAGATTTCATTCGCATTGCGCACTGTTCGTGGCACTGCTTTTTTATCAGTTGTGTCGTACAACGTAGCATTTTAGACAAATATGCAGACTCGTCACGTAGTTGCAGCGTCTTTTTCTCACGCTGACCTCCTCAGTCGCATGAAGTGCCTACATCACCTGATGTCTTTCCTGTAATCTGACACATTGAATAGTGACGCCGTTATACAGCTGAGAGTGCGGTTCAAGGCTCGATCTTGTCGTCGCAGCACATTCCGCAAAAACGCAATGTAAAATCCCTCGTTATCATTCGTTAACTTTACGTTATATAACCCGAGATGGTCAAAATAATCTTTAGCCATGCACCATGCTACATAACTTAACCGCTGCGTTAGCCTCATTTAGGACCCTAAACCTTAAAACCCATCTGAATCGAGTTGCCTGACATTGTGTTCATGTGCATACCTCACAGCCTCGAATTTTTTCTCGTAGAGACAGAAATTCTTATTTCAGCAACAAAAATTTATGTAACAGTGTCCTTCATCGTGTCCTTCTTTTTGTTTGTTTGCTTCGTTTTCATTTCAAGTATACATTCAGTCCAAATAGCCCAAATTTCTTGGTTACTTTATGCTATTCCCTTTATCCCGTTCAGAGACTGCGGCTGAACTATTACTTTTCTATTATGTTTACAAGGCTAGCATATTACTATTTGGTTCGGCCAATATCTGGGACCGGCGTTGTGCAGATACTTGACAAGCTCTGCGCGCACTCTGCACTTTGCGTAGAAACCAAGCTTTCCGTCTGTAGCAGGGCTTCTCGGACGGATAAGCTTACGGCAAGGTCGCCCGTATGTATTAACAGAGAATCGATCATGTTTTCAGTTATGCCTCCCCAGCATTTGGATATGAGTGTTTCAGCATAAGAAGAAGCCGACGCCGACAAGTTGTACGCAGCACAGAACCATATTGATTCTTATGAATCACTGAGCATGCCAGTAAAACTGCGCCTCCGCTTTTTTATCTACAGCTCTTGCCTGAGCTTTCTTATTTTCTTTAGCCTACCTTGACTACCGCCTATTAAATGAGCAAGTCCGTCGTTTTACGTTAACAATTTTTATGGGGTGCTTTATGGGGTGTTTACGTAACAATTTTTATGGGTGAAAAAGGAAAATATTGTAAACGAGGCATGGTAACTCTAACTCCTAATCTAAAGGGTACCCAAGTTTGACGAACCATTTGCATCAATGTTGCTTTAACACGGGTATTTGTTTTTCTTTTTTTGCAGCGAAGTTCTATTGGTCTCGTGTGTGGTAGTTGTCTGTATATATAAGTGGCAGCGGTTGGTGCTTTACATTTGCAAACTAGTGCCCTGGTTGCAAGCGACATTGCACTGTAGATGCTACGGATTATTCTGCTGTTCGGAGTTCATCAATTGTTTCTGAATTATCATTGCGTGTTATTTTCGCGTTCCGCCCGTGTTCGGAGCTGTGCCAGGAATGAAACGCACGCCTGTTTTTAGAAAAACGCTGAGCCGCTGCTGCTGGCTTCATAGTTGTATTCACAATAGTGGAGAGGATGACGTTGGTATTGCATTATGCTGTTTATTGGGCTATGCTGAAGGGTGGTGCATTATGCTGTCCTTTAGTATTATCTATCCAGATACAGATGAGCTGCGCCCAAATCAATGGTAGCTTACCCACTGCATTGCTTCAGTGCATTCGTCAAAATGCATGCTAAGTATGCATCACTGGTCTAGATGTTAAATTGCTTATATGCTGAATTTTGCATAGCGCTTTCACAAGAGGACACAATTTAAGCTTGTGTTATATTTTGTTGCAAAGCAGACTGTTCTTTTAGGTTCCTGTTAGCAATGAGGCTGTCCACATGGCTTCTAGACTCTACAGGGCATGTGATCAAGCAGTGTACGCTTTTGATACCAGTACTAAGGTGCGCGAGATCAGCTTAATTTCTTGTTTCGGTGTCGGTCTTTCGGGCGCTCGGCTGTCCAAATGGTTCAGAAGCCGCGGTGCCCATCAGTCATAATCCTGTTGGTTAACTGCGTAATTTTACTGAACTGAGTAAGAAAATTGTTCAAACTTGTTGTCTGTAGGTGTTATCACTTTGTTGTTTTATCTCCGCATTGGGCGTTAAGGTTCTTGCTTGGTGTCATGAACTGCAATATAAATGTTTAGTTTGGTGGATAGCGTAGTAGGGCCGGACAATCTCGGCGTTCTTGCATATGCTATCAGTCATTCTGAAGTTCATTTAAAAAAAACTTGACCAGCAAAATTGTACATTCAGCGTAAACTACCAGGGTTTACCTTAAACTGTGGGACCTGAAAGTTTTGTAACCTGCGGACTAATATAAATGTTCCTGCTAAGTCGCAAAACAGACTGCTGCTGTGAAGACGGTAAAAAAATTAATTCCACGTTTATTACATTAAGTGGAATAAAAAAAAGCCACAATAAAACAACATTTCGCTTCTAAAGACCCCTGCATGTGCGGTTCAGCCTCAGTGCGTGTAGTTTCAAATAAACAAATCATATTCGGAAACGTGGAACGCCGACATTGCGACCTACCATTGTTGAGGTCGCCTTCAAAGTGTGTAAGGCAGCTACTGTTATGTGAATACCCTCATCCAGCGACTCATCGCTTTATAACCTCTTCACTACAGAAAAAAAGGAAGTCAAGCAGAAAAAGTCACCTTTTCTTAATTCGCTTATAGATGCCATAGGATGCGGCTTTTTCATTTTACTTTCTGTCTTTACTGTCCTTATTTTCGCGTTGATGCTCGGTGCAGTCAGTATTCAATTACCGTTAATGTAGATCGCTACCTCGTCGTGCTTTGTTACGCCCATTGCTAGGACCAACGAGAAAGGACCCACTGAGCGTTTACTCTCTGCCCACTGCCTGACAGGTGTCGCCAGCAGCTGGCATCATGTCATTTCCAAGACCTATCATCCGTGCGTTTGCGTGCAACGCCCTACAGTGACAGTGGGGTCGTCGTGACGACTGCTAAGCCCTCGCTCCTTAACGGCTCATTCCCTCCAACCAACGAACATATCGAGGTCGCCTGAGTGAACCTCCAGCGTCTGATAGCCTGGTCTGAGCTCAGAAACCGCAATCTATATGGACCAAGAAAGAACACACAGGCAGCGTAAGTGGCAGCACTTTCTGTGGGGCGTCAGTCAGCCGGGCCTGCAGCTAATGACAGAGGCTCGTGGAACATTTATGTGATAATGCTTGGCAGTTCGGCAAAGGGACCCACTGCCCATCAAAGGTGGGCCACATCAGCGAGGCACTCGATAGCCACCTATACTGTCCACTGGGACACGCTAGATAAGTTCCAGTTACGAGAAAGCCCCGTCGTCAGGCTGCGGGCTCCCGATAATCTTTTTACGGCAGAGAGAGAGAGAGCGAGAGCAAAAACGGGAAGAGAAGGCAGGGTTTTTGCCGCAGCCTCTCTGCTTGCACAAACGCAGCTAAGAATCTACTTTATGTTGATGCGTAAGGGAGTGATATGTCCGGCAACCGCTCCAGTTCGTGTTTAGTTTTTTTTTAAATCTTTTTCTTGGTTGCTCGCAGTGGTTTCCGCATTTGCTACGATGTCTATTTGTGGCGCAGGTCGGATGTGTTAGTGCAGGAGAGAGAAGAATGAGCGCGTAGCATGAAGCCTTTTGTTCTCCTTACTGCATCTCAACAGGTATTTACAATATATCCTTGGGTATGCACCGACGCCATGTAGCTTTGAAGGATGGTGCAAATCGTCCAAAATGAGTGTCCGTAGGCTGTACAGTAATACATTCTACGGACGTATCTCTTCTCTTCATTACTCACCTTGCCTGTGCTCTTCATTTAAAATATAGGTTGCCTGCCATTTGGGATCCAATATTTACGCAATATCTGAAGTGGTCACCTCTGCTTTGAAGACCGCTTTGTTAAACAACCTAGTGAGCATGACGTGCTTTTATCTGGTGGAGACTGAGCTTCCATGGACGGCTGTGCCATTATAGATGATCTAATACGATTACAACTTCGATTTTTATCTGATATACGCAAAACAACGACTGACCTTAATGCTGAGCTTAATCCTTTCTCGCATAGTTAAACTGAACCGATCTTCCTGCCTGCATTATAATGTAACTGCAATATGAAGTGTCTAATAACCCGATGTGCACATGTCACTCTCTAAAACGTTCTTCATAGGAACACTTTGTCAGGTAATAATGAAAGTACAGAGCTCAAAAGGAAACGAAGACAAGATAGACAAGGCGAGTGCCCTGTCTATCCAACTCGCCCAACTTAACTTGCTGTATTACTATTTTTACTCCTTATACAACGTATAGCTGACATTCAGAGTGACAACCTCTTCACTCCGGCCACAGCTTTGGAGTGTCGGGTAAAATTCTCACTGGCGCCGTACGAGCACCTGAATAAGTAATAACTAAAGCAAATTTGGCAAGGTGGCGCATGTTAGTGCGTAATTCAAACGAGGTCTTGTTTATTGTGTAGCTGCGACGGCCTCTCGCTTCTTTGTGATGCTAAGCATCTGGTGTTCCCGCGCACCATCCCTTGTTCTTTTCTTTCTTTTGTTTTTTTTTATTTTTGTTTTAAAGCTGAGCTGGGAAAACCCTTCACAAATTTAGCGCACACCCTGCGACATCGGAAAATCTGGGGTTATGGCCAAATTTGACAAAAAAGTAGGCATAATACACAATGTGCAGATTGAATAATAAACCCAGCAGCATGTTCCACTGCTGCAGAAGCAGCTGTCAGGTAGACCTGGTTTATAGTCCACCTTGTTTAACATTCCGTTTTAATGCAATGAGCATTCTTTGCTTATTTCGAGAGTTTTGAGTGTCTGTCTGTCTGTCTGTCTGTCTGTCTGTCTGTCTGTCTGTCTGTCTGTCTGTCTGTCTGTCTGTCTGTCTGTCTGTCTGTCTGTCTGTCTGTCTGTCTGTCTGTCTGTCTGTCTGTCTGTCTGTCTGTCTGTCTGTCTGTCTGTCTGTCTGTCTGTCCTGTCTGTCTGTCTTCTGTCTGTCTGTCCTCGTCTGTCTGTCTGTCCTGTCTGTCTGTCCTGTCTGTCTGTCTGTCTGTCTTCCTGTCTGTCTCGTCCTGTCCGTCTGTCCGGCTGTCCGTCTGTCCGTCTGTCCGTCTGTCCGTCTGTCGTCTGTCCGTCTGTCCGTCCTGTCCGTCTGGCCGTCTGTCCGTCTGTCCTTCTGTCCGTCGTCCGTCGTCCGTCTCCGTCGTCTGTCTGTCTGTCTGTTCTGTCTGTCTGTCTGTCGTCTGTCCGGTCTGTCTGTCCTGCCGTCTGTGCCGTCGGTCCGTCTTGCCGTCTGTCCGTCGTCGTCCGTCGTCCGTCGTCCGTCCTGCTAGTGCCAATAGAGATGAGCTCGTTGTCGTAACGCCGTAGTGGTCGTTACATTGTCGTCCCTCTAGTTTCACCATCCGACCCGCATCACACCGCCACCGTCATTCAGTCTCGTGAGACAATGATCTTCACGCCGTCATCGTCATACACTTGTCGTCATCTTATTGTCCTCACACGGTTGTCAAGCTAACGTCGCCATTACATCATCGGGACGACATCGTTGTCTTTCCATCATCGTGATTCTAACTTCGTCATCTCACTCTTGTCGTGCGGTCGCCGTCAAGCCATGGTCGTCCCGCAGTCGCCGTCATACCTTGGTTGTGAGGCCGTTGTAGTTACGCCGCGGTTTTGCCATCCTCATCACTTCCGAAACATGATCTCATTGTCGTCATGTCGTCAATCTGCCTCTGTGTTTCCATAGACGCCATTCCTTCTTCGCCATGTCCATCGTTGTCTCGGCGACATCGTCATGCCATCATGCTCGTGGGCGATCTTGACAAAGCGAGTGCCATAGCAAAGCGGACTGACACCGAAGGAAGTGGAAGTGTATGTCGCATATAGCCGAAGCAACGGAAGTCTCAGAATGACCCGTACGTATTTCAAGTAAATGTCACTTCAACAATAATGTGTGTCGCTGCATTGCTTGAATACTAATCGCATTACCATTGACAGTCATCTTGAGATGGGTTCTGTCGTAATTTTTTTACAGGTAAACATTATTTGACTTTTCAATGCAAGGTAGAAGAAGAGGCGTTCACTTCACAGTTTCTCGCACATTTTTTTAAAGCTTATCAAGAGCAATTCATTTCATCCCGTGTTTGCAGTGCAGTAATCTAAAGCGCACCATTTCACAAATGTCTAGCGCCACGTCTGAGAATGAAAACGTAAAATTGTTATGTGCTCCGTGATGTTGCGCAAGTGCTCTGACTAAACATATCGCTTAGCTACGATTGGTAGCCTAATGTCTGAAACATGCTGCGTATAGCACGTGCCGAAGAACGTAAAGAAAAGAAGAAAAAACACCTTAATAAATTTTTTATGTACTGTAGCTCAATAGATTGACTTTCAAAGAGACTGTAACCGCGAAGCAGCAGCGCATTTCATTTGTGACCAATGCACTAATGAAAACGGTATTGGGAGTTACTACGTAGTTCCGGTTAATCGCAGCACACTAACGAAATATTGGGAATAGCCACGCGATAAATTAGATTCCAGCACAATGTTTTCTCATCAAAGAGGTGGGCAGTATAGGCGAAATAACTTTTGCATTCTTGTTATTCATTTTAATATTTTTTTTCTAGAAATAAGAATACATGACTGCCCAACCTACGAGCAACCAACTGGCGAACACTCTGGCAGTTTATAAAACCTCACAACGTATAAGCGCTTTTTTTTATCAGACCCCTGTGGCAGCAGAAGAGGCACAAATACATTTTCTTTGGGAAGCACGGTCTCTGATTACGCGCCGTCCCGCAATGGGGCATTCTGCAAAAAAAACTTTGTAAACGATGGAGGCGATATGTTTGCGGCAGAGCTTACCTCTCCGAAAGAGGGCGGCGGCTCAGTGATAACCGTATAAACTGCGTAATTTCTTTGCCATTTCTTGCTTAAAGATACAAATGTTGATCCTTGCCGGCATTAAGCGGTGCCTTAACCTCTCTCTATTTTTTTCCGTACCCCAATGGTGACAACGCGGCAAACGGGAGGTGGGTGGCCAGGCGTGCCTGCTCCCTCGATGTGCATTCTTTCCAAATGGTGCACCGCGCGCCCCCGGAGCACTGTGGGATTGCCTGAAAACGGTATATTCCGGATTCTATAACATCATATGTTATGTATATCATCGCGGCCAGTGCTTTCTCTAGAACCCTGTTATGAACATCGGCGGTTTACGCAAGGACACCGATCACGACGGCATTGAAGTGAACAGCGAACTCTTCGAAACGCTGGAAGCTTTCCTAATTATCCGCAGCCCTACGCAACGCTGTGGCACGCAATCTGAGACGAACGTCATTAACAACGGCAGGGTGGCCGCAGCATCTTACTCGAAAACCCTACTTCATTGTCCAAGCTAAGCAACGCTAAGTTCGGCATCCGCGTGTAATCCGAAAACATACTAATGAGCTCTAACAAAGAGCCACATCACTTGATCCCTGCGCAAAAGTCTCTTAGTCCCGGAACTCGGGCTCGAGCCCTAATGCCGATGACATTGATCACACTGGACAAAACGTGGAACCTTATGGACAAAGCGAGAACGCCAGAGACACCAAGATTGTTGTTGCGTAACGTTTCGTTTAAGAGCGCACATTATTTTAGAAGGGTTTTAACGTCCTAAACAATCAGCGACATCAAGCTCTAACGATAGATGCAAAACTCGAAAGTCTGACGGTTGCGGCGACGATTAACGTGTACACGAGCTGAGTTTATAAACATCGAGCAAACTGTACGGTAGACTAAGCTGACTGAGTCAATGTCATTACAAATGACATCGTTACAAATGGTTGACACGGCAGTGCTTACGCGGTCCCGAAGGTTTGTTCTTATAGAAAGCACGCTTATCCTTACTCTTACGATGCTCCTGTCAGTCGGCCGATGAGGCAATTATACTCACAGTCGGCAAGGTTCATAAACACCTTTAGTTTGCAGCTACTAGACATGCGTCTGCAAATTAAGTTTATTTTCTGCTTTGCGACTGCATCAGTGGATCACTACAATTTTTCTTCTCACTTAACAATGTTCACTAATTCTTCAACGTTCTTCAAAGCTGCAAGATTTCAAGCTCGTGAATTTGCTCTTATTACCACACGATGTAGAGTGTTTTTGGAAAGTCCTGCATTCGTTCTGAGAAACAGCTGCTTGTCGAAGAGAGGACCTCAGTATAGCCGTGAATGACGCATGGGAAGAAGAAAAAGAATAGGTGGTGCGGGTTGTTTCACGTGCAGACGACGATTTTGAAGAGTCGGCTTGACAGTCGGTTGCCGTTATAGTTGCGCAAAAAATGCTGCTCCATTCTATTCAGAAGTGAGACAACCTATTTGTACTTAACCTCGTTTGCGTCCTGGAAATATGTTTCTTTTTTTCACTCTATTTAATTATCTAGATGTTGCAAACAGTCCTAGAAGGAAAGACTTTAAGAAAAAGTCTTCTTGCATTTGAGAATATACGTATAACCTAAATGTGACATTTCTTGAGAATGGATTCAAGAAACTTTCGAAACGTTGTAAAGGAAAGCCTTACTCAACCTTCCAGGCTAAGGCCTTGCGACTGTCTATAGTATACTCTAAAAATATTGACCTTTTTCTTTCTGGTGATGTTTACATGTTGAGCAATAGTTGCAGGACATTTTCTCGTCACCAAAATATTCTACGGAGCTTTAAATCGCTTCTCAACTGTCGTAACTAGTTTCGACAGCAGCGACGCATGGACATCAAGGACAAATTACTCAACGCAAAGGGCAGTGCTCAATAACGGTCGAAGTGACTTTTTTTTTCTCAACGAATTAAAGAGTTGTGCAAACCATCTATGTGCCTGAATACTGCTACGCGGCTAGGTTACTTCTCTTCAGAATTCAGTTAATGTTCTCTTGCATAGTCCTCTTGTTTTTACATTATTTTTAATACAGCCTGCTAACATATAAGTTGGAGAATGTACCACGCTAGTTTTCTGAGAGGCTTTTAATGTTTCAGTTCTTACTCGCTGACTTGCATTCGTTTTATTTTTTAAGCACCCAGATCAGGCACACAGACATTAGAGCAGATGAAATCTACCATTGATTACTTTCTTGTGATCTCTTCGTTGTGTGTTTTCTTTATGTTGAAGAGAAGCAGCCGCTGAAACAATGGTTGAATACGCGTACATTGTGACCGCTATTACTTCGCAAGGATTTCGGGCTGAAACAGTCATTAGGTGCCTTGACATGTAATGCTAGTTCTCGTATTGAGGACATGTAAATGTAAAGACTGTCTGGAAACGGCTTTAAGCAAGACTTTATACCGCACTCCAACACCAATACGTTTATTCTGATGGGAGCAACTTTCAAGAAAGGGGGCTACATAGTTATGCTTGGAACGCTGTTCCACCGCCGCCTTTCGGTCAGACAAGATAAAGTAACATGGAACACCATTATCTTCGTTACCATGAGCACCATAATGTGCGAAGCATTCCTTGCCAAGAAAGAGAGGTATTTTATTTGCAAGAAAGGCAGACAGCTTGACCTGAGCTAGCGCGCTCTATAGTCTGCTACTCAGCACTGGGAATGAGGGAAGGGACCCAAAGTATAGGAATGAATGACGATGACGATGACGAGAAGAGAAGTAGTGGATGCTTATGTACAGTCGCGATCAAAAGTTTGGAGACCAAAGGTGCCGCGATTTTTTATTTTTGTTTCGCTGCCTGCGCATTCCAGCTGAAATCAAGTGCGCAAGCGTACGTGCGCTTGTTTGGCCAATACAATGCATTAAACCAATCCCAGGCCGTGCAGCTACGCTTAAATATATTTAAATTTTTTGCTGGTACCGTGGTCTCCAAACTTTTGATCGCGACTTTCCATTAGGGCCGAGGCTCTACTAAAGCCACTCGTCTAGTCTCGTGCCGTGCAGGAACTTAACACCACTTCTGTTGTTTACATTGTATATAGTTTCAGTATCAGGACATGGGCCGAGAATAGGGCCTTCCAACAGTGTTTTTCTTTTTTTGCTAGCGCTAGCTAAGAAACTGTTCAGCGTTAGTCTCTGCAGCATATATGAGGGGCAGTTACATAATATGTGTTCCAGCGTTTCATGCGTCTGACACTGTTCACAATTAGGGTTATTCGAACGGGCGATGAGGTGAGCGTAGCGGCGGGTTAAAGCAACGTCCACCCGAATCCGGCGTAGGAATGACGCTTCCCTCCACGTAACCACGGGAGACATACGGAATTTATCATCTAGGTCGATTACATGCAGGCGTCTGGGGGTTATACTCAACCTCCTCTAGAAGTACCGGAGCTAAACGAAAAAGTTAGGAAAGAGGGTTCCTCCCCTTTTGGTTTTAATTGTGCTCAATTTTCTTCTTAAGCATTAAGAGCAAGGTTCTGACCGGTCTCTTAGAAGTCGCCGGACGCTTTTTGTCGCTACGATAGATTTGATTTCTCACAGCTACAGCTCAAGGAGGGCTCATGTAACGGGCAAACGGAGGCCTCAAGAGTGCACCTGATGTTATAATAAAGCACGCAGCGCAGGATCTCCCGGGCACCCAAGGGGCAGCGAGGCGAACAAAGCTGGAAGGAGGGTGGTCCGTGGATTGGAGTCATCGAGGCTAGAGTGTGCGCACGCGTAGGCCTCGGTGAGCCCAAACCCACAGACCAATTCGGCCGGGTTCCAGCTTTGGTGTCCCCTTTGCCGCATTGGTGTACGGGAGGGGCCGCCAGTAATACGAAATAATGACACGTTGGTACAAGAAGTAAAAAAAATGAGAATAAATAAAATAATCCCTCCCGGCCGCCAACTTGTGACGCTAAGTTCAGCATTGCCGCCCTCCGGGACATTTGAAACTTCAGTCACAAATTTGCCGCATTAAGTTTCGAAGCTTTTCTTGCGTCGCCGATCATTGGTGTCTTCCACGGCTGAAATTAAGGTGTTATCAAATGCAGGATTCTCACAATTGTATCGTCGAATTAGTACAATAAAAGAAAATGAAAGCCAAACTAGAGCGTGAGTGCAAATTTGAGCACATGCACCTAATCTGCGCGGAAATCGTTAAAGATTTTTCTTATCGTTCCTTCCAAGGTAAATTATTTTCTTTTGTATTGATTATTTATATCGTTACGGCGAAGTGAGGAAGAAATAGAAAGTCGACCATGCCGATAACGACGAAAAATCAACACAGCCTGACTGGGTCCTCTTCCGTCTTCGTCAACGATCGCTCTCTGTAAATACAGTCTGTATACAGTTTTATACACATAACGTTTGATTGAGGCTCCAGGGTAGGTGGCAATGCAGACGCAGGTGGAGGCGAGGTGTCGTCCCCAGGAGCCATGGACAAAAGCTGCATGTGGCGTCCGCTGCAAAGCTCTGTGGCGAAGACGCGAACGACACATAACAATATTTTTTTATACCACCACGCGAAACTAGTTTGGGGCAGAGTCAATAATTCTTGTGAAATAAAGCACTGCAGTCTTTGCAAGTCGACAGGAATGTTATGCAATACATGGGTTTATCGGTAAATCGTACTTCTCTTCCAGAATGCATTGATATCAAGTATACATTGACCTTATTCTCCCACGATGGTGACTTAGTAGCCGTGCGGCTCCGATGCTTTGTTGGAGTCGCGGGGTTTCACTTCCAACCGAGGTGGCCACGTTTGAAATAAGCGAAACTTATAAACACTGGTGCACTTATGTTTAGGACCCTTTCAAATAATTCGGAATGATCAAAATCAGTATGAAGCTTTGCACTGTGAGATCACTTAAAACCGTGTGATTCAACAAATTATCAAGCTATAGCATGGCTATCAGTTAATGGAAATTATTAAGGTGAATATAGCTTTCACGTATATTTATTCGCCTCGAAAAGCATCCAACAGACATGGGCTTGTTACATACCTCATATTTCATTCCTCAGCTGCTCTACATTTTGGGTACTACTTATTTAGTGGAACGACTTTCTACTCATACCGTGCGGCGCTTATACAGCGTATAAAAAAAAAAAGAGCTAAGCGCTATTAAATCCCGACGCCTGTAACATGCATTGTGGATTACATTCAAGATACAGAAAATATAACTGTGATGAATTACGGGGCAGCCAGTCAAACATAGGTTGGAAGCGTATGCTAGTTTGTTTTTTCATGCATGGGACAGGCCGATATCACTTGAACCACCAACCACCTGAGCTGGTGCCCTAAGGTATACAGTTACCCAACTGATGTTCCTAAACGAGACAAGACACCCGCAATTTTAGTCTGACACAATACTTCGCTTCAAAAGAAATATGTGGATGCTTCTTTTTTCAGGATCGCGGTGAGGCTGTTTTATTCATTTTTCTTTAATCGATATAGGCGTCGTTAGAGTGACGAAAGAGGAGGACGCTCGCCCCTTTGTGCCAGACCAAAGCGAAGTCAGGGAGGGTGAAACAGAACAAGTTAAACCGATGAAATCATGAAACATTATGTAAATAAACCTATAGAGCGTTGGTTGGAAAACCAACGGGAAACATCAGTAAGACAAACGAAGTTATCAAACATTGGCAGTCATTTTAAAGCTTACGTCTAATTATGCGCCTATATATATATAGTATATTTCATGTTTTATGATTCTCCCGCAATATGTAAGTTCGAAACACTTCATCTCATCAAATGGTGTTTCTGATGAAGGTTCGCGTCGCTTGCGAATTTCTGTCATTCTCAGTACTTACTATGATACGTAGCTGATGTACCGCAAGAAAAGAGAAATTACGTTCCAAGACATCGAAGAGGGATGAGCGAAATTGTATTGAAACAAAGAAGTGTCAAAATAAAAAAAGATATTCCTACGCACTGGTTTCGCAAATAAAAGCGATCAAAAGTAATAACGGTCGCCTACAAGCTTCGTGAGGAGAAAATGACGAGTGTTGCAGGTAGCGCGGAGGAAGTAAGATTTCGTGTTTATTGCAGAAACATTGAACCGCAATTCATTATGGAAGCAGAATTACATGCTTATATGACGCCAAAGACATAAGCATATGGGATTCGTTATGTTTTTCGCTAAGCTTCAATAAAGATTCCTCGCCTCATATTAGAATAAGCTTGAATAGATTGCCTCGCCTCATAATGGGATTTCCGTGTTCTTATATGGCGACAGGGGCTTATGGGTGCTAAAAAAAGGCTATAAACCTAATAGCATGAGCGTTTTCGAAAGCAGGCCAGGGCGATTAAGCTCAAGTTGGAGCCATTGCACTGATACATTGGTACAGTGATACGTATAAAGATTCTCACGGGCAAGGAAATAACAGCGCGCTTTCTACATATTTCTCTGTTGTAAGAATGGTTTGAAGAGGAAAGAAAAGCGGCTCTAATCATGCACGCAATATATCTGCATTCATTCATGATCCCATGATTGAGGGAAACGCAATTGAATGCGTTTGTTTTGCATAGTGTTGAATCATTATGCGGAAAGAAAGAGTGTTATTTACATGGAAAAGATGAATAGTCCTTCTATACACTTTCATAGATAGCAAAGCTGAACACGTGTAGAAAATATGTATTCTCGAATCACTCTGCGGGATAGACTGGCTCATTTATTTAACTTTGCATAGTTATAACGGAAATATATGGCATGAAAGAGTGGTTAACATATACATCTTGGACGTCTATTTTTACGACGGCGGGGGTCTTAACAGAGTTTGCATGAACCTTTTATACTTGAAATATTTTACTCCTCTGGTGTACACGAACTAAATGTACCAAGGGCGCCACGTGTTATCTTGTCTTCTCGCACACAAGTTCTCAGACTTAGAGAAGAGCCTTGCCCGTAGGCGGAACATGTGCAAAAAAAGAACAAAAGGCACGGCAAGACACAGAGAGAAACCTCACGTGAAAGCGCACACACACACGCACACACACACACACACACACACACACACACACACACACACACACACACACACACACACACACACGCACACGCACACGCACACGCACACGCACACGCACACGCACACGCACACGCACACGCACACACACACACACACACACACACACACACACACACACACACGTGTACTATAAGGGATCTATTTGACGCCTCATTATTCGGAACATCATGCTTATAATTCCCAGATATTTCTTCATTTATATTTGTTTCATCTCAACTATTTATATGGGCGTGCGCTTACTTTCTTATTTATTGTTGCCCTGTGGACAGGAGCCTTGTCAAGGTCAGAAAAGTGATGAGAGGGGGAGATGGAGAAGGAAGGAGAAGAAGGGAGCAAAGAAGGGCAATTTAATTGTGAGTGTTTCTTGTTTTTCCTAGATGCCGCTTTTTAATTTTTTTCCTTTTTACGTACATTTCCTACAGAAGCGCATTCAAAACGTTTCCTGAAAATTGGACGAAGGTATATTTATTAATGTCACCTTTAATAGACGAAAAATTGCCATTTTCCGGCTATGTGGGCTTCCCGTTTACTGAATTTTCTGAAAATGAGTGTCTTTCCTCGACAGTACTCAGGAAATCGGAACTAGCATCTTCTGAAATGTCCTAAACGACCTTCAGCACATTCTCAGTGTAGAAAACAGAGCAGTGTTAAACCAGTAATAAAGTTCTGCCTGTAAGTTTTACCGACTGTGTGGAAATTATAGGCTGTCAGAGACGAAAGCACTCCACTATCTGTTATGAAGGAATGCAGATCAGTTGTCAGTGTCCCGAGATACATACCATTGAGCGCTCTTCATCAATCAATGACATCTGCTTGATATGGTTTTTCGGTGTTTCTCAGTCGACATTGACTCTGTACTCTGAAGTATGTGTGGTGAGAAGGCAAATGAAGTTCGATTATTGTTAGTAATCACAAGGGTCCAATGGTATACTTTCTGTACAACCCTCATGCTACCTTTATTTATGCGTTGATTTGAATTTCTGACGTTTTTTTCCGATCGCCAGAAAACAGCCTTCAATGCGTTTGATTAAGATATTGAACTTAGTTCTTTTTCCTTGTATATTTACCTTCCATTCATATTAAGCATCAGTGATTTTTTTTTTTTTGAGAGAGTGCAACTTTGATTTGAAAACGTATATACACTTGGCAGGAAAGGGCAAGCGAGAAGCAGGCTGGAAACTGCCATGTGAAGGGGCACAATGCTTGCCTACCCTTCAGAAAGGAGGAGACAGAAACATAGAAATGGAAGATAGGAAGAAGGGGAGGAAAGGGGAAAAAAAGAGCAAACATACACGATGAAGGGACATTCACTAGTTAGGGTGATACAACAGCCAATGAACGGCTGCTTGATTTTCACGGTGGTTGACACGGTCGCAAGACCACCTTTTTTTTATTCATTATTTTGTCTTGTGCAAGCAGAGTGCTGGTCAGTTTGCATCCATGCACTATACTTAGAGCGAAGAGAACAAAGTGCTGCCGAGTTTTGTGGCTTTATACTTGCGATGATGCACTCATATGCAAGCCTATAGCAATATTAAAGGGCGCGAGGTGCTCTCATTCACCGGGTGCCCCCTCCGTGGACTTCTTTTTTTTTTCAGAGCTGCATTCCATAATTCTGCGCCAGAGTCAACGTTTCGGGAAAGTCCACTGCGGCTGAGGGTATCTCAAGCAAGCGAATCTCAAGCGAAAAGAAAAAAAAATACTGCTTCTCTGGACACCCATTCACACAGTCTGAATTATTTCCAAGTATGTGCTATTGCTTGCTTTTTCGATTTTGCTTGATGTATTTCTCCCATTTCTGCTCTGCATAGTGAACCAGTCTGAATAACTTTATGTGTTTTTTATCTTTAAAGAAAACCTAATTTCGATTTTCCGAACGAGCTTCTTTCCAACGGTGTCACATTTTGCGAGCATGTAATTGCGGGTTTCGAAGCATCGCTTTAACAGAGCATAGAGTACAGCATACCATCACGATCACAATGAATATTACACGGCCAGCCGTTCTCCTCGCTCGAGCCATACGGACGCAACCTGTAATTTTTTCTTACAATGTCGCACTTGCATGGCGCGGACATATCTGCCGCATTAAGCTGGCACTAGCTCTTTTCTAAGCCTCTCGTTTTTGGCGAAAGTACTGATGCAGAGCAGAACCTGCTCCGTGAATAATATATTTTTTTAAGTTACAGTGCAGATGTTAGTCTACAGCATACCATGAGCGAAGAATCGACGCACTAATTAGTGATTCCTGTCGTATTTTTAATTTAAAATCGGGAAGTCAATGAATAACTTATTCTATAGTGAATCCTATGCATAGTCTCTTGCTTAGAAAAAGCAGTTGAAGAGGATTATTTTTGCAAATTTCTTGTGTAACGAGGTCCAACACTAATATAGACGGGGGTTCTATGTCGAACCTACTACACCCGATAATAAATTACAACACTTGGTGCCAGTCATAGCCATAAAATGACTGCGAATGAATATCTGCAGACCGCCGAGCTGTAGCAAATTACACAATACAGTGTTGTGATTACGTTTGCCCCTCTTCAGACCACCGATATCATATCCTTTTAACAGCCGGAAACTATATCTCGAGCCGAAAGCTCATATGGACGGAGATTAATTGGTTACCATGAGGAACAAGTATCAACCCATTCTTGTTCTTTCGCCATTAAGTTTGGCTTCAATAATCCGAGGAAAAGTATGCTGTCACGTTGAAAAAAAAATAGATTTAATATTTCTTTAACTTTGTCACATCGCCGAGGTGCCGTGTTACCTACCTGGATGAGCTGCTCAACGGAAAGTTTTTCTGATTTTTTTTTCACAAGCTAGGTCATCGTGCTCTGAAGCAGTCGGTGGTTCCATGCGTCGCTTCAGCAACACTTCATGATTGGATCCTAGTAGTAAGCAAGTGCATTAGCATAAAAAGTAAAACGTGCCTAGTACTTGTGTTGCAGTAGGGAAACGTCGTTCACCCAAGGGATGTGTGCTGACGCTAGCGTTGCGAGTGAAGTAGCTAATTGCGGACCCTGTCATCCGTGAGGAAGCATTGCCAAGCAAAAAGAAATTCTGCGCTCTCAATTGGACCACCGTTTTCTCATTTGTGAACGTTTTAATTAATTTTTATTTTTTGGGGGGAATTCATACTTCTTTGAGGGAGACAAAAAGTGGTCATTACAAGGCATCCATTTCCGCCTCTTCTAGGCGCATCGTGAAAACGTCCGCCATTCACCGTGCAATGTCCGCACTGGCACAACTTGCACAGGTGAGATTCACACACTCTCTTCCTGAAGGAGCAACCCTAAGAAACTTATTTTGACCAATCTTGGCATACGTATGAGGTGGCGTAAAATAGACGCTATGATTGCGTTCCTCAGGAAAACCTAAAGTGAGTTCCACTGAGTTGCACCTCTTGCAATTTTTTCGCTGTACTCGGGTGTGACGGCGAGAAGAGAGAATAGGTGAAACTTGTGCAAGCATACAACAGTTATAATGTAAGGAACGTGCTAAGCTAGGATGCGTCTAGACTAATGAGATGCCTCTAGCGCAGGCATCTCGGCATCGAATTAGGTCTAACTTCTTATCAAGTACATTCGATTTTTATACGTGGTCAAGAACAATGCGGGCTCGACGCTCGACCTTTGGTAACAAATGACAGCGGCTCGAGCAGCTTCGTAGCTATCATCTTTGTTGAGAGCAAAGTAAGCAGGACAGAAAACATAATTCCAGACTCCTAACCACAGACACGAAAGCAAATGTTGCGTCAAGTAGGTTGTTATCGCGATTTGAGTTTCTTTTGCTATGTTATCTAGTTGCTGATTACATAATTTTGAACACACACACACTCGCGCGCGCTTGCGCACGCACGCACGCACAAGCACGCAATGCCCGCTTACGCACATACACAGCTTTGATTTGTTTGCAGCTTCACATTCTTTTGCAAGTTTTAAGAATGCTAAACAATATCACCTGTGGTTGATATCATATGTGTTGCCAGGGGCAGCGCTAACGCTATTACCGACATTTAACTCGAGCACGTGTTATTGGAATGCGTACAAGTTTTTGAGCACTCATTCCTTATTTTCACCTACAGAAACGTAAAGCCCTTGCTGCGTTTCGTCACGCCGAATCCAACGTATGTACATAGCATTGATAGCCCATCTCCTGAATTTCGAGAGCCATACAGCATCGAAATTTTCCTGAGGTCACAGATGTCATCTGGTGATTGGTCGTCTGACACATGAACAGTGGTTTCTAGACTCAAATTCAACGGCAAACAGCAACTCTCCCGCCTCCAAGCCCTCCACCCCCTAAAAAACGAAAAAAAAAATTATCGAGTTTCTGCATTGTGCTGACAGGACATTACGAACTCGGCATGACTTGTTAGCCGTATCGTTCTTCATATGTACAGCGATGAATAAATGAAAACAACAAATAAAATGTGAGTAATTTCGTCTTTCAATTGAGAAAGGCACTTGTCAGCGTAAACGGTACGTGTAATTTGTCTTAAGTAGAAAGTAAGGGGTGCCTGAAAAGTTCGAGGCCTGACCCGGACATAGTAACCGTGGGTTGAAATTTTGCATAGTCTCCCTTGAGAGCCACACATGTATGCGATCGCTCTTGCATTTTCATTATTCCACTTTGGTAGAACGTTTTGTCCTGTTCCTCCATAAACTCTTTTACGGCGTCCATGATAGTTTCACCAGAAGGAAAACGACTTCCACCAAGGTGATTTTCATCTGTGGGAATTGGTGGTAGTCCGAGGGAGCCAAGTCAGGGGAATAGGGCGGGTTCTGAAGCAGTTGGGAACCATAGGAGTGAATTGCAGCCCTCGCAACAGCCGATGTGTTAACTGGCGCATTGTCCTGGTGAAACAGCACCCCTTTCCGGAGCATCCATTGCCGTTTTACCTTAATTGCCGAACTCAGACGACAAATCAGAGCTGCATAGTATTCCCGGTTGATGGTTTGACCTTTCGGGAAGAATTCTAGGACAATTACACCTATGCTTCTTTTTCCAAAAGCCATCCGCGTACAGTTATTACTCCTATTCAGTTATTAAGAAATAGTCTATACCATGTTGAAAATTTTGGTTGAACTCCGCGTAACCTGCAGCAAGCAGAGCGCATTCTAAAACAATGATTGTCGGCGGCCTCTGCAAGTTTCGATAATATTATAGGGTTTGCGTACCTAAACCAACCCAAAGAGGTCGTAGAAAAGCTAGCTTGCAACTTACACTGGTATGCGGGCACAACGCTTGCCAGATGAAGAAGATATAAGTTGAAAAATGATATATAGTGAGGATAACAACAGGACAGAGATTAGGAGGAAGGAGGCACAGTGACTGAAGGCGAGGAGAGATAATAAAATAAGGATGGAGGACCAAACAACAATAAAACCTGTTTTATTACAGGTTACCACACATTACCACAATTACACATATGCGTAATATCTGATAGAGGGTCTAAATCTGTCGCTTCCAAAACTGATGAAAGGGCCCTCTGAGCTGTCTCCTCTAGAGTCCTAATTACCATGCAACGACGAGAAAGAAATTGTTGGCGAAATTCGTATCCCAGATGAAGTGGGGTTCTGTTCACGGAACCTTTTAGTCCTTCACGAAACTAGTTATCTTTAATCTCACGCGTCGATAAAAACGGGACATGAAATATGGCGATTTATCATGTTTGTAGCAGGGCCAATTATTTCTTAGCGTACTTTTCGTGGTGGCCCCTTAAGATGTGCACGCACATCTGCACGCACATGTTTACGCAATGTTCAGTTTTGGAAAGGCTGCGATACACCCTGTGTAGAGAACACTATAATATGCCGGCGTGTGTCTGTAACAATGCCTAGTGTGTCTGTACAATGCGTTTTAAGCATGAAGCCTTTAATAGACAATGGCTGCTAGTAAGCCGCTGGGAGGAAAGCTTTTACATTTATTTGGAAAAGAGTGCTATTGGCCCATGTGCACCTTGCTCGCCCTCACTTTGCTTTGATGCAGTGACCATCTGTATGAAATTCAATATTCAACGTTAAATAAAAAAAAATTATTACATCAACCTACAGTTTTCGGGCCCCGGGTAGCTGCGATGAACGACAGGGAAGAAAATAAGAAACACCAAAAGGCTGAATCCCGATTTAGGTAGGTGACACGTACTTGGTAATGCTTACTGTTGGCTCAATGATTAATTCAAACTTGGCTTTACGCTTATTAAGAACACTAGGTAAAAAATATCGCAGATACGCGTCTTCACAAAAAATCAAAGCCCCTTCCTTAAAGAAAGATGGTTGAACGCGAAGCTTTCTCCCATGCAAACTGAATCAAAGTGAAAGTTCAAATCCAACAACCACGCAATGAACCGAAGAAATGCTGAGCGACACCATGCGATGCATATGTGATTTGAATGCTTGTTTAGGATTGTATTTTTTGAACGTTGAAGTTGAATGAATACACATTTTGTCAAGTTGCATAGCCATTATTTTAGATCATGTAGCCATTGATTTACACGCACACACTCACACTTTCGCGGACAACTCTACACTTGCGAAGTATTGCCTTGTGATCGCTGTGGTAGACGGTCAGAAGTTTTGCCGTTGCCGATACGCGGGATCAGCTTTACGGGCACGATCGTCCTCGCGCTTACGTTCGCGTACGGCAGCCTCTTCTGCCGTGAGCCGCACCGGCGGCCTACCCATGGTGATGGCCGGGAATGCATTGCGTGACCCGTGCAATGCAATGCAGATATATACAGTTCGTATATATCTGCATATATAAAACAGGAAAATAATAATAAAAGTTATCTAGTCTAATACTTGGGTCTTTCAGTATGGCAAACGTTATGACCAATCATAACCCAGTCGTGTCTTGAACGCTGACAACCTGTGAAGTTAACGAATTGAGAACAAAATTCCGAGCAGTGATATCTAACCCGCTAAGGTCGTTGGCAAAAATCTCTGGTCATTCTATTTTTGCATAGACCAGGACTTCTCGCTGCATCCTAAGCGAACAATCCGACCAAAACGAGAAATTTAGGCCTTGACTGTTTATATTCAGCGATGAGCGTACTAAAACGCATTTAGAAGACACCGAGCAACATTTTCTTTTTTTTTTGTCTAGTATTACAATCAGTACTCTTCATTGATTAGGGGTAACGTTCTTGAACACACAAAATAAAACAAACCAGTATTTGAAATCGCCGCAAAAAATTGCCGTGCGCGCTGCCGCCCCCCGGTTGATAGATAGACAGATATTTTATTTTGAGTGGGCCTCAACTAGAGCACTGCACGGGTCAATTTTTTCAGCCCGGGCCCGGCACGGTCCTGTTTTTACGTTGGGTTTCCCGCCCGAGTCCGACCAAACGTTTTATGGCGAGACCCAGGCCCAGCCCGGGCCCGGAAATAATCTACGTTACCCACCCCCCGCCACCCCTTTACCTTAGGCCCGAGCCCGGCCCGAGCCCGTGAAAAGAAATTACACCATCTTCCCGAGGGGAACCTTGGGCTGATGCGGAGCATCGTGGTCGTTATAACGGCGTTCACGCGTCGCGTGCAGCATCGGGAGCAGCCTCTCGTTGACGTTTACACGCGGCTTCCCGTTCTCGAATTTCGGGTTCCGCCGCTCGCTTCGTACGTTTACGTTGAACTTCACGGTCCCGAACCTCAGTTTCTGCTGCTCGACGTTCACGAACCAACGCGGCTTCCCGTTCTCGAAGGTCGGGTTCCGCCGCTCGCTTCGTACGTTTACGTTTAACTTCACGGTCCCGAACCTCAGGTTCTGCTGCTCGACGTTCACGAACCAACGCGGCTTCCCGTTCTCGAAGCTCAGGATCCGCTGCTCGACGTTAACGTTTCGAAGCGGCTTCGCGTTCTCGAAGTGTGGAATCCGCTGCTCGACACTGACGTTTCGAAGCGGCTTCGCGTTGGCGAACTGAATCTGGATCCGCTGCGCGTCGCCGACGTTTACGTTCTGCGTTGCGAGCTCTTCTCTGGGCAGCCTTGTCTTCAGAGGTGCTCGCGGTTCTGTTAATGAACTGGCTGCTGCTGTTTGAAGATGTGCCAGACAGTTCGTTGACAGATTCGTTGGCGTCCATTCAGCGCATCGGATGGCGCAGCGTGACTAAACCGAAGCAGCAACTGAGGCAGCGGCGCATGCACCGGGTTTATATAAGGAGCTGGCGCGAGAGGAGGAGGAGAGAGAGAGGGGTGCATGCGCGCGCTATCGCACAGGTGGCGGATGAAGACACGGAGGAAGAAGCGCGTTTTTGAACAGATGGCGTGGAGAGGGGGAGAGGAGGAGAGATGCGTTATCGCACAGCTGGCGTGGAGAAAATGAGGAGAGGTGCGGACGGACGCCGACGCCAACGACGCCGCGGGACAGGCCGCCGCTATAAGATGCTCGGCATCTAAAACTGTTCTACCCGGCCCGGCCCGGCCCACGGGCCGGGACGGGCCCGGGCTTTCGGGTTAGCCTGAGTCCCTGCAGTGCTCTAGCCTCAACAGCCATTGACCTAAACGCGCGCACCTAGGTCATATAGAAACACCGTGACATGAACCAGACATATTACAGAAAAAAAACTAAATACTAAACAAGATATAAACAATAAAACAATCATCTAAATAGAGCGATAAAAATAGCAGTTTAGGCAAATATGTCCGTGCTGTCAAAGGATGAAATATAGGTGATCTAGGACAAATGTAGGATTATAGGATCAATGGCAAACATCTCATGATAAAATGTATCAGAAAATTTGGCGGCTTTTGCATGGGGTACATGAACACAATGAAGCGATGTCTCTTGATCCCGCGTTTGACGCAAGAACGACTGTATGTTCTTGTGCCTGAGCTCAAGAACATACCGGAGCACATATGCGCCACAAAATGAGGCATGTGTGGGCTGAAGAAAAAAATCCCGGGAATGACTCAGCACATTGCAATAGAGTGCCAAGAGACTGACCAGCGAGATCCGAAGGGAGTGTCCACTTTCCAGAGGAATTGGTATTCAAAGAAGATGGGAACATTAACTGGTGAGCAGCCGACATTAGTCATAGACGATTAAAGCTTTGGTGGTAGACAAACAGGGAAGCAACTCATGGAACCAGATTCATTGCAAGTGTAAGCTAAGAGTACAGTATAAGGAAAAAGCTTTAAATACGAAAGTTAAGATCGAGATCGGATAGGTCAAAGGCTAGATAGTGATAAATGTAGTTAAACTGTATATAAATTTAACAGGGCTATAGGGGGACTATTGGCCCCAGCCCCGTTTCAAAGGGGAAGCCATTAAACATAATCAGCATCATGATAAGCCGCAGAAGCATGAGAATGGAGCGAGGCTGAGGTACAGGGCTCGTACATTATGCGTTTCGGCTATTTGCATACTTTGGTAGTCATCGTTGACGAGCTCTGCCCGAATTTTTATTATTTGCTGTTGTGGTGCCGCAAACTAATGTGCAAGTGTGATGAAAACACTTAAATATAGGATCTTCACGATGTTTTATTGCAAAGCCTACCTCCGAGCTTGCTATGGATTTGATAGACATTATATAAAAGCCTTAGAAGCATTAGAAGAAGTATTCAAGCTCTTAGACTGGGAATACTTAGGAGTGATGATCAACGGCGAATGTCTCAGCAAACTTCGGGTTGCAGATGACATTTTCCGATTCAGTAACGATGGGGCGAAGTACAACAAATGATTGAGGACCTTCATTCAGAAAGTGTACGATTGGGGTTGAAGATTAATATGCACGAGACAAAGGTAATGTTCAATAGCCTGGCAAGGGAACAAGAATTCAGGATCGCCAGTCAACCTCTAGAGTCTGTAAATGAGTACGTTTATCTAGGTCAATTACTCACAGGGGACCCTGATCATGAGAAGGAAATTTACAGAAGAATAAAATTGGCTTGGAGTGCATACGGTAGCAATTGCCAAATCCAGAATGAGAGTTTACCACTGTCGCTGAAAACAAAACAGTACAATCACTGCATTCTATCGGTGCTAACATATGGGGCAGAAACTTGGAGTTTAACAAAGAAGCTCGAGAACAAGGTAAGGACCGCACAAAGAGCGATGAAACGAAAAATGTTAGGCTTAACGTTAAGAGACATGAAGAGAGCGGTGTGGATCAGAGAGCAAACGGAGATAGCCGATATTCTAGTTGACATGAAGAGTTAGAAATGGAGCTGGGCAGGCCATGTAATCCGTAGGATGGATAGCCGGTTGACCATTAGAGCCTAACAGAATGGATACCAAGAGAAGGGAAGCGCAGTCGACGACGGCAGAAAACTAGGTGGGGTGATGGAGTAAGGAAATTTGCAGGCGCAAGTTGGAATCAGGTAGCGCAAGACAGAGGTAATTGGAGATCGCAGAAAGAGGGCTTCGTCCTGCAGTGGACATAACTATAGGTTGATGATGATATAAAAGCCAATCCAACAAGCATACTTTGATGACCCACAAATCAGGTTCATGCTAACGGGTTTCGTTTATTTTGTCACGCGTGATAGTACTTGTCACCAGACTTTGTATGTTTCTTGTTCATTGCTTAGAAAAATCAAGCTGTAAAAACCAAATTCGCTCAACGACATTACGCTTATTTCTTGAAGATATGTCTTAAACGCATAGGCGTGTTTACGCGTCTCAAGTATTTGTGTGAATTTTTATAAATGCGATAAATCGTGCTATAAGAAAACGATTTTTTTATATTTTTCACATATACAGCGAAAACATTTGTTTCAAACGATGCGCTGTTACACACCACAGCAGGAATGTCGCGGCTGTGTTTCAGAAATAGTCACATAATGGTAGAATTTGACAGAACTCAAAGAAAACAGAACAAACAACTGAACTTCGCATGCAGCTCAGTTTCCGAAAGGAGGCTACTTATAGTACAATGTAACGAAAGAATAAAATACGTGCATATTCAAATGAAACTACAAACAACCGGGAAAAGCGAACGAATGAATTAATGAACAAAAAGACAAACACACAAACAAGCAAGCAAACAAACAAACAAACAAACAAACAGACAGACAGACAGACAGACAGACAGACAGACAGACAGACAGACAGACAGACAGACAGACAGACAGACAGACAGACAGACAGACAGACAGACAGACAGACAGACAGACAAACTAACAAACAAACAAACAAACAAACAAACAAATAAGCAAACAAACCAACAAACAGACAGACGGACAGGCAGACAGACAGACGGACGGACAGACGGACGGACGGACGGACGGACGGACGGACGGACGGACGGACGGACGGACGGACGGACGGACGGACGGACGGACGGACGGACAGCGAACTCGTGGAGCGTCTAACGCCCCACATGTTGTAGGGACGTCACAGCCGCAGCCGCCTTAAAGATACCGCAGCCTCCATAGGCGCGGTAAACAAGAAAAATTTTATCCAGACCCTTAAAGTAGACTAAAATAAACCAAAGGTGTAGAAGAAGAATGCCAAAAACCAGTGTGTGTTGGAATGGATCCCATGGCGGCAAAGAGACTTTCTTGGGCGTCAGCTGAATAGAACAAGCCTCAACACTGAGAGGCGGTGGGTGGCCTGTATACATGTGTCCCCACGCAGAAGCGACTGTCTTCTGAAAGAAGAATTTTGTCTCTCGAGCATACATGCGAGCTTTTCTCCTTGTTTGTTTTTGATCATGGGGAACAGACAAGATAAACTTATGAAATGTTCGCACCACGCACAAATATGATGTCATTATACGTGCTCGAGCTTCACTGCAGCCTAATAAAGAGCACCGTTATATTGTTACGCGTAGCTGATGCCCAAGGCTATTTACAATTTGTTTACACGGAAGCCCACGGGTACCAAGATAGCGACGCCATATCAAGCGGGAACACGTAGTCTTCCTTCTCTTCAGTGCAGCCACACTGTAGCGGCTGTTCCGTATCAATATATTACAGAAATTCCAATGACAAACTTTGGACACTTTCGCATAAATAAATATGTAGTTAGTGTTACAGAGAACTCATTGGTTAATTAAAGAAGCCTTGTGCAAGCAATAAGATCAGGTTCGCGCGGTATGAGTCGTGTAAGGGAATGCAGCGATGTTCCCGAGGAAACACTGCAGTAATTTAATAATCCTTATGCATTGCCAGCAGCATATTGTGCATAATTACGTATGATGGAAGGAAGGGGTGGGGGCAAAGGCACGAACATTTTGAATGGTGCTCGAAGATATGCAAATGAGGCGTCCGAGACAAGGCTGCTCGAAGGAAAGGGCCCAGCTGGTTCATCCCAATACCGGTATTGTTGGCGTGCGCTGGAAGCATGTAGCTGCGCTAAATATGCCTGTTCGCACTAGGGGCTTTGCAGTGCTTCCAAGTTTTGGGGATAAATCCAATTAATGAATGACGTGCCTACAGTATGGACATAGAAAATGCTTTGTGGTGAAATATAGCGACCGCGTTGACTTTTACTCGTACCGAGGGCTATAATAAGTGATGTTGTTGTGTACCAAAGACGCGTCTCAATTTTGTTTCTACACGTCTAACAAGGGCGAGCTTTAATTAGGCTGGCGCCTGTTCACGTGCCATAAAATTTGGCTAAAATTGCTTCAGGAAAAGTGTGGCCGAGGTTCGGAAGTTTCATTTAGCTCACTAAGGCTTCTCGGGTTCGCAGTGAATTTTTAAAATCAGCAGCAGTATTACTGTCATCGTTTCTTTAATTAATTTAGTAAAATCTACAGTATAATAGTTCAATACATCACGTTACTTCGGTATGTTTGTCTAATCATTTACTAATAATTAATTTTTGGGATGATCGCTGATTTGGTTTTGTGGAATAACAGCGTATATGCTGTCGATCGCACCCACTGAATCTCCGTGGCGGCTACATCGTGTTCATGAAGTTTTATTTTAGTTGCAATATGTTCCTTTCTAAGCTGGTTTACGGCTAGGCAGTTTAAGAACTTCTAATCGAAATGTAAACGGAACTTGCGTTAACGATAGCGCGCAGTTGAATAAGGGCTCTGCAGATGGCGCGGTAAAACAATTACGATTTCGTGTCTCTTGTGCTTCCAATATGCACCTTTCATCACCTGAGGCCTGACTGTCCTATAATTGTATTGTGTAAGAAATTTTTTAAACCGATTCTATCATTCTGTATACCTGTGAATGCCCAAGCAATTTATTCCTATATGTCAGACAACTCGCTGCAAAAACCTGTAAGCGAACCAATGTATTGCCGCTGTCACATTGTTGAATGATTGATGACACGTAAAAAAGTCCGCCTCCATTCCACCCTGTGACAGTGGATGTACAGCGGAGCTGCCGTGGTGGTACTGCTGTTGGACAGTGTTTGCCATAATGTCGATTACGGCGCGCAGCACACGCTGTGTGACAGTTGCAACTGGCAGAATACCCACGCACCAAGGACCGATACACTGTGTGCACACGTTCGTAACGCGCGCACGCACGTGTGCGGAAGTGCAGCATACATTTTTATTCTTGTAGGCCCTCCGCCTGGCGTATGCGCGTTATTGACCTAATTGTTCTCAAGCAAACTGTGTCCCAAAATTAGTAAAGTATGACTTGCACACAACCTACAGATATCATAGCATTGGATTGTAATTCGAGTATGCGTAGAAAACATATTTCTCTTACGCGTAAACTCAAACACAAACCCTTTTTCCAGCTGCCGGGTTTTGGGTGAGTGTTTACCGACCAACTAGACGTTAACAGCTTCTCTGTAAAAAGGAAAAAAAAAAAAAGAACGGTTGCACGCTCTGCCAGCGGTCCTCTATCTTCCGCCAAACAGTATCTTTGTGTTTGGGAAGGTGAAGTTGCCTGCTATTTCGGTGAGCGCTGCAGGGAAATGCCTTTTGTATTGAGGATATGTACCTCTACATGTCCTGAAAAAATTCGCACGTGTGCAGCTTCGCGAACCTTAGTGTGATTGCTGCATACGCTCCATAAAGGTGTACGCCTAAGAGAAGACTCAAATAAGCGCTCAGCGCAACATAGAAGAGTGTACCGTTCTTTCGGGTGTTTCGCACAGTAAGAAATGCAATCGCTGCTTCTTTTAGATCCCTTTATCTCTTGAGACCAGGCCAGGTATGTGCCCTTAGATATGCCTTCTTTTTTTTTCTTCCTTAGCTCTCACTTTGTGCCTGCACTTGCCATTTGCCTTACTACATAGAGAACTGCAATACTGCGTGGTGCTCTCGAAAAGTGCGCAGTGGCCGGCGAGAAAGAAGAACTCGTGAGAAGCTCAGAGGGAACGGAGGCAGTGTCTGAGCTGGTGCTCTGGTGTGAGAGCTTTTGATTAGAAGGACACCAGAGCAGGTGGTTATAAGCAGCTCGGAGGAATTTTGCATCATCTTTAGGAAGCAATTATTTAACAAAAAAAAAGAATAATAAAGAAAGTATGCCGTTTGTTCGCTATCTAGGTGCCTGATTGTGAGTGCTCCAGCTTTTTACGCAGCGAAACGCTATATTGCGGAAGGATACGCTTCATTATTACATTGTAACACCCCAGGCTTTTAGCATATAGATAATGCACAATTGTAGATTTGTTCCTGACATCACTCTGAATTTATGCCGCGACTTTGTTTTGTTATTGTACTACTAGGTATGAGCTATTGTTTCTTTAAACAGGACCAGCAACCGATGCGCGAACATTAAGTTATCTTCGTAGTCTTTAGCATTATCGTCGCTTTTGTTTTGATCTTTCTTTCGCTTCCTTAGGCCAGTTTCCTTACAGTTTGTTTGCAGCTACTAGTAGTTTAATAACATACCTAGAATTTTGTCTCACATGGTGGCCTGATCCTTTTGCGTCCCAGTATTTTCTGTCTTTGAAGTATTTCAATCTGCCCTCCCTGCTTATTACGCGTGTATGCAATCATGACTATTTTTGCTCGGATATACCACGTTCCCGAGGAGAAACTTGGTGAATGTAACACAATTTGGGCGTTAGTTACAGCTTCAGTGAATGGTATCCCGTGTGTGGAAGCGCCACCTTGAGCTGGAGTGTTCTCATTGTCGTTTACATTAGCGACTGCAGTGCCGTAAATATTTATTTACGAAACGAAGGACACGACTCCTTGTACAGCTAGGGAATGAGGTCTTTAGTAGGAGGCAATTTCTCAAGGAAAAAAAACGTGAGTCGTTACCGAAGAAAATGTTCAGTGAACATGGCATTTTCTAAATCCCATATCTAGTTAGACAAATTCGCGGCAAAAGCGAGGTAATCTTGTTGCAAAGTACGTGTTGCTATCTTTTTAGTCAATGTGAAATTGAATTGAATTTTATTTATTACTGCTGAAAAGACTAAAAAACGTTGTGAAGCAACAAGTACATTTATTAAATAGTACAATGTAAGGCGTGCGTTTTTGTAGGAAGAAATTGCGTCAAATTTCTGAGCTTCCTAGTTCCATTTCACGAACACTGGAAAACAATAAAGCACTTTCTGCGAGACCTTTGGTTTAAGCATGGCGGCATTGCCATAAAAAGCACATTTCTCAATATCGTGCAGTACTTTAGGTCTTATTGCTTTTGATTGTTAACGTTGAAACTAAACATTCCCTTCATTATTTACTGCAGCCTTCACTTTATTTCAAATTGAACTCTTAAGTGGATTTACGATTCCCATTTGCCGCCTTTGCTTGATGCGAATAACTTTATTCAAATCTTAGACGACGGCAAACATTCTAGTCAGACAGGGTCGCTCAGACGTACTCCTACTTACTTTTATATGGTGTGGAAGGCGGGAAAGTAAAGAAGTTCGCGCCAATCACATTAGCATATGGAAAGTGAACGGCGCCTAATCTAATATTCACAGAGAAAGTTACCATTTTATGGACTTGTCGCACTGCGTACGGGTGGATGATGTATGAAAGCAAATAATAATAATATATATTACGATTCTACAGAAGGTTATTTTGCTGTATTTAGCGTAGATTTTCTGGCCTCAGCAATTTAGAAAGAGCGGCTACATTTGTCACGCAGAGAAGCTTAGGGCGCGCTTTGATGAGCAAGAACTGCCATAATGTTCAATAGTCATCACCTAAACAAAAATAAGTCGTTATAAGTATGTCTGTCTGGTACCTGCTGAGGCTTTAGCGCTTATGAGAAGCCATGTCTGGCTCAAAATGACAAAAACAAATTGGCTGTGGTACAGACTCCCGGCTGCGCTTAGGCTTCGCTTGTAGTTAGACATGTTGTTATTAAACTTAGTGGTTTCCCATTAGACTAAGAAAGGAGAGACGTTGTGGTCAAGCAACGGGTAAAACCAAAGGCAGGAGCGGTGGCTGCGCGGCGACCGCAACGAGCCGAGTCGCCGGAGAATCGAGGCATGTGGTGTGACTTCACACAGAGGGCGCGGCGAGCGCCCAATGGCAGGAGCGGTGGCCGCATGGCGACCGCGACGAGCCGAGTTGCTGGAGAATCGAGGGCCATGGTGTGACGTCACAGTGCGGCCACGGCTCAAAGTGCGGGGATGGCGAAAAGGCGAAAACCTGGCGTAATGTAGCTGTCGCTAGAAAATTGAACAAGAGCGTAATTAAGTACATATGCTTAGCTGGAGCAGGTGAACACGACAATTAAGACAGAGATGATTGGGTGAATTAAAGACACGCCACTAACTAAAAGAGCACATTTAATGTGGATACGCGAGTACCAATTGTAGACACAGATCGCACAGTGAGAAAGAAGGAGTAAGGAAAATAATCTTAAACATTGAGACACATCCAAAATAGCAAGAAATGGGCCTTAAATACAACCGCCGTAACAACAAATACACGTCACAGCTTACTGATATAAGTAACGAAATATTAGCTTCAGAAACGTGAACCTTGACTCCTCACACATGCCGGCAAGATCTATTGTAAAGGAACTTCTCAATCGTTGAGAAGGACTTACAAATATGAAATAATTTTTAAAAGCTTTAATATGCAATTACCCTGTAGGACTTACCGCGAAAATTGGACCATGATTCAAAAGCACAGATATATGAAAAACTACATTGTCCCCTGAAATACGTTCTATAGTGGAACCTGCAATGTCGAATGGCTTTGAAATAGCCAGTCGCGGTTGCCGCTTAGCCAAGCGCTTGCACTGAGATGGTTTGATGTCACTGACACTTTTTTTCAAGACGTCGACGTTTGAACATATGCATGTACCGGTCCAGGATGTGCTAAAGAAACAACCAGAACGGATTGTTACAAATGAGAGCAAGACAGTGCGCAAATTTGTCGCAATGCCCAACTACTCCGTGCAAAGCTTTTCGGTGTTGCAGTATCGAACTGTTCGTTTTGTGTATTCCATGCATAAAAACTCCAGAGGGCCTAATTAGGTTCATAATGAGGACCGTGAGTACGGCGCCCTGGTCACAGCACAATGAAGACACCAGGCTTCCGTTTGCGCTAAGCTGATGTGACGCCTAGCATTGCAACGTACGCTGATATTGCTGCAAGCCTTGCGCGTGTAGCGATGATCCCAGCTTCCGTGATGCGGTAGCAATGCGACAAATGAAAGTGGCGGTAGTGTTGACAGACAGAAGACGTATAACAACACGCATGGCTAAGAATATAACATTCTGACTGCGAGTTCACGGAAGTATACTTGCTACTACAACTGCGACTTTCGCATATCTTTAGTTTTGGTGGACTTCAAACCTGCTCAGCCTTCCGATGTTTCCATAGTGCAGGCTACCGTAGCGATGGTTAAGGCAAGTTTTTGTTACTTTTTTTCTGTGCACTGAATAACAGCACGTTCGCAAGCCAATAGAGAGGTGACACAATGAGAAAGCTGCAATTCAAAATCACGCCAACCATAGCAAACTCCTCCTGCCCCCCCCCCCCCCACCCCCGTCGCCCCTTCCCTCTCCCACACATTTTTTTTCAATGATTCAATAGCTAAGTTTCAAGGTCATCACGGTAAACTTTTGGGTGTTGTACGTAAAGGGTAGTGATCAGCATGAGTGCTGTCTAGCACTCTGGAAACACTGAGAGCATATGAAAACTTTGAGAGGCACTGAAGCTCGCCTTAGAAAAAAAAAAGAAAAAAGATGAGCTGCTTGAACTTTTTTCGATGTTTTTCCTGTCTTGATATTGCACTTTAGTTTATGGAACGATTACATCCGTTGCTTGCACAGTTTCATTGCAATAGTTATGACCAGTGTTGACCAACAAACTTTCCAGCATGTCATTCGTTAAACGTTTTGAGTATATGTTTCTTTGTACCTACAGGCAAAAAAAATGAAAAAAATAACCACCCAAGTACTTCGTACAGAAGTATACCAGCGAAGCTGAAACGTGCGGCCCCGATGTTTATGACTGGGTTAATCCCGTCGGTTCATTAAAGTATTTCTCAATTATTGGTTACGTCTTTGTGTTTCTTAATGAGGTTGCACACACGTTCGGCTGCGACAGAGAGAACGAGGTCACTGACGTTATGCCTGCAGTCCGCCGTTGTCGCTGGCGTTCGATGTCTCGAGTTTTCTCGGCGGCGTGGTTAGCAGCATTCGCCCCCATTGCCGTTTGCGATTCTGCGAAATTAAATTGTTGAAAATTATATCTGTCTGTTACGTAAGACAATGAATGGCTCATACCCCCTTACGCAATGGCTCATACCCCCGTAGACGCGGCCTTCCCATTACGACCACAAAAGAGAAGTGAAATTCTACGCTGGAATGATGAGCGGCAACGAAGCCAGTGTGGTAGAAGACGACGACGAACGCTGAAGCAGTGACGCGAGCGCGTGCCGAGCACGAGCGCAACCCGAGGGGCGCCAATGAGCCAGTTGTGGAAGAAGACGACGACGCTCGAGCCAATACTGATAGTTTTCTGTACACAGGCGACGGGCAGACGCTTTTTCGTTTCGCCTAGCCATGCAAAGCTTCGCTTTAAAAAGAGACGCGGGCTTCTGGTACATGGAATCCGGAGCCGCTAAGTTAAGGCATACATCAAGCTTACTAGGCACTAGTGATATCAGATTTGCGTATCGCCATGTATCCAGAATGCTCACGCGTTAAGTACGATATAGAGTTCGGCTTAAAGCAGGGTATGGATTATGCTAGTGAAGGTCAGAGGAAGTCATGCAACCTAACTTTCTGACCTATAGACTTTCAGTGGTAGACTACTTCTTTCATTCTCAAATGCCAAATGGCGCGTAGCTTACTGTCGGCACTTGTCACTGTGAATTTTAGGTACATTTTCTTTTTTTTTCAGCAATGTGAACTCAATGTGAAAAGTAAGACACAAGATATGTGGTGCGATCGTAGGAGGTTTCTACAAGAACCTCGTCCATAAAGGAGAGTGAGGTCCAGACGAAAAAAACTTCTAAGGAACGTCATTCTTCGAATATCCCATTCATCTGTCGCTGAATGACAATCGTTATCTCGTAACTTATTTTGATGCAATTAGTCATGAAAACAACCTACTTTGACCAATATACTCAAGGACACAAACAAATGTTTTGGCACGATGCATTTCACGGTGCATTACACTAACAGGCTTCGAAGTGTTGTTTCCAGAAACTATTGTCACTTTCACTTCCTTCCGCGGTATCGACCCCAGCAGTCGCACACTCTTTCCCCACTGCTCTTGCATTTGGGAGTGGAACCAGAAAGCTTTTGCTTTCTCCCTTTCCACTCTACTGCGTGCCTCCTGCTCCTGTCAATGGCTAGGCGTATTTATTTTCCGTTCCACGTTCTGATTCATCTGTGAAGTTCCTTGCACTCTTCGCTGGATTATTTCTATATAATTTTATCATCTTACTATTCTATATTGGTACTCTGTCCCGTAGAATGAATGCACCATTTTCTTGTTTCTTCTTTCGCCCGCATACTCGCAAGCAAGCTTTCTTATCAATCAGAGATTCTCGCGGGAGTGACCCTGTTGCTAGTGGCTTCTTCACCTTTCCCTCTTTTCTCCGCATGCTCAAAACATGCTCTGCGAACTCCATTACAGTACCCTCGTCTAGACTGCCTTGCTTTCTTTTTGTTTGTGGTTTCACTCTAAATTCTTATCCACTTTCTTGGGCAAAAGAAAAGTGAATGAACATACATCACGTCGTTACTCCGTTCGATTTAGCGCTGTGTAGGCGAGTGCATTTTTCATTCCCTGGATCTGAAGCAACGCGTAAAGCAAAGCTTGGTGGATATTTTAAAGTTGGAGAATACAAGAATGATGTAGTTATTACTGAAAGCTGTGCGATTAGGTTACTGTAATGGTGATAGACTCATTTAACGGGGTTCAATGAAGCGCACAAGAAAAACGATATACTTGTCCCGCCCTTCATACGTCGTCAACTCAAGTTCAGTTTCAATTCAATTCAATTTCATTTATTACGTACGGTATATTACAAGTACTTTTAGGTATAAAACATATATAGAAGGAGCTCTCCAAGTCAAAGAGCGTATGAGCGGGATCTATTGTTACTATTCACAAAACGTTTTTTTTTTTTTTGCATTGGAGGGCAAAGTGTTACATTTATTATAAAAATCTGAGCGTAAGATACGCCAGTAAAGAATAAAACATTAATACGGATATATAAAAACTGCAGAAGAATATTACAAACGAATAATAACCGAATCAAGCTTCAACATCTAGAAAGAAGGCATGAAACTCGAATATATATGAACCAATTCCCGAATATTCCTTAACGTTTGAGGGTAAGCTAGGAACTGCATATTCAAATTGTAGCGAAATTGGAAGTAAATGTTTCATGATTAGTTCGTGCTTTAGGCAATCAAAAGTTATTCTGTCAAGCTGGTCTTGTGGAAGCGACGTGTGGGAACTGATTGGCTTTAATCACGGCTATTGGGAGCTTTCTATTAAAGGATTTGCGAAATAACATACCTGAAGAAGTGTTCGTTTTTTGTTATGAAGTGGTAGCATGCTGCGAGCACTGAGCAACAAGTAGTAGCTGTAGGACTGTTCACATATTATTGATTCATATGACCTGATTCTGATTGTGCTGCAGTGAAAAAAATGCACGACATTGTGCACTGTGCTAAGAAGAGATAAATTAAAATTGCATCAATGAATGTATAATTAGGTGATAAAAGTAGCTTAAAATTGAAATACTACTTATCTTTTAAAACATCAAAGCCCTTTCTTAAAGAACGATGGTTGAACGCGAAGCTTTCGCCAAAGCTAACTCAATCTAAGTTCAAAGCCAACCACCACGCAACGACCGCAAGAAATGCTGAGCGACCGGATGCGATGCAAATGTGATTTGATTGCTTGTTTAGGATTGTATTTTAACGTAGACGTTGAATGAATACTTCGTTAAGTGGCATAGCCTCTATTTTAGATCATGTATCCGTTGATTACACGCACACACTCACACCTTCACGGACTGCATGCCATTGCCGATACACGGGATCGGCCTTACGGGCATGATCGCACTCGCGCTTTCGTTAACGTAGCGCAGCCTCTTCTGCTGGGCGCTGCATCCGCGGCCTACCCATGGTGACGGCCGGGAATGCATTGCTTGACGCGTGTAATGCAATGCAGATATACTATACAGTTCATCTAAGTAGCGTGGCGCTGCAGTTCCCATTGTTATCAGTACAACTGCGAATGTAAACCGCAGTGTTCTACGATTGTGTGCGCAGATGCGTATATTGTTCTAATGTGTGCGCAAATGCGCTGATAGTTCCATTGTCTAAGTTGGCTTTCCTGCAGTGCGTTTTTTGCGCTCACGGACGAATGAGTGGCACATAGAAAGCTTCGCTTTAAATATCTAAATGCTACCTTTCGATTTCTTCACTATGGAAGCTATAGGCGCCGTAAGGTTTAGATGCGTCTGTAGTTTTATCCACCAAAATGGTGCATTGTAAGAAGCAAATAATGAGTCATTACTAATATGCGCCGATGTGGTGCCCGGAATGCGCCTATTGTGGGAAGACAAAGTAAATACATTTGACTTTATAGTGTTACACTCTGTACAATACTCCAGCACCAGCTCATTACAATGGCAACATGGCTTTGTTAATTTATATGACAGTTAGTATACATGTACTTACTGTCGCGCTCATTGGCATTACTAAGTTTTTGCCATACAAGTAAGAAAATTGCACATAAGATGTCATTATGACAATTTTTGTTCATTCTCATCTGCATTTCGAGCTGTCAAGACGTTCCACTACAAAGAAACTGCCACTAAATGAATTTTTGACCGTACAAACTCAAAATGCCATAGATGTGATAGTGTTCTTCGCACCCCTAAGAAACTTCAAAATCCTGCACACTACTATGCAACCTGTCGTGGTGGCGTAGTGGATTTGCTGTAGCGCTGCTAATTAAGCCCGAGATTGCGGGATCGAATCCCGGCCGTGGCGGCCACACTTCGATGGGGCGAAATGCAAAAACATCCGTGCACTATGCATTGGGTGCTCGTTAAAGAGCCCCATCATCAATTCGGTGTCTTAGCTCGTAAAACCCCAGAATTTTTTTTTTCACGGCTATGCAGCGTCAAATTGATTGCTGCGCCGATTATGACAGGCAGTCGTGCCAATAGCAATCATCCTGCTGCAGAATATTTCCTAATGTTGAAATAAAAAAATATCGAGATTCTAAGCTTTATATATCTGTATATCTCAGACTAGGCATGTCTTTTTCGTTTGCTTTAAATATTGTTCGCACATGAATCAGCTCAGCCAACCAATGCTTTCTTATTTGAAAACGCTGTTATATTATTAATGAATGCACACACTTCTTTTATTTTTACAAGCAGGAACTTTGCCAATTTTATAGCTATTTTATTCTAATACTTTGCTCAAGGTATTGGTGGAAAACTCAATTTAAACTCTAAGAGTGTAAAGAAAATACTACTTTTACTCTAAAGTCAAGACTGCATACATAAACGCCGAGATTGGTTGCCTATAGCTATTATTCGTGTATGAAGTTACCTTTAGCTCTTGGTTGTAATAGATACCTACAGAAAAATATGAGGGCAAGATTGTCGTGAACGCACTGTTTTTACGAGTGGCCGGCCGTGAGACGACAGAGCGCCGTACACCGAAAACGTTTCCATCTAATTTTGCGACCTCTACAATACCTTCTTAAGCTGCCAAATACCTTAAGAAAGCCGAAAATAGTCTTCGCGCAATTGACGCTCACTTTTTGACCTGGAGGGCGAAAACTCTCCGATTGACTTATCTTCCAAGTTTGACGTATTCTTAATGAAGGGTTCAAACTACAGGGATAAGAGTTAACCAGAATTCGGGCACCTCAGACTTTAAACTCATCTCAAAAACGTTCCAATATTATGTGGCTCGGTGGCTTAGAAGTGGAGCACGAGAACTCGCGAACGAAATAAAGCACAATTTGTTTGGTGGGACGTTCGTTTTTGGTTAAGTCAATAGTTAGCGATAGGCATATTGGTTGGGGTATAGAGCGAGCGTAAAAAGCAAACAAATTGACTGCATATAATATTTGCTCAGAAAATGAACCGGAAATACTGTTTTTTTTTCGTTATGTGAAGAGCAAGAGCAATAATATTCGTGATAGTTGACCTTTCCTGAAAAGGTATTGATCCTTCTTATGATAATTAGGGCGTGGAACAGCACTTCGCAAGATAGAACAGCAATGAAATAACCGAGATTTCATGCTTGCAGAGATCGCTCCGTTCCCTTCTTTCTCTTGAAGTCTGGGTGTCGAGAAATGTTCCTGAGATCGGGCGTTTGCGTAATGTTTAAAAGACAAGACGCATTTAGATGTGAACTGATCTTTTGTAGAACATAGTTATGGTTCGAAATTAACCTGATGCCTTTAATTACCTTAGGCAAGCCTGCGTAATTTTTTTTCATGTCTCGAAGAATAATGGTATAGTTCGCGTTTAATGATAATTTCAGTCTTGAAAATGGTTTATCTTACCGTGCAAGCCTGTCACCCAAAATGAGCTAAATTGATTTTAATGGAAAGCCATGAATAATGGTTTCAGAAAGGCTTAAGGAACAGGAACAGTTTCCAGAGTAAAACAAAAAGAGCGCGCAAATAATAATTACCGAACTTATGAACACGATCGGAACATATTTAATGTAGGGTGGCAATATTATTGGAAAGTAATGTTTAAGAAACAAACCCATGACCTTGAACTTCTGGCTTTCTAAAAGTAGTGTTCAGTCCACGTCCAAACAAACAAACAAAGAAACAGTTTGCAAAAAGCGATCATTCTTAGGAGAATGGTGAATTGGGCCAGTTGGTATTGGCTCATAATTACTACAGCCTATGGTCCTGTCATTTCGTACCTCCCTCTTGTATTCGTTGTTTGCGCTGTAGTAATTACGACCATTCTTCAGCCCTTTTTTTGTTCCTGCTCAGAAATTTGCATGCTCTTTGGAGAAACTTCCTGTGTACTGAAGTGGCTTCTCACCAAGTATCTGTGCCATCGCGGCTGCAACCTGGGCAGAAATTCGCAATTTATTTCTTTGTTCCTCATCCAGATTCACTTCTCCGTGACCCAATTTTCAGACCACCACACGGGAATGTTGCGCTTCGTTTTACTTTTTGGAACTGCGAGCTTTTGTTCGCCACCGCGATGCTATGAATTAAATGCTGGGTTAAGAAGGCTCCTGCAATGTCTTGTAATCCCAAACAGACACGGATGCTTTACAATGTACTAGACTTCTGACGCACGCTTATCTTAGTGCATAACCAGATTTCGTACTTTCGCTAATCCTCTTGACTGTATACTGGAGCAGGAAGAGTACGTTAGAAAGAGAATATGCATATGGTGGCAGCAGTCTTTCGCTGACAGCATTTCATGGTTCGAACAAGGGGCCGACGCAGTCGGCCAAAAGTGCTTCATGGGAACAGACAAACAACGGTTTTCCTGGCTCGTGCTACGAATCTCTCGACGTTAATCTCATTAGGACCTGCCTGCTCCTAAGGTTCTGCTATTCGCTGCTGGTTTCGCGGGCCGTATCTGTGCCTGTATATAACTGTACCTTATGGTGACCCAATTAGATGGGTCGCATGGAAAGCATGAAACCCAATGGGATTGGGCGGAAACGAGGTTCTCTCTTTTCGTAATGAACCTCCAGAGAGAGAGAAAGAGAGAGAGCGCATCTGAAGAAAAAATTCACACGTGTGTAGTAGTGCAATTAGGGCGCCAACAGTTATAAGTGTTGTTTGGACACCTATATTATAGTTCAGCTGTTGAAAGAACACTCGTCCGAATAGAATTGTCGACAAGGAGAGGAAAGGCCAGAAAAATGGCGGGCGTAGTTTTTTCCACAGTTTTTATTTCCCCGTGAACCTAGCTATAAGATATGAACATTTAACACTCATTTTTGGGGTCGAGCTACCTCTTTCTTTTCTGCAGTGAATAGATGGTTAGCTAATGCTTCATGCTAATAATTGATATACAATCAATGTTGTGCCATGCTTTAACTCTTCAGCCACATCAAATACACAGCCTTTTATAGAAGCATGCGGAGCATGCAACAAAGTAATCGTCTACATCCGCACGGATCTTACGCATGTCGCTCACGCGGTAGAGCCACATGACGACAACCAATATGTCTGCCTGCATGTAAAAAAGAAGACTGTCTCATTTACACTTATTGGAGCCTACATATCCCCAGCGGGTCACTTTGATGGCAAAAGGCTCAAGAAAATATTGCAAATGACCAATGGCCCCTGGGTTATCACAGGTGTATTTAATGCGCATCACCAGCTATGGGGAAGCACTAAAATTGATTCCAGAGGCAGGAGTCTTGCCTCCTTTGCTGCCGACCATGATATGTGCTGTGTGAATGGTGGCAGCCCTACATTTCTCTGAGGCACGACCTATAGTAGCTGCTTAGACTTGACTTTGGTGTCACGACGCTTCGCCTCGAGCGTCCAATGGTTTACTGACATAGAGACACATGGAAGCGACCATATTCCAACATACATCAAGATTAGTGGAGTTGGGCAATGCTCCTCTACAGTCTTGCGTACAGTTGAGTGGTCAAGGTTTAAAGAGCATATGGATGACGCATGTCGGGAAGGCCTTTCACACAATATAGAAGACGAAATCGCGGGCTCAATGAAAGCATTCATGTGCTCGCTCACAAGGTCAGCAAGGCGAACACACTTCGACACAGAACTGGAGAGGCTGCGTGCGGAACGCCGACAGGCGGAAAGAAGGTATCGGCGCACGAAATACGTTCTAGACCTGAGGGCTTCACGACGCATACAAACGAAAGTTCAGCGTCGTAGGGATAAATTAGAAGACAAGCGATGGAAATCTTTCTGTCAGACGCTTGATCCCCGAAGATCGCTCTCACACATATGGAGAATGGTTAGGGGTCTTCGCTCATGCCCGCATCAAAGGAAGCCCTTTGCTGCTCTGGCCCTCTACCAACACCGCTCGCAGTTTGAAGTGGCTAAAGAGTTCTGTGTGTGGGTTGCTGGATCCGTGATCATCCCTACTGACGTGGCACTGAATGGCGTCCATGAGGCACGTGTACCAGAAATGAACGTGCCATTTTCACCTGAAGAGCTCGACGCTGCGTTAGCGACCTGCAGGCGTTCTTCGTCACCAGGACCAGATGGCATCACGTACGCTGCCCTATGCCACCTCGGACATGACGCACGTAGTGAGTTGCTCAACTACTACAATGAGTCTTGGCGAAACGGTGTTGTTCATAAACAATGGAAATCGAGCCGCTTGATCCCCATTCTGAAACCTGGAAAGCCCCCGCTTGATTTATCATCATATCGTCCGATTGCACATTCGAGCTGCGTCGGCAAAGTGATGGAAAGAATAATTCTTGCTCGCTTGGAATGGTACCTCGAGCAATTCAACATCTATCCGGATGCCATGGCTGGCTTTCGTCGAGGTCGCTCGTCCATCGAAAATATTATTGACCTCGTTACCTGGGTCCAAGGACAGAAACTCTTCAAGCGCCTACCACTTGCACTTTTTCTCGATGTCAAAGGAGGATACGACAACGTCGCCCATGAGGCCATACTGAACTCACTTGAGGCTGTGGGAGTTGGTGGCCGGATGTATCAATGGATTCGGGACTATTTGACCGAGAGGTGCTTTTTCTTACAGACTGAAGACGGCCCAACTTCGGAACATTACATCTGCCGTGGTGTGCTGCAGGGTGGAGTGCTGAGCCCTATACTATTGAACCTCGTCTTGCTAGGACTTGTGGAGTATTTACCGCGACAGTTTATGTCTCTATATACGCCGAAGACGTTTGCATCTGGGACTCTGCAGTGACTCGGCCTCAGGTGCGGGCCAGGCTTCAGCAGGCGGCAACCATGACGGCGTCTTATCTACGAGAACAAGGCCTCAGTGTGTCTACAGAAAAGTGCGCATTGGTTGGCTTTAGACGCAAAAAATGTCACTGTATCCAGTTTTAATCAGCGGTCAAGCTGTGTCCTATGTTAAGACGCATCGCTTTCTGGGTGTCATCATCGGCCGTAACCTCTCGTGGACCCCTCACTGCGTCTACCTGAAGAAGTTATTTGCTATTGCTCAGGTATTTAAATTTCTCAGCGGGAAAAACTGGGGTGCGCCTGTCTATTCTATGCTGCAGCTGTACAGGGTACTGTTCCTGGGACTCCTTCGTTACAGTCTGCCAGTTTTGTCAAATACATGCAAGACGAACATTCGCGCTCTTGAGAGCATACAAGGTCAAGCCCTACGCGCGTGTTTAGGGCTGCCTCGGTGCACCTCAACAACAGCAACAATAGCCATTGCGAGAGATCATACGATCCAGACACACGTAGCTGCTAACTCCCTCAGAGCACACATTCGTCATCTGTCAAGGATCCCCGACCATCACTTAGCTTCCCTACCAGCGGAGAGACCTCAAGCGACCTTTTCAAAAGTGATTAGCGCCTATCAAGAGTGTATACCGTCATCTTTTACACCGGCGTCGAAGCCTATATCTCCTCTGTGGTGCCTGCGACAGCCTCAAGTGAATTTTTCTATTCCCGGAATCACCAAGAAGGCCAATCATCCATCGCTGGCGCAGAAGCAACTGACGCTCCTATTAATGCACCAGACATATCCTGACTACATACATATATATACCGACGGCTCGACCTCACCTACCAGCTCAACTGCCGAATTCGTCGTTCCAGCCAAGCAAGTTGCAGTTAAATTCAAATTGTATCATGACTACGTCTACGTCGGCAGAACTTGCAGCCCTCCATGCAGCTGTGACCTACGTCACCGAAGAGCCGGCACAGAAATGGGTCATATTCTGTGACTCTAAGGCAGCCCTTCACAGTATCAAGTCAGCCTTACATCACAGAACTTACGAGCAGATGGTATCCGACATCAGGAAAGTACATCACCATGCTCTGGAAACAGGGCACAGCATAGTCTTCCAGTGGATTCCTGCTCACTGTGGCATCATCGGCAACGACATTGCTGACACGGCTGCCCGATCTGCCCCCGAAGACACCCAGATGCGTACAATACCTTTGACGAGGACGGACACTGCCAGGGAACTTCGTCTGCTTGCACGCAAAACGTCACAAGCTTTATGGAGTTCAAGTGCCTTCAATTGCCGATTGTATAAGTTGGACCCCTTGGTACGGCTACAACTGCCATCTAGCCTTTCTCGTGGTGAAGCAACCTTGCTGTGCCGCTTGTGGCTGGGAGTGGCGTTCACGAACGCTTACTCACATCGTATGGGAATGGCCGAGAGCTCGATGTGCGACTCCTGTATGTGCGAGGAAACCATCGAGCACCTATTGTGTACCTGTCCTCGCTTCGACGCACAACGCCTCTCTCTCAGGACAACTTTAAACCGGCTAGACTCGAGACCCTTCTCTGAGTCAAAGATACTCGGACCGTGGCTACACCCGTCATTGCCACAAAAAGCGTTGCGTGCATTAGTACAGTATTTGAAGTGCACCGTTTTAAGAGAACCGCCTATAGAGTCCTTGTACATCGTCCCACGTGTACTCAATGCTCATTCTCTCTCTATCCCTATTTTTCTCTTTCTATTTCCCCTTTCCCTTAGCCCTAGTGCAGGGTAGCAAACCGGATGCTCTTCTGGTTGACCTCCCTGCCTTTCCTCTCCTTGCTTTCTCTCTCTCTATAGAAGGAACATAGAGACTGACACAAAGTCATAGGGAACTGTGAGGGCCTAGGAATGAAGAGTAAATGCGCTTGCATTCGAACAAATATAGAATGATAATTTTCCCGTAAGATATTAGGGCACAGAGCGGCGACGGATCAATACAGAAAGACATATTGAGTGCACAAACGCGTGTAGGTCTTCGAAGTGACATTGAAGTGAACTAGAAGTGAAGTGATGTTATGCCATTCCGGGTCATTACTCATTCATTTTGGTGTAATGCACGCACGTGCACTATTTCTAGTTCTTTTCACCCATGAATGTGCGCTATTGTTTGTTTAGACTACTCAGTACGCTAAAGAACGTATGCTAAATATTGAGATGAAACTTGGAAGCCGAAGAGGTGAAGACATGTTGAAACTAACGTTGGCCAGGTCGTGATCGAGAAAAAGGAGTTGGATAAATTTTGAAGTATTTTTACGTGGTTTACTCGAAAAACTTCGACACTGATATTCACCACTAATATTTGCCTCAAGTCAATGGATTTCCTCATACTCAAAATGCTTTGACACATTTTAGAGTGCACATTTCGGTCGGTTAGCTATGACTAGTTATTTAACCCGCTTTTGGGACAATCGGTGGTCGGAATTTCTCCACCGATACAAAGATGCCGATACAAATAGCACGTACGCTCATGCATTCGAGATACGGGACACGTTCGTTAAAGAACCCCTACTATTAAAACTATTTTGAGACACACATGCTGCTGCGCGATAGATTTGGCCGTCTTTAGGTTTCGGTGCTGCGTTGGAGCGCTCTGGAAAGACAGCCCTCCTCAATCTGCAGCCACGCTCTTACTTTGGGGTGGCTGTGGGAGACGGCTGGATTTGATTCATCATATACGATGTCTGCAGCGGCGCGAGCACCGACGTGAAATACGACTGCCATCATAATCTCCCGCCACAAAAGCAAGCCCTTTCTCTATGTGGCGCTGTCGTCTGCAGCAGATCCATCACGCAGAGTTGTACAACTGCCCAATAGTCGCAAATCCTACACCACATTCGACGGCGCTCCTCAGTAAGAACACGCGGGCAGTGGAAGACGCGCTTTTGTTCAAGTTCTTCCTGCAATGCCTGCCGCAAAGCTCCGCCAATGTTATGACCCAGACCGCTGACATGCCGCTAGGCAAGCTAGTGGATGCGGTAAGCATGGCACATCCCGAACTGCACATCCCGATACCACAGTGCCTATAACGTCTTGCGCATACATAAAACGGTCACAAAATACCGTTTACTGGTACAGCGAGAAGAGCTTGAGAGAAATACCCAACAAAGGTGGAAAGACGGGAATACAGCAGAGCAAGTCCCAGATTGCGAAACCAAGACGCGCTATTTGAGCTTCGCCCAGACCGATGCCGAAACCTCGAAGATCTCAATCTTTCGGTGGCTGCAGATGAGAAGGCAGGGCACGGTTCCCCCGATTGAATAGGACATCATGCGGCTGTGCCCCACTCTGTATGGAGATCGACATAGCGCCGGTGGAATGAAATCGATGCGGGAAGCATGACTTCGAACCTGCTTTTGCGAAGGATGAACGGAGTGAGGAGATGGCACCGTGATCGTGGATGACAATGCGCAGAGGGTGCATGCACAAAACGACGGGGCTGCCGAAAAGTAAATTAAGTGCGTGTCATTTCAGAGAGCTTCTGTATGACACCGCCATACGCACAAATTACTCGCCTATCTACCTCATGGGAGACGCGTCTTACATAGAGGCACGTGAACAGTGATTGCCCCGATTTGGTAAGGCGCATTCACATAGTTTTGTTTCCGCTGTTATAGCATTCCATTTAAGGCAGTTGACTTTTCTTCTCTCTTATTTTTTCCTTTTGTCTTTGCCAATTCCGCACTACAAAACATGAAAGACTTAGAAATTTGATATAGAGGTCGGTGATACCATGACTTTCGGTTCTGATCATGGCCTGTTCAGCCTTAGTACTTGTTTCTCCCCGTTTCTCACAATGTGGCAGGAGGAGAAGTATCTGCTTCTGGAATAAAGAAAGGTCATGATTTAACATTGCTTTTGCTAAGGATAATTGTAATCTGGACAAATTTGTCGCACTTTTTAACGAATGCCGATACAAAAAAAAAAAAGGGGGGGGGGGGATAGCATCGAGTATGGTACAGTGATGACAGCCATACATGACAAAAGAAAGCTGAAATTCTAGCGTGAGATCCAAAGGCTGCGATTGCAAACCCTGCATGAAATGCCGCCGGTTTCTTTCTTTTGTGCCCCCCTTCCGACAAGAAAGTATTGATCAAGTGGTTCAGAGGTCACCATGAATTTCATACTAAACAGTTAAAAAGAACAATGCCCTTGCTTACCTGCGCGTATGACCTGAACCACACGCTTCTCGATGTCATTATCCATGAACGTGATTGCGAGTGCTTCGCACCTGCCTGTATTCTTCTACGGCACTCGACAAATATGCTAATATCATTTCTCACGATATTGCTCTGATAGTGCCTGTGCTGTTTCATACACACAGCACAGCGCTTTAGTTAATGCCAAATTGTATTTCGGAAAGTAAGGATGTAGTAAAACATTTTTTACGCGTTGCCTAAATTTCTGTGTCCACGTGCGTACCCAATGAGCAAGCTTTTAGAAACAAACTTTCTGCACACCATGTTGTCATGCCTCCACGCGATGGCTAGACAGTAGTCTTCTCCGTTGCGCTGCAGGCCGGGTAATTCGGATCGAAGTGCAAGCAGCCATAGACTTTTTTCATAGCAACATGGCCGACTCTACTGCCAGGTTGTATCCCGCCCAGCGAATCAACACAGATACGCGGTAGTCATTGCATCAGAAACCCTCGGTCAATTGCCCTCTTCGAGGCTCTCAGGTTTCCTCCTGCTGTTGTTCCTGCGTTTACTTAGGGTAAAAGAGTTCCGCACTGCCTTATTTGGGAGCGCCTTCCGATGCTTGCTATTGCGCGCCCAGGAAAATAGAGGGGCGAGAGGCACACTGATGGAGAATGCGTAGATGGACCTGGTTGGGCATACGACCCTGCTTGCAGTGTTCGGGTGAGTAGGGAATGCGCGGGTTCCTTGCAACAAACTTGATTGCCTTTGCCCATCGCCTCTGTTCCATTTCCTCTGGTAAGAGGAGAGTGCGAACATTCCTCGGACGTATTCGTCGCCATCAGAGAGAATTACGAGGGCGCTGTGGCGGCAGTAGATTTACCTTCAGTGTTGTCAACTTCAATGTGCACTAGATCAATCAGTACTATAGAAGAAACAAAAAACAGGATATAGGAGGAACATTTTATGGCCTACGGATATATTTGATTCCACTCCGGACACCGAATGACTCAGAGTTATGGTATCCTGACTAAGAAATAATATTGAGAAAGGTGTCACGCATGTTCCATTTACCCTGTCATAAGTTCGTAGCCAATTTTCTCTAAACGACCATCCCTTTGTTCGCTGGAATACTGTTTCAAGGTTAACAGAACTTGCCAATTTTGCCTTTCTCTCTTTTTTTTGTTGGTGCTCTCACAAAGTCATTCAACAAGGAGCCCCAAGAACTTTTGTTCTACGATGGCTCCGTCACATTTGGTACAAGAACTTTGTGGCAAGCAATGTTGGAAGGGGTAATAAAAGGAGAAACAAATGACCGGGGTTATGCACTATAGGGACTATCGCACGGGCAATAAGATAAAAAGGAATTCTCCGCCTCAGGCCAAGAAATTGTGACAGGACATACTAGGAAGCTTTGTTTGCCTTACTCATGATTCCGAATACATGATTGTTCTTTATTGCCGGATGAGGTACTATATCTCACAAACACGTTAGACATGGGAACACTACATATACAGCAAAGGATGACATTGTCTTACATACCCGATCACTATATTTCAATACCCCCCATTCGAAGAAACTTTTTTACGAAGCCCGGGCAAATTATTGCCGTCGCGGGTTGTGGTTGAAGGGGTAGACTATGCATTCGTTTTACAGACTGGTTTAAATTTCTTCTGGCACCTATAACAGGCCTAACATACCAGACTTGCTGCTCTTGCTGGGAACATTCGGTTCACTTTTTGTTATTCAACATAGTCATTGTGAGAGCCTATCACCTTATCTGGAAAGATATATTCAAGTACCCTAACTGGAAATCCTTCATTACAGCGAGCTACAATAGCTACTTTGTCAAGAAAGGCATATTATATTATAGAAACCAAATCGCAAGCAAACAATGCATTTCTGGAAAATTTGAGGACACCAGCAGCAAAAAAATTGCGCACGAAAGGGGCGAAAGGATCTCGAAGTTTCTGCACGAAATTGTGCGCGAAAGTAGGTTCCGTAGTGAGAGCTTTCGAAAGAGGCCAGTAAGGGCAGAGTACGGGGAAATGTAAAAGGCATACATCTGTGGTAAAATTTGGAAGCAGCCAACTGAAATAAAAGGGATGTGGACCAAGTTAAGCTTAACGGCAGGGACCTTAACTTCCTAAGTGTTCCGCTAGCCTCGCCATCAAAGAGAACTGCGCTTTATTGTGTTATTTTGGAACCCAACTAGAATGAGCAGTGCTGGTCACGAAGGTTCCGGCCATAAACAAACAACTGAGTCTTTCTTTTTTTTCCTTCTTTCTGTGTTTCCGTCCTGTCCGCAGACAAAAGAACACGACCGCAGCGAGTCAAAGGAAGACCCACAGAAGCAGCCAACAGGAAGTCATTTTACCGTTCTGTTTGACGAAGGACGGAGGGAGTTTTGGTGAGTGCAATCTTATCCGGCTTCTTGGAAGTCTGAGATTACGAATTAGAACAAGCGTCTGTCAGCGAAGTGCTCTCGTTGAGTGCACATGGTTAAATGCAAAAAAATAAGAAACAGGAGCAAATTCGGTTTTTCCTACACCTTGATTGTGTGCCTGAATTGAACACTTTATTTGAACACTTCATGCTCAAACGGGTCTTCAAAGGCAACATAAGCTCTTTAATTCAAACTGCCTCGGACTTGTTGCATTGCCTTTTGGGCGGCGGCAGGGATAGAAAAGCAATAAGCACATACATGTATATTCTCGACACCTAGGGTTTTCTTCACATGTATTGTCTACCACATCATTTTACGGGCGAAGGGATTTTCGGAAAAGCCTTGTATCTCTGCAGCCTGACAAGGCAGCCTAGTATTCGCATTTCCAGCCTATACTAGTATATGCGAACAACATTATGATGTACGGTTTTACTTGATTACTCTACAGGCTGCTCGGAAATTTAACGCTTTTTTGAGATCCATTGTACGTAAACTTTTGTGGTTGATTGTTCAATTATTTGGCAAATATCACTTAACGACGTGTAAAGAAAGACTTAATTTAGAGACCTGGGGGCAACCTTTAATATACTTCTATGCAGCACTGCAAAATATGTGTAAATGGTTTCCGTAGAAATCATTACTAGGCCTTGGTGCTTTTTGTAGCGTTAAAGGCCTCTGTACAAACAAAAAGTCGCAAAGAAAGCTTGCTAACCAATCTCGACAACAGAAGCTAGCACTTGTGGTTGCAATGAAATGATGAGAATTGCCCCTGAAGAGTGCACTGAAAGCACTTAAATACTTTATTTTTACGCACTTTAGTTACATATGAAAGTAAATTATGGGGTTTTACGTGCCAAAACCACTATCTGATTATGAGGCACTCCGTATAGTGGGGAGACTCCAGCATAATTTGGGCCACTTGGGTCTCTCTAACGTGCACCTAAATCTTAGTACACGGCTGTTTTCTCATTTCTGCCCCATCGACACACACACACACACACGCACGCACGCACGCACGCACACACGCACGCACACACGCACGCACGCACGCACACACGCACACACGCACACACGCACGCACACACACACACACACACACACACACACACACACACACACACACACACGCACACGCACACGCACACGCACACGCACACCACACACACACACACACACACACACACGAAAAGACCCATCTTCAGTTCTGCCTAAGCAGTCACAAAGGCTGGCGCACCTAAGGAGGATCACAGCAGCACATTTGAGTCGTTGTTTATCGCAGACGCCCGGGGCCACGGTCCATGAATGTTTCCTCTTCCGTAAAAGATCTGCACAGAAAAAAAAAGCTTGAGTGAAGGTTGGCCCTCACGAATAATTTCGTCGAAGTTCTTCTTTCTGGGGTTTTACGTGCTAAAGCCAGTTCTCATTATGAGATGCGCCGTAGTAGGGGGCTCCGGATTAATTTTTATCACCTGGGGTTCTTTAACGTGCACTACAACGCATGAAAGAAGCCAGCGAATACTCGCAAAGTGCCTAGAGCGGCCAGTCTGGCGGCAATTGTGCGTCTGTTCGCGGGCTTCTTTTACACTCGGAAAAACACATTTATGTAGCACGTATTGAGCAACAGAAAGCTGTATCGGGAGTTTTTCATGTTGCTCTACAATTTTTATATTGACACTTTGATAATTAGGACAGTACTTCTCGAGTTAGATAAGTAATTACAATTACCTAATTAAATCTCAGTTACGAAAAAATTACTGGCGGCTACTCCCCTGTACTGGAAACAGTACGCACTAGGTTTGCTTTGCGTAACGCCGTTCCTCTTTTTTTAAGTCGTGCTGCGTGATAGCTGGGACACCCTGTATATGCTGTATACAGGGTGTTTCAGCGAACACTTTCAAAATTTATTTAAGGTTGCCTGTGGCAGATAGCCGAATTCTAGTTAATGAGCTGGTCTACTCGAAGAGGCGGACATTACTTGCACAAAAAATTGAGATGCATATTCGAATAATTAACACAAATTTACTAATTAAGTTTTTAACTAATTACCTGATGACCCATATTGCAATTTACAAATTGCAAATTACAATTTACAAACTTACCAAAGGACATAATTGTGCAATCATAGCAAAGCTGTCCACGCGGTTTTGTTAAACGCCATGGCACCTGGATATAAAAATCACATAGAAAACCGCAAGTACAGATATGGCAGGAAGATTATGCAACAAATTTCTGTTTTATTGCGATAGCAATTATATGGACACTCAAAAGCAGATTTCTGCCGTCGGCGTCGCCGTCGTCGTCGCTGTCGCCGTCGTCGTCGCTGTCGCCGTCGCCGTCGCCGTGAGGTTCCGTATGACGTCAATGGAGATGAAATTGTCGCCGCACGCCGAACGCTGTATGTGCGAGAGAAAGGGCGCGAGGGGCGCGCGCTTTCACGGGGAGTGAACACACGGCGGAGAACAAACGCGCGTTCTGCGCCGTGCTCCCTTAAGGGCTGCAGAAGTAGGCGTCTCTTTCCTCCTTTACAATCACCATATATGTAGAGCAAACGCGCCTCTTCCTACGCGCGAAAGGCCATGGGGGAGGGGGGGGGGGGGAGGGAGGCGACGTTTAGCGGCGGCACCAAGTGCCTATTTATATCAGAGGCTCCGGCAACAGTCACCAACGCTGCACGCATTTTGAGCGAACGCGGGCATAACGCCGACGGCGTCAACAACAGTTCTGCGTGTTGCCAGTGCTGCTGCATGTCCAAGTTTATACAGCTGATAAAGCTACTATCATTACTCCGTATAGCTCTCTACAAATTTGCTATCGCAATTGATGCTTCGCCTTTCAGGTGAAACTGCGACAACTTTTTTTTTCTCCCAGTGAAACAATGACGTGAAATTAACCCGACGAGATTTGTAGGGTCGCAATGCAATGCAATGCTGAAACGAGAAAAATTATGTTGGACGAAGAGGGATTGGAAGAAAATTGGAGACAACTGAAAGTAAGCAAGAAAAGTAAATGAACTTCTACTTCTACGTCATTGCGTCGTACATCTAAGGAAATGTCTGTTAAACTATGATTATGACAAAACCTTACTTACTTGCAAGATCGTATACCGTTGTTTTCTTATCTTACTAGGCTGCAATATATTTAACAGCGAAGCTGTTTAAGCCAGCCGTAATGTGTGGTTCGTATCAAGAAACTGCCGCGCCGTACCCATGGCCACCAGGAGGGCGGCGACACCCAGGAAGGCTGCGCGGCGCATGCGCACGCGGCCTCTTCCTCGCCAGCTTCCTCCTTTCCCGACCCCTGCCTCTCTTCTCTCCGCGGCGCGCTGAGCCAGGAGAGAGAGACAGAAAAAATTACTCCATCTCCCGCTAAAGGGAACCATGTGTGGATGCGAAGCAGCGGGGAGATGGTTAGCTTGAGCGGGAGATGGTTTCGCGGCAGCGGTCCGAGCGCTCATCGCGGCGCTGCACAGGAGAGAGAATGAGGCGCGTGCGCTCCGTCATTTTTATACCACGGAACTACCGTGGCGCCCCCAGCGGAGTATGCAGCTTGAGCGGGAGATGGTTTCGCGGCCGCGGCCCGAGCGCTCATCGCGGCGCTGCACAGGAGAGAAAATGAGGCGCGCGCGCTCCGTTATTTTCATACCGCGGAACTACCGTGGCACCCCCAGCGGAGCGTGCAGCTGTCGCACCACCTGTAGAGCGCGCCGCTCCGGATTCCTGGAGGAGAGAAAGGGGGGAGCGTAGGAGAGGAGAGGGAGAACCCACGCGCATGCGCTGTGGGGGTGTGGCACGCAGGCGCCGCTCCGTAGAGTATTCCTAGAGGAGAGAAAGGGGGGAGCGTAGGAGAGGAGAGAGAGGGCGAGGGGACGCGCATGCGCTGTGGGGGTGTGGGACGCGGGCGCCGCTGCGTACAGGATTCCTAGAGGAGAGAAAGGGGGAGCGTAGAAGAGGACAGAGAGAGGGAGAAGACGGGCTGCGCTGTGGGGGTGTGGGACGCGGGACAACAGAGAGAGCCGCCGGCAAGAAATGCTTCGCAGTTAAAAAGGCGAAAGCTTGCACTAGGCCGCGCAAAGCTCAAGACATAGCGAAGCTGGCCGATTGATATCGAGTGGCTAGCCTCCAACGCGTTCGGCGTCGGCAAGCAACAGCATTCTTGGCACTGTGCCAACCTTGGTTATCCTGCCTGCGTTTGTGGCATGCCAGGAACGCTGTCGACGCGTCCAGTGCTAGTCACGCGAAATGTCGCGAAAGGGAAGGTACCTCCGAAAATGATCGCTCGAGAATACCTTCCGTACATGCGTAGTTAAGTTAAACCAAGTTAAGACCTAGCAGCAACCAAGTTAATACCTAGCAGTAGCAGTCAGTAAGTCTCGAGGATCCACAGATTCGCTGTGCCTAAGCTTTGTACGACCGAGTAGAAACTTGCCGTTTTTTAGCATATACCGGCCCTTTAAGTGAACCCTTAAAGGGAATGATTACATGCCCTTCGCACTATTCCTTTGCTTAATTTTGCCACCATAACCCCGCCGTCCGGAGTTGCTTGGAGGTTCTCGCTAGCAACTGCACAGAAAGCAGGATGGCCATCTGCACATGTCGTATCTCATCGCTCAGTCTGAACGGACGCATCCGCGAGCAGAGGCGGAATGCGCTTGGCGACTCGCTTTCACGGTTGGTTGGCTCTCTTGATTGTATGTCACACGCCACTGCCCAATTCTATTGAGATGGAAAAATGTCCGCATAAAAATATTTCCCTTACCATGTTTTGTTAAGAGTTTGTCCATATATGGGGAAGGGTAAGATTATAGAGATAAGTACTTACGTTAGGGCGTATACGTATGCATGCCTGGAAAACAAGCGAAAATTGTTACTCCACATGTAGCAATATACATTGGTGATCATATCAAGGGTTGCCCTTTATCGAAACTGCAAAGAAAGGGTGAATTGAGCTTGACAAAATAAAAGAAATTGCCGTTTCATATTAGCAAGCTATGGCTGTGAACCAACCAAATGTATTTATGGTATTATTTCGAGAACAACATTCGGTATCGCCGTCTTTGTTAACACCATTCAATTCTATGTCGTCCAACCATTAATTTACATGACAAGCCACTATTTTGAGACGGAAATGATGAATAGCATGTTATTGATTTTTGATTGACAGAAATACTCATATGCGGACTAGATTTACGGAAAGGTAGTTCATTATTTTTCTACATAAGTTTGATAATTGTAGAATTTGCATAATACAAAATATATAATGGATTACACGAACTGGCAAATTTCGGCGTGCCTGCATGTATCGGAAATTTCTCGTCATGTATAAAAGCCGATGCGCTTGACCTGCTGGTCAGATTTTCGACAATCGTCGACTTTGCTCGCCACTAATTGTTGTGCTCGAGTGTTACTTGTTTTGCTGGGCACAATTTCGCCCAATAAAGAGTTAAATTTGCAACTAATAGTTTTGACACTGTGTCGTTCTTCTTCCTCATTACAACGTGACAATAGTAAAACAAAAAAAAGAGTGCTTCGTGAATTTTCTTGTTATGCAGCTCCTGTCGTCCACTGCCTTTATATCCGCTCCCTCCATTCATTATGAAATAAACCCAGGTAGCTCAAGCTTAGGCGTAATGACCACCCCTTCGGAGTGGTTCTTCCATGACAGGGCCCCACAAGTCTTGTTGCTCGCACGTGTCCGTGGAAGTTAATTGCTCTTGCCGCTCGCTATAATCAGTGCAGCACAAGATAATTCGAAAGCAGTCATCATGCAAGCCAAGTTACCGCAAAGTAGAATGCCTTTAAGAACTTGTACGATAAATATTTTTTATTAATTGCTTGTCCCACTTCTCACTGCTGATAATAGGCACGTACCGGTTCCACGAAAGTCAAGATTATGTTTTCGATAAACTTAAAGACTCTCTGGGGATTTCATCGAACATTTATCCTTCTTTTTTTCAGTTTTGAGTAGAAGGGACCACGTTCGGTTTTGAAAGCTCACACACCCGAAGAGTAATTAAGATGAATTCTGGGATATAAGACATGGGCACGCAGGACGTAAGTGCTATGATGAGAATGCATGACATGAAAAAAAGCGCAGTCCCTCAGCGAATTTTTGCGAACAATAGTAAGAAACAAAAAGGAAATTACTTTGCCTCCGAGCTGCATCACTGCGTTAGCGATGAACCGCGGTTTTTCAGGGCATCAATCTTCCGTAAATGTCTGCAGCTTCACCGTATGTGTGAGAGAATGACAGTGATAGACTGAGCAAGACCAGAGACTCGTCACTGTAAACCTCACTGCTTCGCCTACGCAACCCACCCATAAATTTCAAGTATAGGTACCTAATTTTTAGGAACTTCAGTGGTGTGTTGCTTTTTTTTTTTTTCTTTTTGCCAGGAAGGGGGGAGCGGCCTTGTCTTAGATGTTGAGAATCGGCTACGCTGGCACTTCTGTGCTGAGACCTAACGGAGGATTAGTAGAACTGAGGGGCTGGATTTTTGGTATCAACAATAAGAAGCACGCGATGTATTGAGCCACTAGAGTCTGGGCCTTCCCTTGTGGACACCGAGGGACTTAAAAATAATTAACTGATGTATAGTAATAATAAACGAGCTCCAGAAAAGGCACGCACAAGACTGAACAACACAAGTGTCCGTGTCCTTTTTCGCGCTTTTTAAATTTTGCAATATATCAAGAACTAACTAGCCCTGCAGCAAGCCTTGTTGGTGACCTGTTAATATGGCATAACATTATTAAAGCCACCAACATGGCGAATGACGCACTTATTTGATTCGCGATCAAATAAGTGCGTGAGAGAGGAAGACGAAGTGATAGGAGAACGCCGCTTTGCCTTCTGTGCTCCTGCAAATCAGTATTAGCCAGCCGTGTCAACTTCTTACTGCTTCGAGGACAACATCAGCTGCGATCACTGATACCGGTGAGCGGCGCGACGACACCAAGCGCTAACGTTCGACTGCCACCGTGGCGGAGGGCAGCAACGGAGATGTGCAAGCGTGGCAAGGGCCGCCATTACCGCAGCATGGCTTCGGAGCCGACGAGCCTGTGAGCCAGCCTGGAGCCGCCAGGGTCTCCTACATTCGACCCCCGACACTCGTCTTGGATGCGACGAGGAAAGCTGAGAGCATGTCGGACGAAGCAAGCAGTGCGAAAAAGGTGAGAGTCGAAGATCAGAACGAGTACATGAATGAGAAAACATCGACGTACTCCCTTCGCGACGAAGAAGAAGAAGATATTGAGATTGAATGTGATGAGGAGGCAGATCCCTTCACTCTTGTGACATATAAGAAGAGAAGGTTCGAGGGTATTCCTGTAGTATTTCAACCAATCGAAGAAACGAAAACGTTCTGGAGAGTAAACCCAAATGTTGTCGCCTCAGAAATCGTTACGCTAGCAAAGGAGAAAGTAAGCTCTTTCCGAGTGAACCAAGACGGAAGCTTCTCAGTGACTGTGAGTTCTCTCGCCTCAGCCAAGAGTTTGTTATCATGTGTGCAAGTAGCTGGCTTACTAGTGAAGCCATTTATTCCGGAGTCATACATACGAAATGTTGGCAAAATCAGACATGTCCCGCTACAATACACAGAAGAACAATTAACAGAATATTTAAGAGAGGCAGGAGTGACATCAGCTAGACGCCAGACCCGTTATATACGCCAAGAAGATGGCACTGTGGAATCGCGCCCAGTGAGAAGTGTGATTCTGCAATTCCGCAATGACCGACCAATTCCAGAGCGAGTGTATCTTGGCTTCACTAGTCATCCAGTCGAGGAATATCTGGGGCCAGCCAGGCGCTGCTATAACTGCCAGAGATTTGGTCACTTAGCGAAAAACTGCCGAGGAACAAGGCGCTGCAAAATATGTGCAGAAGACCACGATCACAAAGACTGCAAATCCATAAGACAGCCTAAGTGTGCGAACTGCAACGGACCCCACACTGCATCATTTTCGGGATGCCCGCAGAATAAAGCAGCAGCTCTTCAACATCAACACGACATCATCTATGGTCGCACCCAACAGCGTGGTGCACCGGAACCAAACAAGAATACAATGAAGCCAGCGCAACCACCTCGGCCACAAGTGCCTAAGCATCAGGACGCCTCTATGACATACGCGAAAGTCGCAAGGGGACCACAAAACCGAGGACAAAGTTTTGGGACATCACCAAGCCAACAGCAAGTTCGGCAAGAACCTCAGGAAGGACCTCGTCAAAAGAACAATCCCGTGACTAACATACGACAGAATACCAGCACACCGCAACCAGTAAGTGTAACGAAACAGGGAACCCCCTCAGCGTCTATTGCTGAACTTGTCATTCCAATGTTGTTTTCTGCTTTAAAAGCCATACTTGTCGCAATTCCACAGGCAAATAACCTACCGGAGGTTAAGGCCGTACTGTCGATGGAACAAGTGATATTACAAAACGCTACGTCAGCCACTGCGCAGACGAGGCATGAATAATTGTTATCAAAATGTCGCCATATTTCAGTGGAATGCGAATAGTCTTCGCTCTAAGTGTGCGGATTTTAGAAAACTGGTGGCTCAGTTCTCCTTTCCAGTGTTATGTATTACAGAGGCCGGTGTAGACAACGCTTTTCGGCTAGCTAACTACGTTGTTTATACATCCTCTCGATCTTCAGGATTGAGCAGAGCGATGATCTGTGTTCGAAGAGACCTGCCGTCAGCGCTATTAAGTGCTACAGCGTCAGACATCCCAGAATACGTAGCATGCGAAGTTCGGTTTGGCCGAGTAAATATCACTATTGTCAGCGTTTATCTACAGCCTTCTACAAATATTTCATTTTCCACATTGACGGGCCTCTTTCAGAAATACACAAAAAATGTAATATTTTGCGGAGATTTCAATGCACACCATGTCATGTGGGGAAGCGCCTACTGCGACCGTCGTGGAAATGAGCTAGAAAAGGCAATTCAGAAGAGTGGTCTGTGTTTGTTGAATGACGGCTCAGTGACCTTCCTACGGGGTTTTAATTACTCCAGCTGCCTCGATCTCACGCTCTGCTCAAACGATATTGCATGTGGAGCAACATGGAGAACAGACATTGAAACAAGGGGCAGTGATCACTTTCCTATCCTAATACAGCATCCTAGACTACGATTTTTGACTTATCGGCGCTCTGCAAAAATAACAAATTGGCAGGCATTTCGATATCACATTACAAGTCAAGCTGATGCTGTCAGTGATACAGACAGTCTATTATCGCTTATAACAGACAAATTAAATCTTTGTTCAAAATTTGTTAAGATTCCTGATGGTTACGCTGGTGTAGACTCTGAATACGAGAGGCTCAGAGCTATACGACGCAGAGCTGAGAGAAAATATCGACGCACAGGCCTTCTTGAAGATTACCGAGAATGCCAAAAGGTGTATGATCGTATGGGTCGGCAGCTGGAGCGACTAGGTACAAAGCGCTGGCAGGAATTCTGCACTTCACTCACTCCCTTTACACCTGAATCAAAATTATGGAATGTTCTGCGCTCTTTAAGTGGACCAGTAACGCACCAACAGCCATTCAGAGCACTAGCTTTAGTCCAGAAAGTACCGGAAACAACTATAGCAAATGAGTTTTGTCAGCTTATTACTCGCCCAAGTGCAGCAGTAAACACATCTGAATACAGTAATTCTGTCGAAGAAGTCAAAGCATCGATCAATTTTTCTATTAGAAGCGATCATCATGACCTAGATCAACCGTTTTCACTAGAAGAATTAAAGAACGCACTTGTATCGTGTCGCCAGAGGACAGCAGCTGGACCTGACGGGGTCACATATGCTGCCCTGAAAAACTTGGGTCCTGTAGCCACAAATACTTTATTAAAATTACTGAATGATGCGTGGATATCGGAATGTCTTCCTCCTTCTTGGAAAATTGCGCGAGTAGTTCCGATACTAAAACCGGGTAAAACTCCTTTATCGTTAGATTCTTTCCGCCCTGTAAGCCTGACAAGTTGCGTTTGTAAACTTATGGAAAAGATGATTGATGCTAGGCTTCAATGGTGGACAGAATGCACCAACGCACTGCCCGAAAATATGGCGGGCTTCCGCAGGCGCCGGTGTACGATGGATGCAATTTTAGATCTTGTTACATACGTAGATCACGAGAGGAGCTGTGGAAGAATCACCATTGCAGTGTTTCTAGACATAAAGCGTGCATTTGACACAGCCAGCCACACTCACGTACTGCATGGGTTAATTCAGTTGGGCATAGTTGGCCGAACACTGAGATGGATTGCGGAATTCTTAAGAGACAGGAAAATCTATATTGAAACTGCTGATGGCAAAAGCACAGAGCATAAAGTGAATCAAGGCGTTCCACAAGGTAGTGTACTCAGTCCATTTTTATTTAACTGTGTTATGGCTGAATTACCCCATATCTTGCCTGCTACCTTGAATTATTCACTATATGCAGACGACTTGTGCATATGGACTTCTGACACGAGTACTCAAGCCGTTCAGCAAACGTTACAAGCTGGCCTAACAGTGATTAATGATTTTTTGAAAAGTAGAGGTATGATTATTTCACTTGAGAAAACTGCTGTACTTCCTTTTACAAGGAAATGCCTCAAGAGATTCCAACTTGTGCTAGACTCTCAGCGTTTGCAACTTGTGCGACAACACAAGTTCTTAGGTATTATTATAGACAGACGGTTATCATGGGCTCCCCAAATAAAAGCATTAGAGGAGAAAGTCAACTCCCTAATCAACATTCTTCGTCGATTTGTTGGAGTGAGATGGGGTAGTTCAACCTCTTCTTTATTACGCATTCACTCGGCGATCATTAGACAAAGAATAGCATACTCTGCTCCTGTACTACATGGAATATCCCGTAATCTAGAGGAAACCATTCAAAGATTAATGGCCAGAGGCCTTCGCATATGTCTTGGTGTTCCCCGTGCATCTGCCAGTGCTTTGGTAATTGCTGAGTCCCGCCAACCAACTTTTCATGCACTAAGATTTACGGAAACTTGTCGTCACTTTTTTCGTTTAGCAACACAACACGCTAATCATCCATTATGCCAAAACCTTCAAGGTAGAACCGCTGCACGCATACATGATGAAATACGGCGGTGCAAAAACTTACTACCTGCTTACGAATACTGGCCTGCATGCGCAACTCATCCCCCATGGCGACTTACAATTCCAGAAATAGTCACTTCAATTCCTGGAGTAGGTCGTAAATGTGATATGCCCGTAGTTGCGATAAAGCAATTAACTTTATCACATCTTTACACTAACTACGTAGATCGCATTCACGTATATACCGATGGATCATGCTGGAAACAAAGCTCTACATCAGCGTTTTATATACCTACATACCAAGAGAAAAGATCTTATAAGCTTTGCCAATTTACAACGTCCACAACGGCAGAACTTTACGCAATACTTTCTGCTTTACGTTACATATGTCAGCATTCAGGACCTCTTCGCTGGGTAATTCTGAGTGATTCGCAACCCTCATTGCTGAGCCTAAATGAAATCAGCTTAAGAAAAAGAAACAGCACATTGGCATATGAAATACAGAAGACATATGCCATAGCGAAAGATCTGCAACATGACATAGCTTTCCAGTGGATTCCAAGTCACTGTGAAATTATAGGAAATGTAACGGCTGATCAAATGGCACGTGAGGCTCATCAAAAGAATGAATTATCACTAGTTCCTCTAACAATGAGTGACGCGCGTTGTTTATTGAACAAACTATGCGGTAAATTGTCCAAGGAAACTTGGTTCATAAATGATGCGCAGAACTCTCGATTATATAATATTGATCCTGGAATAGAATTCAATATTCCGTTTAAAATTAACCGATCGGTTGAAACAACAGTACATAGGCTTCGGCTAGGCACTGCCTATACTAAAAGCTTCCTGTATAGGATAAGAAAAACTAATAGTGCTACATGCTCATGTGGAGAGGCTGAAGAAGACATAGAACACCTTCTTATACACTGTAAAAAACATGACGCTTCCCGTAAGAAGCTTTCAGAAAAACTACGTGGCTTGGACAGACGACCACTATCCATAGGAAAAATTTTGGGTCCATGGCCTACAGAAAAACAACAAAACATCGCTGCGCGCGCCTTGGTACAATTTTTGCAGGAATCAAAAATATCACAAGAATACTGAGTCAGATATTAGTTATTGCTGGTATTGTTATTATTAGCAGGCACTCTTGATTACATGTTTACTGTGTCTTCGTGTTCATGTGGCATTTGTGTCTGCGCACAAGACTGTTGTATTTAGAGCACGGCATTCAAGAGGGACCTAATTCGCAAGTGCCCAACATCATCTTTGTGAACTTGGTTTTGAGAACATTTATGCTTTGTGAACTCATGTGTTGTGTGTGAACACTTCAGTTTTGTGAATATTTATGTTATGTGAACTCTTTTGTAGTGCGAACATTTATTTATATTTCAGTTAGGATTTTCTACGTGAACGTTCGTACATGTGGTTATTAGTCCAGTTTTGTGAGTTTTGACAACATTCTGAGGACAACTATCATGCAAGAGAAGAGGAGTAGCCCGCGCCACATATAGGCACCAACCTCTCCTTAAATACATTTAATTAAAAAAAAATAAGTGCGTCATTCGAGAGCCTAAACCTTCGAAAGAAAACTGCTGGTGAACACAATTTTACGTATAAGTTATTCAATTCTTTAGAGAACGGGAACGGGTTTAACAGGTGATATTTTCCCAAGGGTCACGATAAGAGCAGGAGAATAAGTCAGGCAGTCATGGGTGGGATGATGCGAATGCACGTACTCCAGCGCCGTGTACGCTTCTATACGCCAGAGCCTCGTCACAGCCTGAACTGTACAAGAGCGCGCGATGTAGCTCAGATTACTGTGAAAGCATGATCTCGCTGTCGCCGACACAACCTTTCTTGAACATCTACATTGTTCAGTGAAATATTTTCTGACACATTTACACAATGCCACAATAAATGAGTTCTTCGGGAATCCGTTACGCCGGTGTACACATATTAAAATGCACGGAAACACAATCGCCACAAACCGAGACGAAAAAGCGCATCGTCTTGTAGGTTGTGATGCATTTTTATCGGTGTTGAGCTATATTAAGCCGAAATAAGCAATTGTACTTTACAGACGGTTGCTCAATATTTCTATGGTGAGAAGGACGAAGATCAGCTTTCGTTCTTTGCGCTGTAGAAATAATTAATGAATACTAACTCGCCCATTTTACCGTTCTTCTGAATATGGTTGTATTAAACTGGTAGGGACACTAGTCTTGAAGATGGTTATTCAAAATAAAAAAAAAAGATTCCGTAAAACGCAGCACAGTCACAGCGTAAGCTGGTTGAGCGGCGCAAGACTAGCTCCAATTTCGGCACCACGCACAAGGTCTTCGCGGCAAACTGTCTTGGCCTCCATTTTGACGAGAACGATCTGAACTGTCCGCCCGGCATTGGCGCCGACGGCGAGCTGCGGCTTCTAATGCTCTCTGCACAGCAGTCTGCTGAGGCCGATGATGCCTGGTTGTAGCCGCGCACGTAGTTCTACGATTCGCTTCTTCAGCAGCGGTTCGTACCTTGCGAGGAGACGCCATAACATGTACCGAAGAGGTATCCAGAATACGTGGCGCACATCTAACATCGGGATAGCGTTGATTGCGCGCCTCGTCTAAATCGCATCGCGTCTGAATCGCATCTCGTCGCACGCGGCGGTTGCAGGCACGTTAACTAGACGGCGCCACCATACTGGCGGAGGCTCGGGTTGTCTGCACCTGCGCGCCGGCCTATAGGACGCGTATAAAGGGAATTTTTCTTCTCCCTGATAGCAAGCGCTTGCGTGGCTCAGTGGTAAAGTATCCGACTCTCACGCAGCGGGCCTGGGCTCGATCCCGGTGGAGAGCGGGTACTTCTTTTCGCATTTCCGGCGATAGTGGTTACGGGGAGGCGGCGGCATCATCGCGACCAGAAACGGCTATTGGAATGAGCCCATAACATCTTACGCTGTAGAAAAACAATAAAAGTACCCAACCAAGAAGATCTTCACTGAAGATTATAAGCTATCGGTAAAACGTCTGCCGATAGGGAGCAATAAGCTTTCGGCAGCACTTCAGCTAAGGTCACGAGTTCAACTCATAAGTGAGAAGCACTTTGTACGCACTCCATTCATTCAGCTAAAGTTATGCAACGATTTAATGTCTTCATTTCGAGCTAATGGGACTCGTCAGACCGCCTTAGGAGAACGTTACAGAAATCTGCAGCTTTTTTTCAATGACTTGCGCTTTTTCACACATAAATCCCCATCGTGTGAGCCTTCGCTTCTTGCTATAATTGCAAATTTGGAAAATTCGATAGAGCACCCTGGGTAAAAAAGCGCTCTGTTCATAATACGTAGTCTAGGCTTAAGAAATTGGTGTCAGTTACTAGCTGCGAGAGGGGAGTTCATTGTAACCTCGCATGCTTAATCCAAGCAAGGAAGTCACGTGAGTGGTGCGTGTGGCGAAATCACTTTGGCCAGGATTGCGAAAGCGTGCACTTTCTCAACGTCATACTGTCAATAAGTGGCTATTCGTCAGCCTCAATGCTTGAAGGCAATGAATCTGCTTTTTTCTTCCCGAGACTAATCGTAAGTTCCCCCCACCAATTACCTATGACAAAAGTACAAACGATAACCCTCAAGAGGAAAGGTACAGCCGCTGTTACTAGAACAAACAAGTAGCTCTTTTGTAATCATGTGAATTTGAAGTTTGGGGGGCTTACGTGGCGCCGACTGCTTCTGATCACGAAGAAGACAAAGAACGAAAGCCGAGAATGCACTAAATAACGCTAACTAGTCTATGAGCACAGACTTAACTGCGAGGTTCTGCATGAGAGCAATAGGGTGAATAATAATAAAAAGCGAGAGATATAAGAAACGCAGAGAGGCTAACAGGAAGACAAACATCTGGTTTGCTACCCCGTACTGTACAAGTGTTAAGAGGAGACAGAAAGAGGGAAAGGAAAGCGAAGAAGTGAAAGGCGCGTTCAGATACGAAAAAAAAAACAAAGGAAAGAAAATAAAGCAAGCGTACACAATAGCATAGGGAAGAATGGGGGTACACATTATATCGTCAATGAATTTTTTGTGAACAACAGATTTTGGTCCATAATTACAGAATTCATTAACGAGCCACAATATAGGCAGCTGGCTTTACAGTTCCAGTTACGACAGTCGAAAATTTTATACAAAACAGGCTCTGCAATAAAAGAGGTTTCGACAGAATTATTGAAAATTTCAGCTAGGGAGTATCGCGCAACTTTGATGGCATGGCCGGGGAAGAAAAGTTTATAATATATGTCGAGTTCCAAGTTCTCAAAAAGCGAAGGAAGAGAAACCTTAATAGCTTGGAGCAAAATATGAAGTATAATTCAATTACAAGAACAAGAGAATCACAAACAAGCGGCTAACTTCGTGTAATATATCCACAGCAACAGACGTGGTGCTAGCCTTTTTTTTCATTGCCTTTTATTTGGGCAAGAAAATACAAGGTCTGCTCGCAAGATAAGGCAAAAGGAAGGCGTAAACCTCCTTACTAAGGCCTCCCGAATGGTTCTCCCAACCTTACCGACCAAGAGCGTGTCAGGGCACTGAAGCACTTGAAACAGGTTTTGCCTGGTGGGTTTCAAGAGGACATTTTCCCAGGAAGAACCACATTTCTTCGTGCAAGGACTAACAAAGACTACAGTGCAAAAGTGAACCTTCTGCAACTGTCACCTTTGCAAAACGCTACCATTCCTATCACGCTAATAACCACTCAGGGCTCAGTTGCAAGACAGAGAATAAGTACCCACTGTCCTATTCTGACCATCGCAACTGTCACGTACTTCGAATCGAGAGAAGGCACAAGCCACTCAATTGGGCAGCTTGTGCGTTTCTTGCTTTAAATGTCTAGCAGTGTCTTCCTGTCTGAACATACTTGCTGACCTGGCTGAGAAGGTAGGTAGTCTGAAAGGCTCCTTGCGTTTACTTGCACCAACAAGTGATGAGCATGTTCCACGTGTTTGTTCAAACGTGTTCGCAACTATATCTTTGATCACAATGGGTACCTAAAATTGATAACAGGTACAGGATGCACATAGTGCAGAGGGAGATAAGATATGAGACAGAAAAGAAAGCAGAATAGATAAAAAAATCTGACCCACCCTACGAGGCCCATTTTGCACTATTTTTGCCTCATGATTCGCAATGGGAATGCGCTTGTGTTCTCAATACAGAAGGACTGAAGCAAAGAGCATCGAGGAAGTGAACAACAAAGACGCACGGAGTGGGATGGCGGGAATAGTAAAGAGCAACAAAAGTCGTTTACGAAGCAAAAGAAAAGTACCTTTAAAAAACAAGGATGGACACGCCATATCATGCCCACCAAAGCCCTTCTTTGGACGGTTCTCGAAGTTTTGTTCTTGGAAGTGCGCATTTGCTCCGAGATACCACACCGAAGTGTGCAAGCTCACTCTCTTCCGCAAAAAAAGAAATGGGCAGCGCGTTACGGACACTGCAGCTTGACCTAACGACTGCGCTGTACTAATGGCGCTCTAAATCAAGCTGTGCCAACTCTATATGTGGCTGCTGATGGGACAGCACCTACAGCAACGGCTCAACGACGCCGTCTAGCGATTGTGGACAGGAGACATCGAAAGTGAAAGTGTTTGTTCTGAGCGTGCCGAACTTTTTTCTGATTTACTGGAGGGGCAGATTTCACAGGCCCGTTACATGGCTTTTTATATGTCCCCTAACGGCTCCGTTATCCCAGGCACTCTAACTCTAGAAAGCCGTGCCAATTCTTTCCTTTTCTTTTTTACAGTTCTTGCTTTCTTTTGTTCATGTATTCTTCTACGTAGGGAAACTGCACTCTGTAAAGCAGAGAACAGAGTGCTGGAAATAAGAGCGCATCAGCCTATCACGCAGCACTTTCGTAATAAGAACAATCAATTTGCGATAAAGGTATATGACATAGAAGCCGGAAATATGTTAACTGGAGACAAGTCAAAGTAAAATTCACTGTATGAAACTTTCGACCGTAGCACAGGGGTAAATAGAGACGTACCCGCTGCTGTTCAATGTTGCCAACAGAAAGTAATCCAACGCGAGACTTTACCGCATAATGCAATGCTCAGCTTGTTTGCATTGCTATAGGGGTTGGCTACAGAGTATGAGTGTTTAGAAACAGTGTTATTGTGTTCGGTGAACACAGTGTACCAAAACCCGATACATAATTTAGAGTTGCTGCAAACTACGCCACGTGACATCGCCATCGTCGTTCATCTCTAGTGGTTCAGACTACGAGCCTCCGTTGACACGTTCGCGTCAAGGGCTCTACGCATCAACAGCAGTTATGTTCACCCTTCCCAAACAAACGGCCACAATGCGCCCTGTGGTTGACGCGTGTCAAAGTGAGAACTGCGATTGTTGGCGCTGAACTGCCTAATGGGAAGTAAGAGGTGGAGTTCTCTATACGCGCGTTATGTGAAAGTTATGAATACCGATAACGCAGCAGGCGTGGTAGTTTCTATCCAGTACGTTCGCTTTTGCCCCGTCGAGAACGTTAATAAAACAAAACTCTTCTGTGCCTAAAATAGTGTTCAGTTGCCTGATGCTTGACTTTTGATCCCTGGCTCTTCGGGAATCAGGTATATCCCTAAACTTGGCCTCGAATTTCTTCTAACCTAACTCCAAAATATGCCCCACAAGTTGCGGAATCAGTGCAGTATAGATTCGCAGCTGTTGGCATATCACAAAACCATTTGATGGCAGTATGCGCACTGTCGCCAGCTGAAATTTCATATTTATGGACGACTTACATGAGTCGCGTATGTATAGCTCCTTATAAGCCACACACTCAAAAAGGAGGCGTCCTCTGGAAGCATACGAGCACGCGCTTGCACCTCGTCGTTTCAGTATTCGCAAGATATTCTGCTCCGCGCATAGAACTGCCATGAGTCGTTAACATATATTTATCTACATTTATTTGTAATGTACCCGGAGCCATTTAAGTATGTGGAAGAATGAGCACATCGACAGAGGCAAGGTTAATTTACGATAGAAAGAAAAACGCCGAAGTTGGGGCATACATTTTTACTAGAGGTGCTCGCTAAATTGCTGCATCCGAACAAATTTGTGACACTCGACAGCTATAGGGGATGCTGAGCCGGATTCCAAAATATTGTTTATATGTCAGTGCATATCCGTAAATTGTAAGGGGCCTTTTGCATTGTCTCCCATTTTCGGAGCGTAGATAAAACGGTGTGCGTTGAAAGCAACGTCTGGTACTTGAATTACGATGCGCTTCTGTGCTTACAAGTGGCTTCCTTCTATAGATACTCTATACGCCTCAAATCGTCTTCTGTTTACTTATACTGGGATGCGTTACGGTGCAACGCACTTCCTGGCAGCAAAAAAAAAAAAAAGAAATAACAGCATTTAATGTGGGAATCTGAACAGCCTCCCGGGCTCTATTCCCGCAGATGGGGGAACGGCATTGCCAAACGGCATTTCTTGTACGCGATTTGCTTGCTGTATAGTGCGCTAAAATACACTTTTATTAAAGAGCTGCCATCGCAGGCGATATACTTTCATTTCAAGCATACATTGGGATATATATAGTTTGAAGCACCATACTTTATGTTGTGCTTCCGCAATATGTATTCAATAATGTGAGTACGTTACGCGAACGTCAATAAATAGCCGCCATGACGCGTGAACCGCGTTTTGAGCCTTGTGGGCCTGTGCTCAACTTACAGACCCTGAAGCGCAGGGAAACGTCTCTGCTAGAAGAGAAGCCTCCATGTTCGGCATCGAAAATAAGTTCGTTACTGCCGAGTAGCTACTCTACAAAGGCACGAACACGCATAAATTCACTGGCACGACCGGAAACGCTTAAGACGAGCATACACGCTATAGTAACTTCATTAGGGAATATAACATAGTATTCGTAAAAGAAAGAATATCACTGTATCATCAATACTTTGTCTCTTAGAGTGATGACTTACGAGTTACGTTTGAGAATTTACGGAACGGCCACTACGGCCTGTTCAAAAGCAGTGAATGATTATCTACGTGCCAAAGATAAATTTTCCTTCCAAGTAAATATGCATTTGTACAATAAGCTGGATAGTTTTCTTACCCCCGACAGGACTACCACAACCACTGTTCTTAGCATGACATACCACAAGGAATGCTGTGACGTAACAATTACAACAAAACTCATGGGAGACTGGATATTTTTATGTCAAACTTTATTGAAGATACTCTAAACACGTGGCAAAAGCGCCACCACTGAAAGGTGGTAGCGCGCAGCTGAAAACACGTAAGTGCAAACACGATATTCTTTTCATTTAGAAAAGCTGTTTTTTTTTGCGATGATATTCAAGAGCAGAGGGACAGGGAGAAAATGAAAGTAACATACTTCCGTCTTCTATTGCCCGAGAGACCAACGCCGACGCCTTGACATGTCGACGCGATCCGCCGCTATATCGACCGATTCTCCCTCTATCACCGCTACCTTCGATGATGGGCAGCGCAGCCTGTGGGATGACGCGGAATCGCATTAATCTCCCACGTGTCTGTTCCAGGCTGCTCCCTTCCCACCCCTTGGGAGCTATCACGCAGTCGTCGCCTTTGTCGGCCACACCGACAAAGGTGCTGTCTTTCATTAGGTGCGGAAGATACTGCGTGGCCGTCGCTTAATGCAAAAGTGGGGTGTCGATAGATTGAATAGGAAAACGGAAGTGGGCACTTGCGGACTCCCACACATTAAAACACCGAAAAGTGTTTACTCCACAGTTATTATTTATTTCTGCACTGCTTCAATTGAAGGACAACGAAGAGATGTTTCTTCTTGCGGTCTATGGACTCGCCCTGGCCAGAATGTGATGCAGAGTTTGATCTTATCCTTGAAGGGCTTGGTGGATGTTTGCTGCGGATAACTTATTCAATAGTATACGAGCGCCTAACAACTCTAGACTTCGTGATAAAATAGGAAAAACCAGGATGAAATGTCTCAAAGAGGCTAGCCAGCGTTTTGGTAGGTGGACCTATCTTCCTAAAAGTCGATGTCGCCATCCTTGGCGTGTTAAGTGGTTTAGTCGAGGGGCGTTATTTGGGGGGGGGGGGGGGGGGGGAGTCAATAACAGCCGGTGGCTATCTGCAGTGAATTAAACCAGCATGAGTACTAGTAGACATACTGCTATGCCGACCTTATTGCCCCTTCAATCTCACTCTCTTCCCCTCCTCCTTCTTTGTAATTAATCATCTTAACCCCCCTCACAACAACTATGCCTAGAAACGCAATATGACAGCGCTGATGATCTTTTCAGATTATTTGTTTTCAGATGGCTGCTGCCCCCAAAGACCCCACGTGACGTCACTACACTAACCACTTAAAGCATTCGAAGGATGGCATGGCCATTCTATCGAAACGCCCGCCAGCCTGTTGAATGCAATTCCCTTTGGTTCATCCTATCTTTATCATACTTTGTGTTCCCATCTCTGAGCCTTCATCTTCACCTTGAAAACCAATGACTTTAAGAAGAGCTGGCAGATATTTCTGCTGTTTAAGCCTCATCTTCTATAACTTAGGGAATTCAAGCAAGAAAAAGATATTGTGGCCTTAAGGATAATTATTTGCTTTCACGGACACGAGCAGGGCTTTGTCATTATCATTTAAGTTATTCAGAAAGCCCATCTCGTCGAGCAAAAACATGCTCCTTAACCAGCTACGCAAAAAGCCTGTACATGATAACGTGCAATGGCCCCTAAGTTAACCACGGAAAGGTCACGCGCCAATCCCTCTTCTGGAAAAGTTGTGAACTTACGTACGGTGCGATATAACGCTTTTCCTCATACCAAATTCAATAATACACGTGAATTCCGTTTGCGCAAGAGAGGCCCTCATGAGGACCGCGAATGATCGCTTAGCAATGCAAATGTACCAGGGCTGCTAAAATAGACCAAGACCCGATAATACAATTTGGAGATGGGTGGAATGAAAAAGCGAGCTATCTCTTTCTCAGTATAGGCGTTTGGCAGAAGGCGTTCGTCCGCCGACAAAGCTGATCACACAGGCGAGAAGACGTAGCTTCTTTCGTTCATTCGTAAAAGGTTTGTTAATAACTTTACTAACGCTTACTTGAAAAACGAAAAACGGCAGAGTTTGCGCGTAATCCTGGAGACGTGCATGAACCACACAAAACTGAGCTCTTCTGCCTGTGGCAAAGATATCTTCCACTCCTTTCTTCGTCGAAAATCCACCTCATACGTGCATGTTCCATAGAATTTGAATTTAGCTTGAAGCTTCCTCTATTCCCCATGGCGACATTAATCATTTTTATCGCACTTCTTTAAGCTCATGCCTTTCTCCGTCCCCTATTTTCTCACTTTTGAAGTTAACACTAAGGCAAATGTGAGTAAAATCGTAAGCAATTGCTCTTCTTCCATAAACGAAAGCTTCTGAGTCACATAACTCGGTTGTCAGTGTATGGTGTTGATAGATGAATAAATACGTATTAAGGAAGCCAAAGAGAGAGACAGAGGTAAAGAAAGGGATAAGTGGGGAAGTTAACCAAGGTCATGCCCAATTTGTGATCCAACACGTGGGAAAAGAAAAAAGAGGGAGAGAAAGAAAGAATGAAAATGGAGAAAACTAAAGGACAGCTAGCAAGCTCAATGGCACAATTCGTTTAAAACATTTCTCATAAGTGTAGCTCAAACGGCTCCAATCCATACCATCACGGAACGCTAAGCCAGAGACACTAGCAGCATTCTGACTCTTTATTGGGTGAAATAGAGCCCCGAAAGCAAAGCAACTCTGAAATAACGATGCAGTGAGCACCGGTCAGCGGGCGTTGATCGGGACGAAAATGCTCATTTCCGTGCGCTATTTATAGATGCGTAATCTTACTATCCAGCGCAGTCTGCGGTGCTCGCGTTGATTTGGATACCTACTACATTATTCGTGTCACGAGTATAATGAAATCAGCTAGACAAGTCAGTCTCGCTGTCTAATTGGCGACAACGTTCGCAAAGCTTCAGACACAACAAGCGCGTCCTTCGTGCATGAGGGGCACTCCATCCACGCGAACTCCTCTCTTAGGAGAGTCATGATTCTCAAAAACGTTTTGCTTTGGCGCAATAAATTAAATTATGAGGTTGTAGGTGCCAAAACCATGATCTGATTATGAGGCACGCCATATAGTGGGAGACTCCGGAATAATTTCGACCACCTGGGGTTATTTAACGTGCACCTAAATCTAACTACACGGGTGTTTTCGAATTTCGCCCCCATCGAAATGCGCCCGCCATGGCCTGGATTCAATCCCGCGACCTCGTGCTTAGCATCCCAACACCATAGCTACTAAGCAACCACGGCGGGTTTTGTTTTGGTGCAGCGCTTTAGCGAAGCAATACATGCTCATTGAAAGATTCCTAGCTTTTTCACTTGTAGAGCATACATCGTTGGAGGGAGGTGGAAAAGTAGACGAAGCACTGCCTTGTTAGAATCCGCTTTCTTGGCTGCTATACCTCAATAAATGAAGCTGTGATGCGCTTTTATAATAATGCTAAGCGCAGCTAGGCTAGGTATTGAATCATCTGATTGGGCGCGCTTATACAATTTGCTATTTTTCGTTCCGTTGATCAAGCAACAGTCTTTTTTTTTTTCTGGTAATGAGATCACCGGAAGGAATTGAGTGAAAACACGTGGACAATGTGCTAAGTGACTGGTCCACTTTGTCAGAAAACGCAGACTTTTTTGCAAACCCCCATTAGAACGCGTAGTTTCTTTGAGCGGAATAAGAGCAGGAAGAAATGATGTGGACAGGACAGATGCTTGAGCGTCTGTCCAGTCCACATCGTTTATTCCCGCCCCTTTTCCGCTCAACGACACTACATGATGCATCAACTGGCCCAACAGTCAACGCTTCTCTATTAGAACTCGGGTATTTATGTGCTTAGTCTTTCGAAACATCTGAAACTTGTTCTCGAGTTTCTTTGTCAACCTCCAAGTTTGTGCCCCATATGCTAGTAACGGTAGAATTCAATGGTTGTACACTTTTCTCTTCAGCGACAATGTTCAGCTCCTAGTCAGGATTTGACAATCCCAGCCGTATGCACTCCAACCCAATTTTATTCTCTGTAAATTTCCTTCTCAGCATCAAGGTCACCTGCGAGTAATTGACCAAGATAAATGTACTTCTTTATATACTGTAGAGGCTGACGGGCGATCCTGAATTCTTGTTTCCTTGCCAGGCTTCCCTTGCCGAAGTTTTCTGAGATGTTCGCCGTTGATCCTCACTCCTAAGCATTCCCAGTCTAAGAGCTTCAGTACTTCTAAGCATGCAATGAATATCATTGGAAAGTCCTCTTGCTTGACCCTTTTCTTGATAGGTAATTTTCTGCTTTTCTTGTGGAGAACCAATGTAGCTGTAAAATCTTTGTACATATTTCCCGAGGTATTCACCTTTCCGGGTTAAGAGTACTTAATGCCTTATGTTTAATGTCGACGTTCGTTTCCCACCAAATAGACAAGGTAGGATGATCTTTTTTTCTTTGTTCTTTATTCAAAAGTATGCCTTGCGGCACATAAGGTTTACTGGATCCAAGATATATATATATATATATAAACCATCGGACATACGTGCTTATGTCCGATGAAATCTAACAACGATATATGGTGCGTACCATCGATCCACAGGTGGTATTCAGGTGGGCGGCATTGACAGGCAGTATCGCCTTAATGAGTCCAGTCAGGGGAAATTCCACAAGCGGTGTGGTAGATCTGCGAGGGCAGCTGGACTATGACAGAAGGTACAGGTCGCGCCGAAGGCTGCCCTAAAGCAACACCTACACTTGTCCTTCTTAACACAACCTCCTCGTGGCGGGAGGTAATGGGCCGGAGGTCTGGTTCACACGGAGTTATCAAGGCCCGTGTTGAGCGTCGAAGGACTTCCTTGTTTTGATAACCACGTGCTGCAGGAAGAGCGGGAGTATATATATCACTGGAGGTTGGTGACTGGCTGCGTTTCCCTGAGTGTGTGCTGGTGAAGATGAAGGGAGAGAGCTATTGCTTCAAAAAGGCTAGCGATTATTGACCACTTGAGAACGTATGAGGCAGTATATATTCTCATAATCAACAGTCACTCACTCCTATACGGTTTAAGTAGGGTTGCAGACTGTGAACTTAAAAATATAGACGCAAACAAACTAACAATTAAACCAACAAAAACGCTAGATCTTCGCAACAAGGAACATACCAACAGTTGTCATGTATTCAGCAAGCATGCACAATAAACGAGCACTTGCAATCCTTTTGTTAAGAAATATATAACTGTAAAAAAAAGCTTAATAGATACCTACATGGCGAAAAAGTGGCTTACCAATTTTTAGGAAGTGTCGAATCGCATTATATCCTATGTACGCTCGTAATAGAAAAAGAAAGATAGTGTCTATGGTGGACAAGCAGAACATTTTTCAATGAATGCGCAATGAAGAGCTTGCAATGATTGTCGTTTACAAACTTATTCCAATATCAAGAATTCTTGTTTTTCTAATGCACCGTAGCTCACAATAAAATTCGCGATTGTTACCACATGTACATTTTACACCAGATTGTAATTGCAACGTCAAGATAGCGCAGCATCTACTTTGTAATTTTGTTGCGTATAGGGCCTTAATTTTTAATATTAGAGGTTGTCACTGGTAAATATCATAAACAAAATGTTAAAGGCTAATCAAATCTGCTGTGTTTGCCGAGCAAGACAACGATTTCGTACTGTTTACGTGAGAAACTCGGCAAGTATCTGTTAGTTCACTTGATGATATTGCTTTGCGGACGAGGAACAAAGTAGGCTGGGATGTTGCAAATGGGCCCGCACAAGAGCGTGCAAAGAATGCTTCACTTGTTTGTACTCTCGCAATTTTTTCAACTTTCGCGTTGCTTTTTGTGATTACAAAAACGTATAAGATGCATTCAAGATCGTTGTATGCGCTCGTGTAACGTTCACATAAAAAAAAATATTGCCTGCAACTATGTTTTTTTTTCCATAATAGCCTACGAGAATGAATGAATGAATTCTGGGGTTTTACGTGCCAAAACACAATTTGATTATGAAGCACCCTAGCCTACGAGAGTATTTACCGTTAGGACATTTGAGTGCGCGGGTAATGGTGCAAAGAATAGATTTATTGTGTCCTCTTAAGTGAGAGTAGTACTGCGTGAAATATGCGAGGCGGCTTCTATTAGCAAAAAATTACTTATTTGAAGGAAATGCTATAGGAGGGGAGGCCAAATGATTTCTTTTGAGGCTTGAGGCGACCGCCAACTGGACCAGTTCAGGAACGTTTCTGTTTGAAAATAAACCACCCCATTGATAGAAAAATTTATCACTGGATGAGAACACAGAAATCAATAGGCATAGTCCCTTTCTTGCTTTTGCGAAGTTAGATATAGTAAAGCACGCAGAAAGAAAATATATTCCGTAAAGAAGAGGGTTTGGATCCTGTTCTCCCTACAAGCGTGTTGTTTGTGTGTAGGAGATGTTCTCCTACCGTGGAAGGAGGTTCATTTGCGAAAATAGAATAAATTCCGAAGATGTAAGGGTTACCCCCTTACATCTTCGAAAAGTGCGCTCTACTTCAGGACAGAGGCAAGCCTCGTTACGCGGTCGCTGGTACTCCTATCGTTGCACAGATGTAACCAACCACAGCTGGCAATTTTAGCGTCATCTAGGCTGGTGGAAGTGCAACGCTTTGCGAAACACTCGAGATGCAAAGCCGAGCTCAAATTTTGTTTTATCTATGTTCCTGTACTCTCTGTTGTTGCGCATTTCGAAGCCCAGATTCAAGCCGCACAGTTTATCGACCCGGTCCATTTGGAGATCTGCCTGCTCGAGGATGTAAGACATCGACTCTTGCCAGCTCGTCAGCTTCGAACGAGATATGAGATCCGTGCTTTTGACCTGCAGTTTTAACTTTAGCTTTAAAATTTCGAAACTACAACTTAAAATGAAGCCAAGGCAAGTGTAATAAAAATTAAAAGTTTGTTTTTGAAGGGGAAAATGATAAATATGCTCCAATTTAAGATAACTTTCATATTGCATTTCAATTCAGCAAACTAAAGGGGACACGTAAGTAGAAATAAATATAAAATTTGCCGATAGTGGCAAATACGCCCTATGTACGGGGACGGTCGGCCCTCCCCGTCCACTTTCTAAGTCTTTACGTACACACATATATATCCTGGCCATGAAGGTAATAACCAGCACGACCACCATGGTTTTGTGACATCATGGCGATTTCACCAATGAGAATGGCTTTTTTATGTGATGTTAACCATGAAAATTCTGATAGTAATATCTCCACAAATGGCGGCCATATTGTGTTGATTCGTAGACGTAGGATTCCTTCTGCCGCAATTACGGGGAGATAGATATAGAAGCTTCCATTTGCTGTAGAAAATTGAATGCCTCATTGTAAAACTTAAACTTTTGTGATTGGTGGGTGCTAGTTTTGATTTTTCCGTTAAGCAAAGGTTTATAGTAGGTCCTTAGCGCACAGTTTCGACAGACAGCTGCGAAAAGAGAGTGATAAGTATACCTAAGTATGCGAAAGTTCTCGAATGAATTTTTTCGCAGTCTCGTTCGCAGCGCATGAAACGAGTTATAATGACCCAGGCCAACTACTAGAGCGACTAGCTTGGCATCATTAAAGTGCGCTCTACTTCAGGACAGAGGCAAGCCTCGTTACGCGGTCGCTGGTACTCCTATCGTTGCACAGATGTAACCACAGCAGCTGGCAATTTTAGCGTCATCTAGGCTGGTGGAAGTGCAACGCTTTGCGAAACACTCGAGAGGCAGAGCGAAGGGTCGTTAAGCCTATGAAAAAGAAAAAAAAAAGGCACGCGATGATTCCCCATTTCCCAGCTAGCACGCTGATCTAGAAGTTGGCATCGAGCAGCCACACTCGACACTCTTTAAACCACGTAGATCATACTCATAAAACATTGGGCACTCGTTATGCGATGATGTAAGGGCGCCGTGAGAGTTTTTCTATGCGCCGCTGAAATCATACCATAGAGGGCGTGTAGTGGTTAGAATTCTTTTGTCAATTGTTTTCTTCATCATTTTTATTTTACTTTTTTTGTCTTTTTAGGCGATAATTCGTATGGGGTCACTTTCCCAGTCGGTTTGAGGTCCGCCGCTGGCGAAGCGGTTCCCCGCAGGAATCCCAATGTGCTTTGCGAGAAAGTTTATTAAAAAAGCCAACAAAGAACTAAACAAAATAAGTGAGCAGTGCAACAAGTAGGTTTGTTCTTCGGCCCCACAATTAGGGCGTCGAAGGTTTTATTTCTCAGTCACTCCGTCAATGCTCAGAAATGAGGGAGAGAGAAAGACATTTGCTGAATTTCGGCCCCCTCTCATAGGCTATACTGGGTGTTGGGGTGACGATGAGAAGGGACGGACAGGCTCCTTGGACACAACCGACATCAATGTGGTTAAGCCATGGCCCTTGAGCATCCCTGTTTAGTGCGGTCGCATCGCTTGCTGCTATGACTGACTGACACCATTCTGTGCAGCTTGCTTACAGGCCAGCGCCGAGATGAAAAAATATTTAAGAAATTAGCGTAGCTTGCACTGGAGGCGCAATGCTAAGGAGACAGCGGAGCTGATGGGCACCTAGCTAGTCCTGACTTTTGGGCTTGGCTAAGCACTACCAAGTAATCCCCAGCATTTCCCGCAAATTATTTAATATTGATCAATTATCGATTAGCTATTGATTGGCTATCGATTGGCTATCGCAAGGTATTGGCCACATATTTGGGCTAGGATTAGTACTACCAAGTCTTCCCCAACATTTTCCGGAGTTTACTGATTATTGATCGATTATCGATTAGCTATTGATTGCCTATCAATTGCCTATCGATGACTGACTAAGCTTAAGTAGTCCCAACCATACTTAGCTAGAGAGAAAGAGAATAAACTTTATGCAAAAAAAAGCCAGGCGAGGTGTAGGTAGCTCCTCCGCTCTGCAGTGAGTGGTCCCCTCAGTCCAGGAGTCCAGCGGCCTTAGCTGCCCTTCTCGCTCGGTTGACGAGGTTGAGCTGGTCCGTCTAGTCGGAGCTGGACAGCGCTGCCTTCCTTTGCCGTGTGGTGGGGTGTGTGTGGGTGCGATTAGAATTACTGTATAGGCTACCTTTAGGGAGCCAGAGTTGCGCCAAGGTAAGCCATCTTGGGTTCCAAAGTTGTGCAGTAAAGCCACTCTTCGTACGCATTTCTGTACCCTGGTGCCCATATACCTTCAGCAGCACGCACAAGGCGTTTCACGAACCCCGCTGCGGCTGCGTTTCAGATACAGCCTATCCATTTTTTTTTTTGCGGCAACGTACTCAAGTCCCTGCCATCTCACATCATTTCTCTATCGCGTTAAAGAACCCCAGGTGGTCGAAATTAATGCGGAGTCCCCCACTACAGCGTGCCTCATAATCATATCGTGGTTTTGGCACGTAAAACCCCAGAAATAAATTTTCCCCGACCTATAATCGTCTTTAACCACCAGCAACAGTTGGTCATTCCCTACCTGAATAAATGAATTCATACATTCATTCATGCGCTGAAATATTTCTTCATTCAAACCTACGTTGTTGTGGGACTGCGTTCAATGTGGTGTTCATGAGGAGGAGGAGGGGAGGATAGGGAGGGGTGGGTGACGTAGCAGCTTCTTTATTGATAGCATAATAAAAAATATGTACAGTAATGGTAAGGATTGAGGGAAAGAAAGACTGCAGTGTAGGATAATTTTGTGGTTGCTGTGCAATACTTCTAACATCTAACATGTCTTTGTCTTGAGCAGACTGTCTAGGCAGAGCCTCCTAGTGGGGCAGAGGCTGAAGTTTGAAAATACCCTGAGTAATCCCTCCGACCCTTTACGCCATCCAGATCCGGTGGCTTCTCGTTGGTGAGATCTTCGATGCGGCTTTAACATTTTTCTCAAATCCGTAGGTAGGACAAATCTATCGACATTGCAGGTTGTCGTATCCGTTGTTACTTGTGGCTTCCGTTGCAGTGACGTTGAAGCGCTCATCTCGCGCACAGCGACAGACTATGAAGAAGAAGATCGAACAAAGCTTATCTCACTTGGCTTGTATTCGAGCGCAAAATTGAATAATTAACTTTAACTGCAAACGTCTCCACGTGGTTCTGTTGCAAACGCGTTCATCGACCATTACTAACACTCTTAATTCTTCTGTCATATTAGCAGAAAATGCCGGTCGTAAGACAGAAGGGGGCAGCTCAAAGTTCTTTCTTTCTTTCTTTCTTTCTTTCTTCTTTCTTTCTTTCTTTCTTTCTTCTTTCTTTCTATCTTTCTTTCTTTTAGCCCCCTCCCCCCGAGACATCCTGTCGCTATTCAGGAAACGAGCACTTCCAGGTGCATTTCATACAGGCGCGCTTGCTGTCAGCACTTGTTTCTCCGGCTAATTTGTGTCCGGGGGCCCGAACTGCCTTGAGAGCCGGGCCACTGAACCATGCAAGTTAAGACGGTGTGACGCACTCTAAGCAGGTAGCGTCCTCCACTCAGAGGGAACAAGGTCCACGGTGCTCTGCACATGTGGTAGACGCCTGCTTGTTGACACGATGGCGAACCACTTTTTCCTGAGACAAACCTCTTGTCGACGCTCATTTGGGAGCACGTGCGGTACTTGCAACTGCGGGAACAGCGAAACAGGGAAGAGTACTTAGTGCTTGTCTTTGTTTCGAGCGAGATGCAGGAGGTAAAAATAAAATAAAGGTGGTTCATTACAGATAGCGCACGAACGACAGCGCCCTTCACTTTCTAGCTTTAATAACGCCTTGCCCGCAACTAAGGCGGCCTTTGCGGGACGATGTTATTAGATTATTTTAGCTTGTCAGGAATCATCTCACCATGTGGGGTTTATTGGGTTACCAGAGAGATATACGGCAGTAACAACGCTGGTAGGGACATCATATGACGCGTCGTCTAACTAATGCCATACAAACACGTTTTCATCGAAAAAAAAAATTCGAAGGGCAACGCCGCTCCCGTAAATTTACCCTATAGAAGTGAAGTAGAATAGACTTCGTCAGTGAAATGATAGCTGCAGGTTTGTCCGGTTGGGCTTTGTGCCACCAGGTTGTCCCACCAATGGTGCTCGAGCCAACCGAGCACCAACCAGCCACTCACGTGTACACCTCGGTAACCCGGTAATCCGCAAATGGCAAGACGTTTGCGGAGAAATAAAAAAAATTCTATTGTTAGCAAAAAGGGGCGCAGGGAACGTTTTTCCCCTTTCAGTATTTTCGGTATATGAATGGCACAAATTGCTACCGAGTGTGCATCAATTGCAGAACAAATGCGTGAGTCTTAGGAGAGGAAATATGCGCAGTTATTTGAATTTTCTTGATGCAAAAGCATCAAATGGCCCATTGAGCGGAAACGCTGGCGTGTGAAGCAGGGAAGCGACACCTAAATTTCCATTGGCTGCGACGCCACGTCACGATCGAGCTCGCCTCGATGGTGCACAGCGGCCGAAACGGCACGCCTGCTGTAGCGATAACGCGCCAGGTGTTGTGTGAGGGGAGTGGGTATCGCCTCGACGTGCCTCTCTCTCACCCCACTGGGTTTAGCTGTTGCGCGTGCCGGCCGGCATTGGCGGCCGCTGCTGCTTCCTCTGGCTCTCGTCGCGAAGAACGTCGGTGGCATGCGGCGTTGGCACCGCAGGCTACTGCTGCTTGCTGGTTTGGGCAGCACGTACCGCTATGGGGTCTGCAGCATCTACATTGTCGGCGGCCACAACCTCGGCACCGCTAAACGTGGCCATCCACGCCAGTACACGACAGACGAAGTAAAGAAGCGGAATAACGCAGTAAAACGAGCGAAGAAGCAGAGCGACGTCGAGGGCGATGCTCTCTCCCCTCACCAAACACCTGGCGTACTAAAGAAGCAGCAATTGCTCCGTTTTGCCCACTCTGCTCCGTGGAGGCTTGCACGTGCAGGCCGAGTTGTTCTTCAGGCACCGCACTCAGCCATAGCAGAATGTGTGCATGCGCACTGCCTCTGTGTTGGAATTGGATGCGTTTAAAGTATTCGACCAGGTAGTACGGTGCTAACGTAGAAACTGTAAAAAAAAAAGTTACCTGCACCAATTTAATCGCAAAAGTCGAAAACATAGCACTCAGCAAAGCTTGAAAGCATTACTCGCAGCGCAATACTCGAAGGAGCGTTTATTTGGACATAAATGATTTCGCATTCACAACTCATAAGACGTGCTTAGGTGTCCTCGATTTTTTTTTCAATTTCTCGGATTTTTATCAAGAAAGAATAGAAAAAAACGAAAAGCCGCGATTCCCTTATCGCGCTCTGCCGTTACGCAATCGAAGTTCATTGCTTGCTTGCTTGCTTGCTTACTTGCTCCTTGCATGCATGCAAGGAGCAAGTAAGTTTAAAAAAGCTGGCACTTTAGTAATAGTAGGCTCGCATGCAGGACTACTAAATGCTATACATTATAAATGCTTGAATTTTGTATTTATTGATAAACTGGCAGAGTTAGTAGTGATAGAGTTTCCCAATGTATACAAATCCGGCGCAATGACTCGCTTCAGGAATCACGCTTGAGACACCGCCTATAAGAAGAAAGGACAGCCGATCCTGGGAGCCAATAGACAAGAACAATTTTATGCCGTCTGTCTAAGCTGTTTAAGGTCACAAGAACAACAGCAACAACGACAGCGATCATCACTTGTCCTCTTTTGCCAAATAAACGCCTCTCATACATAGCAACACGAAGCAGAAATCAATAAATATATTCAACGCAAACTACAAGGTCTAGCTTTTTTTAAGTCACGAGTATGGCTAAAGAAACAGCACCCTACCGACGTCCATAGCGGCTTAACGCCATTCGTAATCCCTTTTAGTCGCCATGTCTGTTATAGAGAGAGAAGAGAGCGAAATAGGCAGGAGGGGAGGGGGGGGGGCGGTTTATTGAATCTGAGGAACGTTCGCGAACCGCTCTTTGTAAGACGTATTATATCCAGCTTTTTGTACACATGCAATCAAGTGTGTCCCAAGGACGCCGGGTTTAGCGTAGTCCCCCCATAATTAAACGCTTGGTGGGGTAGAAAACCAGGGTTAGCGGTGTCTCCTCTTTTTCTAGAAAACTAACTTTTCAGCTAGTTGTTCTGACACTGGAAACGCAGTGCTTAAGCGACGTAGACACAGAAAGGCAGGTATACATGGATGGTGTGCAACGTCGGCGTATGTTTTTTTCTATCGGTGTCCGCGTCGCTTCACCACCGTGTTTCCATCATCTTTTCCAGTTGCTTCTCTGTCTGTCTGCTGGGCCACACACAAAAAAAGCACAAAAAAGTTGAAAAATGACGAATCAACGGAGGATAAGTCTCTTTGTCTAAATTCACCTTAGAATTAGAAGGCGGACGGCTCCTTGTCACTCAAAGAATAATTTGAGAAATCATGCTTCTTCAATTGTGTTAGTTATCTGTACTTACTCTTAATTCATCATGATTTGCAGCAGTAAGAACGCTTACGGAAGTAGTCAAACCAGCAGGAATGATGCTGGGAGTAATGATGTGGTACTCGGTCAACCAGCTACACACGTTTTTATTTTAAGTGTACGCACTTACTTTACTCAATATAGCCGGACACCACCACATTATCAGGCATGTTACTCTGAACTGAGTCGTAGGTCCCCGCGCTTCATACCACACCACTTCTAAAAGAACTTCAATGGAAGTGCGCGCAGTAATTCATAGTTGAGTTATGACGCAATATGTTCAAAGGAGTGGCGTACCTGGCGTCAATGCTACTGAAGCTGCCTGAATAGAAATAGGGGGCATGACACCTCATATGAGTATAAAATAAACTTTCGAGTTTGCGCATACACCTGTATCACGGAAACCCAATCCGAAATCCAAAGAGCTTGGCTATCGCTTTTGCTAAAGTTGTTATCACTAAGGACAGCATCTTACTCTGTCTACGTTTTCCAGAAAATAACGCTTTAGATTATGATACATTGTTACAATGCTAAGGAAGACGGAACATTGACACAAAACGCACAAGATGGACACTGAAAAAAAATTACGTTCAAATTTTTAAGTTACCGTTTACCTCCACTCTTTCCTTTACTTTAACTCTTATATTTAAATTCTTCATATTTATGATTTATATATACAGGGTGTTTCACTTTAGCCAAACATTAAAAATATGCAAATGCTACGTAGCTGGACAGAACCAAAGTAAGGCCATTGCGCCATAAATACTGAACAATAATCATATATTTATTCTTTTTTATGCTCGACGTACTAGTCAATTACGCATTATTAATGTGATAGCATTATATGCCTCATTATGCGAAAATCTGTTGGCGTTGGCTTGACCGAAAGATGGTACTAAAGATGGCTGACGCCGCAAAGAGTAAAAACACGTCAGAAATGCTCGGATTGACGTCAGATATCTCAGAATGTTTCCTGTAAACAAAGTAAATAATGGCTTTCAAAAGAAAACTTGGTACATTTAGGTCTGGGCGGGAATCGAACCCGGGGCTCCTCCGGAGTGCAAGACGTATACGCTTCCCCGACGCCACGGCGGTGGCATGGTTCTGGCTGACTAAAGGTGTGGCCTAGTGGGTGCGTCATTACGCATGTGACGGCGCAGGCAATGTGGATAACGTGGCGCCACGTCATGAGTGTATAAAATGAGCGCATTCATGACGCTCCGACGTCTACAAACGGTATAATGCTTCCGCATTCCCACACCTAAGCAGTCTTAAGTCTCTCTGCCGAACTATTTTTTTAAGTTATGGCCAGTTTCTTTGGCATTTTCATTTATTTTTCTTAATAATAATACCGCACATTTCTTGTCCCCAATGTAAGTGTGAGCCATTGTTGCCGGAATCAGCATCATCATCATTGTCATCGTCGTCGTCATCGTCGTCGTCATCGTCATCACCAGTGAATTTCGTGTTAGTGGTCTGCTTGTCTTAACTGCGATACCAAGTCCCTTAATGGCATTAACCAACCCACCAGGTTTCATAAACAGTAACCCATTTGTTTAAATTCACCGCTGCGTTTGTAATTCCAATTTTATCTGGTTGTCTAACCTTCGTCGTTGCGCCGACTAGCCAAGTGATGAAGTCTAGAAATTTTCGGAGTATTTTACAATCTCAAAGCACCCTTCTTTGCACAAGTAACAAATCCAACCTCAAATGTTTCCTCAAACTTTAGATTATGTAACGTATATATAATTTGTGTTTGTGCTTGAGGATGTTCTTTGGGAGTATGACTACGTAATTGTTGCTCTGAGTGATGCCCAGCCATGGTTTCAAAAGTAGGTACTGAGTACGGTGAGTTCTGTCAGTTTTGCGCACGAAAGTACGTCTCCTGTGTATTTTAATACTGATATGGTGATTTGGGAAATGCTTTTGTGACTCTCGAAATATAGTGTGAAAAAGTATTAAACTTTCCATGAATGACCGTGAAAAGGATCACAATAACCTTTCATCCGCTTCTGATGAGTTAAGTTTGCAGTATGGAGGAGGAGGAGGAGGAAAAAGAAGAAAGGAAAGGCAGGGAGGGTAACCAGACGCACGTCCGGTTTGCTACCCTACACGGGGGAAGGGGTTTAAAGGGATAAAAAGAAAGGAGAGAGAGGGAAGAAATTACTCGCAATAGGAACACGTGCGGTTGTCCAAAACTTCACAATCGGTCACTGAGGCCAGTCGACTTCATGAACTGTAACAATGCCCGCGTCGCTTTGTACGCCTGAGACGCATGGGGCCACGGTCCAAGAATCCTTGTCTCTGAAAACGGTCTCCTGTCTAATCGGTTTAACACACTCCGGAGAATGTCGCGTTCGGTCTCATAAAGATGCCAAAAACACATCACGTGTTCCACCGTCTCCTCACAGTTGCACGAGTCACAGATTGGTGTGTCGGACATGCCCAGAAGGAATTCGTACGCTTTCGTAAAAGCCACCCCTAACCAGAGGCGGCAAAGTAAAGTTGCATCACGGCGGGGGAAGTTCGATGGAATTTGTAGCCTCAGTGTAGGATCCAGCCGGTGGAGATGACAGTTCCTAAAAATCAAGCTGCTCCATGACGTTTATGTCTCATTTTGACCGAGTAAAAAATACCCCTTGCAGCCTCTGTCCTTGATAATGGTATAGGAAGAGTCAGGGTTTCTTTATGGGCTGACCGGGCGGCATCATCAGCAAGGTCATTACCGACGATGCCACAGTGCCCCGGCAGCCATTGAAATATGATGTCATGTCCATTCATGAGGGTTTGGTGGAGAACCTCTCTGGTCTCAAACACCAGTTGTTCATGTGTCTTGCGTCGTAATGCTGACTGCAGACTCTGAAGGGCTGCCTTGGAGTCACAAAAAATGATCCACTTTCGAGGTGGTGTTTCTACGATGTAGTTAACAGCAGCACGTAGGGCGGCATGTTCTGTTGCCGTAGAGGTTGTTATGTGGGACACTTTGAACTTCCTTGTGACTTGTAAGGCCGGGATGATAAAAGCGCCTGTGGAGCTGGTGACTGAGACAGATTCATCGATGTAAACCTGCGTTCTTAGTTCATATGCATCGTTGAGCAATGACAATGTCAACTGTCGTAGAGCTACCGTGGAATGACGAAGCTTCTTCGTAATTCCCGGAATCGTGAGGTGTAACGTGAGTCAATAAAACGAATAGCATCTAAAATCCCTACTTTTACAATTCTCTTAGTGCTATTGGAGTGTTCAATCATAGCATTACGGCTATAAATTGTACTGCTTGTGATAATCATTCTGTCTGTTTTAATACTAAATTGCACAGTAATTGTAGTTTTTAGAAACAGTATCTAAAAGTTCAGGTGCCCAATTCTTGGCCAGTACCACATATTGGGTAAGTGCCATGTTTCAAGGACATCATAATCATCATCATCATCATCATCATCATCACGATCATTATTATCGGCCAACATTATTTTGCTTCAGAGTGAGGCTGAGGCGTCACAAAGGAGTACCGATGAGCAGCGCAAATCTAACTGCGAAGATATCGCGTAACAAGAACCGAAACACTTTTATTGTGCTTCGCACGCATAATGTAGACGATAAATTGTCTTACAAGTACGCGAACAGGCAGTGAAGAAGTGATCGCCTATAAGCAACCGGAAAGCAAATGGTGAGGGTGGGAAGGAAACGTGCATACGCAGTATTAATGGTAGCAATAAGGTGACATGTGACATTGAAGGACTCTTGTTTACGTATTGGTACGAGAGAGAATTTTCTCGACTATACAGATAAGAAAAATCAAAGCGATGCAATTCTGGGTTCTTTATAAGTGAAACCAAACGAGATACAAAGTAATAATGGATCGAGCAGTAGAAGTACAGTTCGCCGACATGACGAGATAATGATACGATGAAAAGGGGGGCGAGAAGGCGGCGCGAACGACGATGACAATGACGCGCGCGAGAGAAATCAAAATGCTTCTGGTGCGGCTACAAAACGCGAAAAAAAAAAAGGGAAGCGTGGTGGGAAAGGAGGATGAGGCGTGTGGATTCTGCGATCGATACCAAGAACAGAGCTGAAAAGAAGTGGCAAAATAGAGAAGGGGATGTAGCAGCTCATCACTGGTATGCGGTGTGAAATGAGACAAATAGTTCGCGCTCTTTCACTCCTTGATGAGATTAAAGGTCAGATGGTGCGTCCATGGAAACTAGTTCGCGAAGCGAAGACAAAGCGATGAACATGTCTGGTCGATGGTATCATGCACGGATAAAACTGAATAAAAACTTTGGCAATACACATACGTCCACGTTTTTATTTTCTCTTATGTTCTTTCATCTGCAAATGCTGCGTTGTGCTGTGCTGTGCTGGTTTTTTTTTTTTTTTGCTTTCTGTGTGAGCCATCTAAATATATAAATGCGCCAGTGATGTGCATGCACTCCATATCCACGCGCTTAAAATTTCTGTACAAACGACATTTTGTTGAAACTACATAACGCGAATTGTAACCCTACTACAGGCCTTGTATTCTAAGTGTAAAACTAGTTTCAACGGCAATGGCTCCTCTATGCACCTGATATAGCCCCCCCCCCCCCCCCCCCCCCAAAAAAAAAAAAAAAAAAAAAAAAAACGCTTAACCTTGCACTACGCCGCGCAACGCTTGAAACCACGAAGCTGGGTGATCATAGCCCAGCATTTTCAGGAAATGCGCGCGAACCTTTCATCTTCTTATTCATGATGATGATCATTTCTTCTCGCGCGTCTCGGACTTACGGCCGTCACTGCGCGTTGCATAGCGCACTCTGCAACACCGACACCATGTTCTACCGCGTTCCACAGTGTTGCAATGCTGACAACGCGTTCCAGCAGACCCACTCCGTGAATGCGTTTCTCTCTCTCTTTCTCTCTCTCGGACTTACGGCCGTCACTGCGCGTTGCATAGCGCAGCTTGCAACACCGAAACCGCGTTCCACCGCGTTGTAATCTCGACAACGCGCTCCAGCAGACCCGCTCCGTGAATGCGTCTCTCTCTCTTTTGTCCGTCCGTCCGTCCGTCCGTCCGTCCATCCATCCATCCATCCATCCATCCATCCATCCATCCATCCATCCATCCATCCATCCATCCATCCATCCATCCGTCCATCCATCTTACGATTTGATGGGGGCGAAATGCAAAAATGACCGTGTCTCGTGCATTGGAGCCACGTTAAAGATCCCCACGTGGTCAAAATTAGGCCGGAGTACCGCCATTACGGCGTGCCTCATAAACAGATCGTGGTTTTGGCACGTAAAACCCCAGAATTTAATTTAGTTCGCACGAAGAAGGAGATTGCTGTTTATACAAGACATTGCTTACGAGTCATTGCTTACGTAACATTGCTCTTTATTTAGGCTCATTAATAAATGTATAAAGCATTATACCTTTAAAAAAAATTCGGTGTGTTGCACGGCTGTTAATTCGTTGTTTTACATTATTTTTGCTTTTCGTTGTCTTTCTGTTCGGTTTTTTTTTTCCATTCACAGCTTGTCGCGGCGCTTCCCGCGCACGCTCGAGCTGGGCTCACGCTGGGCTTGAGCGAACATGTGCGATCTCAAAACTTGACTTCGCGACGCGCTAAGTTGCACATTTTGATTACCGAGCTTCTTGGGTAGTTTCCACAGCATTACACGCTAAGTATGAAACAGATTCTAACGACTCACCAAGAATCACATCTACCCGTGCTCACTCGCACACAAACACGCCATAAGCAGACAGACTCCGCCTGACTCTCTCGGACTCACGGGATCATGGACTCACACTCACTCGGGCTCACCTAAACTCACGGATTTACTTAGACTCGCAAAATCATGGGCGTAGACACACCCAAACTGTCGGAATCGTGCATTCAGACTCGCACGTGTGTAAGGTACCTGAACTCAGAATACGCAGCTTACTCAAAGAATATGCGGAGTCAACTTAGATCTCTATTCAGAGCCATATGTACTGCAGAGTGCAGAATGTAAAAAAAAAAAGAAAAAAAACTGGGTGGGTGTGTGGTAAGTAGGTGTAGATGGCGCATTCCGTTAAGTATAACAACAGACATATATTGCTTTGGTAATGCTTTTTAGTTGGATGCAGTCAACGGTCGCTTTTCTGCAATGAAGTGGTGGGCTAGGCGTTCCGAGCCCCACTTACGTAAAGGCTAGTTCTGGTTAATTCGTCTGTCATATTGGATGTTTGATGAGTGCAAAAATGACAAGCATAGACATTAAATACGGCAGCAGACGGTGTTATGTGTCTTCGTTTCATATGTATGTCCTTGTGATTTTAGTGCTGCTCACATTTCCAGTTAGTGTTTGTCTACTGGACTCGCATTTACGCTGGGGAAATAAATGGCGCTCACCTAATAGAAGCAATACGTTGTTTTCCATAAGCGTTTATAACCCTTAGGCATTCATTAATAGGTGTACGAATAGAGCGCGTGACTGAAGACTGGTTACCTGCAAAAGTGTTCGAAATTTTTCATCTCCTGTATGCATTGCATTTAGACAGCCTTACTTCTTTCTGTTCCCGTGACGTCCGGACAGACTTCACAATTTGCAGACTTTCAGCACCTGCTTTCTTCTGGGTCACTGTTGCTCATTTTATTGTTGTAACACACAGCCAAACGTTGATAGTCCTCTTACAAGACTTTATTTCGTCTACAAGTACCCCGCTAAACGTATTTTGAAACGATCACTATAATTATGCTCACCTTCCACAGGAGCACCCAGTACTTTCGATAATTTAGTCTTTCTATGGTAATTCGTGTCAGATCACCTTTACGAGGAATAACCGTCTCCGTCGAGTACTAATGTAAATAAAGGGAGGCGCTACAGTCTAAAATCCCTTGCCTTCCTTTTTTCGCTCCTTTGGCCCCTACATTTTTTCCTATCGCTCAAGGCTTAAGCCGCTAATGGTGCAAACATTAGGATTGTGTTTCTTGCTGAAATAAAACAAAATTAAAAATACAATAAAATTGCAATATCACAGCGCCGAACGAAAATGTAAAAAAAAAAAATCCATGGGAATCACCGTCATGAAAGTCTTCGTATGGATGTAAAAACCCTGTTTTGAGCATCGTGTATATTGTAACGACACTGCCTTGAAGGATTCGGGCAAGACGCCAGCTAGCCAAACAAAGCGATATCGACCAAAATCCTGCGTAGGCAACGCGAAAGGATCGAATGCTGTTACCGTCTTGGGCCGAGGGCGCCATAATCCATCAGGGCCTTTTTGCAGCCTCAGATCCTGGATCTCCTGAACGTTGAATAGAATCGTACCACCGCATTTTATACGGTGTACGACAAGGCAAGAGTAGGCCGGCTTCTGCGGGAGACGACCAAAAAAATAAAGAAAAAACTTCCTGTAGTGTTTGAGCCCATAGCATCCGCCTTACTTTAATACACAGTTTTCGACGGGACTAAGCGGGCAGAGATTATCGAGTAGCTGATGTTACAGAGTACGACCTCTAGTGTGTTTATTCAAAAAATGGGATACACATTTCAAAGTTGGACGCGGGATACAACATGCACGACAGCGAAGATCACAGAATATTTCCCACAGTATTTTCAATTCCTTAACGTTCACTGACATTGACATACGTGTTGTTTATCACCATTGGTTTTTCTTTCTCCTCTCAAGAAAGTATTCTTGCGATGAAAAAAAAAATCGCCGCAGGTTCAACACAGGTTGCTAGAATCTACTTTCAGCGAAGCTTTCTTTAAATTCGTAAAGAGTGCTGCAACCCGTGTTTCGCTGTCATTGCAATGTCAGTGTAAGGTGATACCGAAGGCCCTCGCCCAAACCGCATCTTCCACGTTACAAGCTGTCCAAGCGCAGCCCTTTCGCAATTGCTCGGCTGCGCGCGCATGTGCTCCTGCGCCCCCGTGCTACGCAATGTGACACACGGGGCGATTATATCCAAGTGCTAGTTAGCGTTGGCACAATAAATATATGCCTGCGAGTGTTGCAAATGGTTGGAGCATAGGGCAGCTTTACCGGGCGAGCGACGATTGATCTCACCGTCTGGGACGTAATTAAATAATTTGTTTTTCATTATGAGCTATTCGGCAACACCGGCACCCACCAGCCATGGTCAAAAAAGTTCGGAAGAGTTCGCAAAGAAAGGTTCGCTTTAATCCGCGAAAACATGCGGTAGAAACGACCAGACAGGAAAGGGTGTCAACTTGAGCTGGTTGATACATGATGGTGTTAAATCGAATTACAACTCAAGACACAGGACAAACCGAAGGAAACGGACAAAACCATGTTTCAGCACTTCGTCGGTTTCCTCCTGTCTGCCTCTCTTTTCCGCTGTTATTCGTCTTTACTCGCCACATGACAGGTTTTCTTTCCCTTACATGTTCTCGCTTCTTTTTGACCACAAGAAGTATGAAACAACTCGTTTAGCAACAAAAAGTCAAGAAAGGGCCTTTGTGTAAGTCGTTGACTGCAGCAAGTAACCTTCAAGATTCGTAACGGCATGGCAGCCGAGGCTCCCCGCAACGACACACTTTTTTTTTATACATCCATACTGCAAAAAGACCGCGCCCATAATTTTTCATTCACAAAACGGTAAGCTATTCGCGTCGCAGAGTACCTACATGTAAAAGCTTATTCCTGGTATAGTTGTGATGCTAGTGTGATCGGGGGGGGGGGGGGGGGGGGGGTTGAAATAGTGATGTCGAAGCAGCTGTCGCATTTACTACAATTTGACGCCTTCCCTCACTTCTCGTCACTGCAAGCGTGCTGGTTGCTCCAGGTATGGGCTCAGGGCTTCTCAGGAAAAGCTCACGTTTCTCAGCAAGCAATTATAACATTTTCTTTATTTTCTGTAAATATGACAATACAATAGCAGCACATAGCTTTCTTTTCCATCAGAGAGAATTCTGCAAAGTTTGCGGAATCGTTTACGGATACAAGCGAAAAAAAAGACGAAAAGAAAAGACGCATGCTACCCGTTTGTTCGCTTTCCGACGTACAGCACGATATCGCGCCGAAGTGCACCATACCATTGTGGGTAGTAAGTGTAACGAGGAAGGCCAAGGTAGAGTACAACATACAAGAGCTGATGAGCAAATTCACATAGAATGGTGTTGACACAAGCGTCTATTGGTTGAGCATAGAGACAAACCGCGTTTATCTCTCTCTGCGTACGGAAGAAAAGGGCTGCAAGAAAAGGCCGGCATCGTCGCTCTGGTTACTTTGCCTCGCCTGAGTGGACTGCGGGAAGCTATCGACCGGTTCGGGGCCTGATGCATCGTCCATTGACGAGCGGCGCAACCCGGAGGAATGACAAGCAGTATCGCATAAAATGTCGACACGAGGCCTCTACGAGACGCTGCCCGCACGCCTCGCCGGTGCCGCACATATGGCGCTGTCGTCTGTGCCGCCTCTAACTTTATTAGTGCTCGCCCATCTAGGTCGCAGTTTGCGAGCTCGAACCCCACTACAGATACACTCAGGCTACCACGACATAGTTTGTGGTATTGGCTAGTGTCCTGGTGGGCTTGTAAACGTAATAGCCGGCTCTGTATACTGCGCCATGTTATAAGGCGTCGAGACAAGCTGCTGCGATTGACACAGAGCCAGGTGTTCGTGACACTTGTCGTGTTCGGTCCCAATGCCAAGTGCGTCGTGTGCTGCCGCTGTCACAATACACAGGGTGAGATGGGTTTTCTATTAATGGCGATCATCGGTAAAGCTGCGAGGATGGCCGCACGAGAGTGAAGCAAAAAAAAAAAAAAAGCAGAAGTCAATATGAGCAACAACAACAACAACAACAACAACAACAAAAAGGCAACGTTACATGAAGAATATAATAATAATAGGATAAATTTGTTAGTGTCTTTATACCATAAGGTCAAAAGGGCTTCATTAGGAAGTCCGCGTGGCTACGGTGGTTAGACGTAGCAATGCTATCAGATTGTATGGCATAGCGAACATGGCTTCAACGCCGGGGATTTTAAAGATATGCACCCTGGTCTACCTCAGCGCGTTTTGTGTGTCGGACATCGCGCATTTTCTGCTCCCGTGCCGGATACAACTACAACGAGTTCCTAACCACTTCCTTTATAAAGCAAGTATTCGCTTGTGGAAGATTACCGTGCTTTAAAAATATGTGATTGCTTTTTTTTTTCTTTTCCTTTTCAGCGCTGCAGCTTTCTTTCGTGGATTACCTTGTCGTTTGTCTGGCAACTTAATTCGTTTTTACTTTATTTAGGCTTCACGCGTTTTTAACGCAGATAAGTTATCCATGATATCCCACAACGAACCTGTGTAGAGCAAGATAATTCATTTCAAGGGAGGCAGAGAGGTCCACCTGAGCTAGCATGCTCTAGCCTGCTACTCTGCATAGGACGACGGTTGGAACAGGGACGTAAAGGTATAGGAAAAGAGGTGATGAAGTCATCGAAGAAGGATGCATAACGATGAAGGCCACAGTTCAGCAGTGTATTGACTATCAACAAAGTCCAAAAAGTAATTCGCAAGTGTTATCCTAGAAGACACCAGGTTCAATATCTTGGCTGGGGGGTCACTATAGTTCAATTGTAATTTCACAAAAACATGCAAAGAGGCTAATGGGCGGAATTCTCGTACGTAAGCAGTGCAGGCGGGAAGATAAGACTTTACAGTATGTAAAGAGCTGCGATAACCAGCTATAGATACAGCAAGCACCGGCACGGCGCTTCAAGAGACTGAAGTCTGGAGACCGCAGGGAATCGATCGCATTGATTCTGGGAGTAGCTTCAGCATTCTTTCATCGCTTTCGTTTTATTTCGATAGCAATTATATGGTCAGCTTAAGCGGATTTTTGCCGTCGTTGTCGCCGTCGCCATGAACTTCCGTATAAAGTCCAAGGGCGATAAAATTGTGGCCGCGCCCCATATGTGCGAGCGAAAGGGCGCGGGGGACGCACGCTTTCACTGAGAGCGAAAGCACGGCGGAGAGCAAACGCGATTTCTTCCGTCGCGGGAAAGACCACGGGGGCACGGGAGGGAGCGGGGGGGGGGGGGGGGGGGGCGACGCTGTGCTGCGCCACCAAATGCGTATCTTGCAACCGGGCGCAGGGGAACTGGCGACTCAATCTCTCACGCTAAATGAGGAAAGCGGGAAGGCAGCGTGAGAGAGAGGCAGGGCGGCTTCTACTCTGACATCTGCGAACATTTGTGCCGGTGTGGGCTGTCGCGCTCACCATATCTTGAAAGCCATCTCCACACGGTTCTGACTTTTGTATGCGCTGTGCTTTCGCCGCTCAGTTTCCGTTGAAGCGATAGACCGCACGAACCTTCGCACGCTGCGGCGGCCGCACTTGCTCACGCCAGCGTTTTGACAGTGGTTGTCTGCGGTCATTGAGCGTGATCTATACATGTTTGCTTGTGCGCGCTGACACCACGCTTGTTAATTCAGTTAGTAAGCGAATGTGTCCAAGTTTACGCAGCCGATAAAACTACTATGCCTACACCGTATAGCTCTCTACTAATTTGCTATCGAAATTGATGCTTCGCCTTTCGGGCGAAACTGCGACATTTTTTTCATTTACATCTCCTTCCTTGCCTATAGTGTCGCCGGTTTCACTGGCCCTACCACTCGCTTCTGCACGTAAAGAATCATTATCGCATGGTGTCGTTCCTGTGGGCCTATATAGAGGGCAGCAAAGGTCATTCCGTGTCTATCAGCTGGGGGCGACGAATGTTCCCCTGTGCGCTCGCAGACTGAAGTTATGGCAGGTGTGGTTACTGTCCTCGATTCATGCACAGAGGTACTCGTGTCGCCCGTCCCCCGCTATTCAATTCCGAAGCGGCTGGGTGACGCTATATAATCGTACTTTCACGAGCATTGTTTATTTTAGCCGACAGGTTGAGCAGTCTCTCTACGGGAAGACTTATCTCTTGCAATATTTCGAAGAATACGAAGTTCCTGTGCATATTCGGGCAATCCTTCGGCGTCGCGTCGTGAGAGCCGGGACAGTTGGGACATTTGAAAGAACACACATCACAGCTGGCGGTGTCATGTTTTCCATCGCAAAGCTGGCAGGTCTCTTCATTTCCTCACACAGCACTTACGGGGCTTTTCTTGTAAGTGTGAAAGCAAATATCCATCGCAGCTGGCTTTAATATTATTCGTGATAATGTTGGCGTACTAGGCATGTTTGTATGAGCACTCTTTTGTTTACACGCTAGAACTGCCATGACACGTCCTGAATGTGCTCAACAAGATTACTGATTCTGCGCTCGACTATTTCGGATATAATAAAACATTTATGGTTCGTTTCATTTTAATTAATATCAGGATTCTTAGCCCCCGAGGTTTATAATGAAAAGCGAATGTTATTTGCCGATCTTGCTTCTCTGTACTTTGGTGATAATGCAAGGAACGCCGTTAAACTAATGTGTTTAGACACGCAAACAGTTCCTGCGTGTGTGCAAATTATTTCACTTTTATTTACAGTAATTTAACTGATATACACTTTTCTATTCCTGGCCAAACTTACTAAAACCTTGCGCAATGTCAGGGTAAACAAGGCCACCAAGTTTAAATAGACACGAATGTGTCATTAAAACATAATTTGCGCAAGCCTCCTCCACAATTGAGTAAAAAGCTGTGCAGGGGAAATTATCTCATGAATAAAATATATACACAAAAATTAGCGTACATGTTCTGTTTCGATGTATGGCACTGTGAAACTGAAAGGCATCGCGGAGTAACACTGAATGCAATCAATTATTCAATTATATTTATTTCCACATCGCATACGCAAATGATAGCAAAAAAGCACCCAGTGAAAGCTGTCTCTCGATAGCTTGACAAAGTCGTGGACACTTAAAACAAATGAAACGCTTCGGCGGCATCAGGCAAAATATAAGGTACAATAACATTTGCTTAGAGTATAGCAACAGTAACAATGTAAAGTTCAACATACCATTGGCGAAATACATCAGTTTGAAAAACAAATGCAATAGGTAGGACCGTCAATTGTTTTCAGAATAAAGAAAAGCATTCAAGATGTGATGAAAATATACAAGACCAGCATTATTTATTGAAAAAGCAGTACCCACATCTGTCGTTTTAACACTTGGTACGAGGGCAATCCTAAACATTTAGCTAATAATGCTAAACATCTTCGGAAACAAAACATTCAATAATTTCTTTATAGTTAGCATTTTAAGAATGTTGTTATTCGAAAACAGATTCTTCAAAAGCAGTATTCAATTATTTTCTTGTAACTGCCAGCCATATTGCATCTTATATATTCAAAGAGACAGTTTATCGTTTTGTCGGGTTTCATAGACTTGTTCTAGTTGGGTAGATTGAAAGGTTGTCGGAAAATTAATGTGTTTTTGCTTGTTTCGCATTTCAAGGTAATAGATAGAGGGTAATCATACATTTTTATAACACTAAGTACTTTGTATTTTAGCAATAATGCTTTATAGTGGGGTACACTTTACGGACTTTTGCTACAGTAATCTTTACTTTGTTGCAAAATAAATGTACTTTAGTATCTGGTACTCGTACCAGGCACTAAAACGTACCAGATACTGAAACGCAATTCTTAGCAATAATCTATTCAAAGTGGCCTTAAACGTATGTGTTGGCCTTGAAATTGATTATTTTTAATCCAAAGCTATAAATAGGAAGCTCTTGGCATGGTCACGAAAGATCCTTTGCAATTTTTCAATTGACCTTAAAAATCAGTTTCCCTCTTACAAACCCGGCAAAATATTGCTCCAGTCGCAAGCTACACGTAATAATTTCCATAATATCCAAACGTCGTAATCAATCCAATCAACGCAATCATATAATTAAGTTTAAAATTGAATAAAAAATCCCAATCTTGATTTTGGGAGAAGTGTGAAGTGGTACTCAAGCTTAGGCTCTTGAACATAGCCAATCTGTATTATCTATGTAGCAAGAGTTAAATTACGGTGCGTCACGTGACCAAACGATAATCTCTGTCCCCTTGAGATGCTAGAGTCGCAGCTACCGCGCAGCTACCGCGCAACTGGTGCACACTTGACGCGGATGCGTGCGCTCATGGGTGCAATGATTGCACAACAGGACAGGAGGAAAATAGCAGAGAGCTATACTATACCCGGGCGCTGCTCCACACTGTCCACAGCTGCTCCTGCTCTCGGACTTCAAACATGGCTCTACCAAAAGAAGAGGATTATATGGTTGACACCTCGTACTTGACCCTTCCATAAAAAGGTTCGTCATTTAAGAAAGGAGCCACTATGTAATACTTCGCCGCAGGGTAATTTTCTTTAAAGGGATCCAGAACCACCCCTTGGGCCTGATGAACGAACGCAGTACGCTGATAGCATATATATACGCCGCTGTGAACATCTCAGCCAAATTTGGCAGTCGTGCTCGGCGCGTGGAGCTCGCAAGCGGAGTGCGAAGTCACCTTTTTATTGCGATAGCAATTATATGGATACTCCAAGCGGATTTCGGCCGTCGGCGTTGTCGTCGCCATCGCCGTCGCCGTGAGGTTCCGTCCGAAGTCCAACGGCGATGAAATGGTCGCCGCGCGCCGTATGCTGTATGTGCGAGTGAAAGCGCGCGAGGGACGCGCGCTTTTTTTCAACCACTCTCTTTTCGACAGAAACCTTCTCCTCCTTCTTTTCCCGCTGCTATATTTCGTTGTGTAGCGGCTGCTATTAGCCGATAGCTGATATCAATCAAGAAAAGTGCTTGGATCAGTGTGCGTCTTCTTACGTTTACGGTGTATGTTTATTGACGCAGTTCAGTAAACAGGCTGAAGTGAGCGAAAATATTCTTTCGAATTTCGATAAGAATTACGTACTTCCGGAAGAAGCTGACTATCATCTGCTCACGCTCGGCCGCGGCAACCCGCATCGGAATTAAACTTTGGCCACCCTCCCTACCGGTGTTGCGGCCATCGGGTCTCGCTAATTTTGACTAGTTTTGAACAATCAGCTAGTGTCGAATGACGCGAAACTTAAAGTAAGACCACACAGACGCTCACTCCAGGCTGCTCCTGGCTAGACACCTTGGCAGACTTCGCCTCGTATTGAGCTATTGCGAAACATGAACAAGTTGGATGGGGATACTATTCACCGGTTGAGCTGGTGCAGGATATATAGCTTATGCAAAAGTTGACAGTCACTTTAGCATACGTTAAGGAGGATAAACACGAAAGCCGGCGTGCTCACGAGACATTAATTGAATTACCTTGATATTCTCATTCGAATGCGTTGTTACTTCCTATTACTTATTTTCTCTTTGCTTGTTCTCTTTTTCTCTCGCCTAGACATCACCGCTGGTTCTGCGTGGTTAAAGGCATGTTAGAGTGGTCGTGGCAAGTCTATGAAGACCATGAAGACACATACGCAGGTTCACTGAATGATTTTTTTTTATTTTAACGCTTTCATCGCCGAGGGTAGCTACATGGACTTGTATATATGGTGCCTTCTACTTTCTTGTAGCGCAGAATGAGAGGCACACGGTTAGAAAATTGAGGCAAACAAACAGCGGTAACCTTTAACAGATTATTTCCAATTCTCGCAGACGTACTTATACTCCTCAAAACGTCATAAGACACGTGTATATTGTTCGGCAAACATGAACAAAACCGGGAAGAACACACGCCGACACTTTTGTAGCCGCACTGATTATTTAGAATGGTGCCCGTTCAACGCAAAATGAGATAATCACGCTCTCTTATTCATTAAAATATTGATGGTTTATTGGCGCACGCATGCGCCTAAATTTTGGTACTGAAACGCCGGATGGCCAATTTTACGACCCATGAGTCATCTAAGGCTTTCGCAGTAGTAACAGAAACCTTGTCAATGGATCACGACGACAGAATGCCATGATGGTGGGAGACAATGTGTCGTGGTCGTGAGGTTATAAAGTGCGTACAGCGCATTAGCCTTACGTTTTTTGGAAATTCAGATCCCAATGGGCCGCCCAACAGCAGAGGAGTATCAAGAAAGCTTCTAAAAACTGCTCAGGAGGTTCCTACCCACACACATGTACAAAAAAAGAAGAAAAAAGCATTGCGACATGGCAGCCAGAAATATTAAACGGGCGCACGTTCTTTTTATTCGACAACTTTTTCCCTAATATTTAAGATGCCACATAAAAAAAGTTTTGTGTGTCTCAGAAGCCGCGTTATTTCTGCGTATAACAAAAGGAGATTAAGTGTCCATGCCTGGCACGAACGTTTCTGTTTTATCCAGGCACGTATAGCATGACAATTCAAACGCTCCGTGGATTTGGATGCATCGTTTCTGGTCTTGCCAAACACAGCCACGAAAGTTTTACGCGTTGCTCCTGTTCCTTTGTTCAGGCTTAGGCTATACGGGATGTACCACTCAAAATGCTTCTAGCCTTTAAGCGGTAAAAGTGTGATTGCCACTATACACTCTCGCACTTTGTCGAAAGCTCTTAGAGATTTGGAGAACACAGGCGCTTTTATTTTTGTAAAGATTCTAACTTTTCCCGCGCAAGCTTATGTGTTTTTCGTCGGCGCCGTCTTCGAATGCCGTCATCATTCGACGCTGTTTTGTCATTGTGTATTCTCGTCATGCTCGTGAACGAGTAAGCAGAAGCCATTCATTGCGGATACCCTTTTGTTGTATTCTCAATCTTGAAATGAACATTTGAATTTAAATTTATTTCTGGGGTCTTATGTGTGTATGACCTCGTGCTTAGCAGCTCAATGCCTTAGCCACTAAGTTCACACTTGCCTGCACGGCGGGTGTGAACATTTATTTCATTTGGTCTCGTTGATGTTTGGCCAAAGAAAGGCTTTGTTAAATAACTTGCCGAGAACAGGTTTTCCACATGCCTGTGTGTAAGAAAAAGTAGTTATCGATGGATCGAAGCTCATCTGACGTGGTAAAGCTTTTCTCAATAACTGAAATCGCACTCAGGCGGAAAAATTGCCGCGCAAGGCTGCTAGGCATAATGCCGTCTTTAACATACTATTTAACCAACCTTGACTTTTATTGTGCTAGAAGTCTTAATCTTTTGTACAAAAAATCTTAAGCATATAGGCGCTATTTTTATCGTTTGTGTAGTATGAAGGACTCCATTCTTCGTTGTCAGCTTCTTGACGCGCGCTATGTTGTCATTATTAACAAAAAAAAATGAAAATAGGTAAGTGCCGCATTTTCCATGGAATGGTTGTTCCCAGGAAGCTCTCAAATGCAAAGTCCCTTGGGAAGTTTTGAAGCTGACGGACCTCCGTGTATCACCTCGTTGCGCAGAGTCAACTTATTTGGTCACAAGCATCACGTTGCTCGCAGCAATGAAGCAATGTGTATTGCGACTCGATGTTATCACGAAGTTTCAGTAAAGCCTGTGGAGTTACTGGTGCCAGGTGAGGAAGAACGGAGTAAGTAAGAGAAAATTTATTAGCAATAAACATGTTCTCGCTTTGTTGCTTTGTTGTCGCGTTCCTTGCTTCCCAACTGCGCGTGTCTATACGTTTATGTATTGGATTTTATTCCATGAAGATGAGCCCTTACTAATATCCCATTGGGGTAAATAAAAAAAAGCAACAACGACGAAGAGAAACGTTCGTGTTCAAGAAAGAGAGGCGCGTGAATACCGTTTGCAGAATTAAGTAAAATATGCAGGACCACAAACTATCAATCACGGACAAAATGTGAGAATCATGAGTTGTTTTAGGGTTAAATACCAGATGACATTTCTTTTTTCATACCGCGAATAGTTGCTGCCGCACAACCACAGTATTAGGTACGAATACAGGGGAAAAATGTTCAGTACACTGTAAACCAATTTACACCCTTACGGGTGTAACGGCGAGAGTTTGCACTCTTACGGTGTGATTTGTACCCTTAAAGGCCCTTGAGGGTGCAAATGGTTCACAGTATATGGTTCTCTAATACTGCTTACTCGTCATAGATTAAATGCTGAGATGACGCGATTACAGTTGGCTGACGATTCCGATCCCTGAACGAGGTGAAGTTAAAACCAAGGGTTGGCGACGAGAGAAAACTTTCCAAGCATTTTAGTCAGCCACCGTTCTGATCGTACGTGTTAAGCGTCAAATGAAAGACTGATATACGGCGAAAACAGAGCTAGGCTATAGCCCTAGGTTTGGCGCAAGGTCTATAAATCGCCTTCTGCGCAAAGAAACGCCAAAAACTGGAAATACACGCTCACGAAGAGAGCTCTCGGGTAAAGACGTTGTGCAAGCAAATATCCGGAAAAAGAAATGGAAAAAGAAAAGACCACTTCATTTTGTGATCCATCAAACTGAAGAAAACTCCGCGGGCTTGAAATCCATCACTGTCGAAGCTCGCATAGAACTTAATCAAGAAAGTTGGGCAGTTGAAAAGTACGGAATGACTGAGAATAAGTGCGAAGGGTGCAATCATCAAGAGGGTGTGAGTGTTCATCGTGCCTTACCGCGATTCGTCATTCAGTTCTTTGAGCATGCAGGCATGGAGCGCTCGCATTAAATGGCTGCATCGCAGAGGCCATGACTGTATAGCGAGGTGCCTTTATGATTTGTGTTACTGATAGAATGCAAAAGAGAGGTCAGACATGGCTGCTAGAGAACATAATTTGTTTGCAGTAAGCTGTCATGAATTGCTTTTAGATAGGTCTTATTCCAGTACAAGCCTTGGAGCAACCTTTCATAATGACTGCGCAGAGCTCTGGCGGTGATGGTGGGATGGTTGTTGTTAACCTATGCGGTTGCATTGTGTTATTTTTTGTCATTGCTTAATTCATCTCTTTCTGATACTCCCTGGTATCTAATGTTCAATAATTTTTATACTTTTCAGCAAGTATTTATGATGGCTTAGCACAACTCTTTTCTAGTTGTTTATTTTCTGCCACAGTATGGGAAGTCAGACTGTGAAAGCACACAAAATACCAGTCACATAAGAAAGTCATCGTGACACCCCATTGCGATAAAAATTATATCACACAAATTATTCGCGAAGAACTGATGTTCGCGCACTGGGCTTTCACAGCTACTTTTTATTTATATGGACAAAAACAGGGGCCCTAGCAATTTATTTGCCGATAAGGGACGCCTATTTCTCTGGTGCTCTAGGATGAATCCTCGTTCACCTATGGTTCAGAGACGAAACGGTCAATATTAACAGCGAAGCTGTTCAAGGCAGGCGCAATGTCTGGTTCGTGGTTCGTATCAAGAAACTGCCGCGCCGCAGCGATGTCAACCAGGAGGGCTGCGACACCCAGGAGGGCGGCGCGGCGCTTGCGCACGCGGTCTCCTCCTCGCCAGCTCCCTCCCTTCCCGACCCCCGCCTCTCTTCTCTCCGCGGCGCGCTGATCCAGGAGAAAAAAAAAAGGCGAAAGCTTGCACTAGGCCTCGCAAAGCTCAAGACACAGCGAAGCTGGCCGATTGATACCTAGCGGGTAGCCTACAACGCATTCGGCGTCGGCAAGCACCAGCGTTCTTGGCACTGTGCCAACCTTGGTTAGCCTGCCTACGTTTATGGCATGCCAGGAAGGCTGTCGCTCGTAGGCGCCGACGCGTCCAGCGCTAGCCACGCGAAATGTCGCCAATGCGTTCCGCGTCGGCAAGCAACAGCGTTCCTGGCATGCCACAAACGCATGCAGGCTAACCAAGGTTGGCCCAGTGCCGAGAGTGCTGTTGCTTGCTGACGCCGAACGCATTGAATGCTAGCCGCTCGATATCAATCGGCCAGCTTCGCTGTGTCTTGAGCTTTGCGTGGCCTAGTGAAATTTTTTCCAACCGTGAAAGCTTGGGTTTCTTTTTTCTCCTTCCCTGTTCCACCTTTATTTTGTCTTCACTAACTTCATGCTTAATTAAGCGCTATCACAGGTTGCCTAACGTGGTAGCATTTTTGTCTTCTACAAAGTCGAGTTTGACCTACTAGTTCAGCGGAAACCCGCTAGGTGGAGAGAAGTAATTAAATGAAAAGTTTGACCTTCACAAAATCGTAGCAATTGCTACAAAGGAATCCAATGCGGGTCCCTCGATATAAAAGCCTTGCAGTTGAAGAAAAATACGTCCTGGTCCGGGACTCGAACCCGGGACCACCGCCTTGCCGGGACAGCCGCTCCATCATCTGAGCTAACCAGGCGGCTAGCAGATGGCAGGGCGAAGTCGAATTTATCAACAACTCGAAGCAAAGGCAAGTTTTTGGCGCAATATAATAATGCATTGTGCTGTGATTGCTTAAGTTAAAATTTCATGCTTCCTCGGTTTGCATTGTTTGTTCATTGCTTAGAGCCGTAAATCAATAAAATCAAGGTTGTCAATACCCGTCACTCTTCTCCCTCATTGAAGAGCAAAGGTCTCGACTTTGGCAGCCTTGGTGTCATGAGGGCTGATGCTTATTCTGTGAGGACCATGAGAGATTATTGACTAGCTGCCGGGCTCCTGAGTTCACGTACCACAGAAAGGCTGTGGTCTCAATGATGTCCCACTTCCACTGTCAAGAGCATAGGCGGCGCTTGCTAACACTCCCAGAACTAATCTAGTGCACAAATACGAATGCTCAAGAAAGAAGACGATTGGCGGCTCTTGAGGCAGCCTATTGGCAAAGCACTGCCGATGATGTGGGTTCGGCTCCCACTTGCGGCAAGTTGTTTGTCGTCCACTTTCATTTCCATTTTCATTATTATTTCTTAATTTTATTATAATTATCCTTCATACGCTTCCAAAAGAAACAGCTTTGAGTTCAGCGCTGTGCTTCTTGTTCCCTCTTCTCTGTGCTGCGTCCATGTTTAGAGCTACCGTTCAAATATGCACTTCAACCAACTGGTTAGCTGAAGTATCAATATTATCACAGTTAATTTTCCCAATGCTACTGCCCTGACTTTGTTGTCTGTTTGGTACATACGTAATTCATATAAAACTCACAATGAATTGGACAACTGTAGTGAAATGTACCGTGAATCGCTATGCTAAGCCTCTAAGAAACATTGCCGATCATTGCGCAATGCGCGTAACTAGGTTTTCACATGTTGTGTCAAAACAACTTTACAATTTTATTACCATGTGTGGTTTAAAAAAAAAAAACAGCCAGCAGTTTCTTTGTTCTGTGGGCGCTTTTTCTAAAAGAAATAGACGTAATGCAGCTCAAGGAGCATTATATGCGTCACATGCGTCGTTATACGACAACTACTTTTTTTTTTCAATATAATATTAGAATACACTTTAGAATACACCGTAGTCAACTTTCAAATAATTGCAATTTAGTCTATTGCTGTTACAAAAAGGGGAATAGAGATGTGCCTACTGACAAACTTTTAATGGATCATTGTTGAAGGATACGTGCTGCGAAGATACGCTGTCTGTATCAATGGCATGGCTACAATTCGTGAACGTGGTGTTAATGGAGCACCCATTCTCGCAATAACAACTCTAAAGAAAGGCGCAGGCAGAAGTCAGCTGCGAAAGCAGCAGTACGACAACTGCTTTTTTTTTTTCAAGGTATTATTAGAATAGAGTTTCCCCAGCCAGAAATGAAATAACGAGATTGATGAGTTAACTTCCACTTAAGATCCTGATAAGTTCGCGGAACACCCACGAACCACGTCTGACTTTTTTCTAAATACCAGCAGTAGATTCTGTAATGTAGCTTCTATTGGTCAGCTGTGCCAGTCTTGAAAAAATATTACGAGAACGATGACGCTAGCAGTGTGCCCAAATATCTCGTAAAACATGCATCATGTGATCTGACCATGGCGTGTCAGTGAGACATGCAGTTTTCAGGTGCGCAATTCGGAGACTTCCCCGAGTCAATAGTGCTGCATTCGTCGCTTGGCCCATAATAAAAAGATTAGCGTAGCTTGCACTGGAGGTGCAATACTAAAGAGGCAGTGGAGATGATGGGCACCTAGCAAGTCCTGGTTTTTGGGCTAGGCTAAGCACTACCAAGTCATCCCCAGCATATTTCGGAATTCATTAGTTATTGATCGATTATCGATTAGCTGTTCATTATCTATCAATTGGCTATCGCAAGGTATTGGCCACGTATTCGGGCTTCGCTATTCACTGCCAAGTCATCCCCAGTATTTTCCAGAATTTATTAATTATTGATTGATTATCGATTACATATTGATTGGCTATCGATTGGCTATCGCAAGGTATTGGCCACGTATTTGGGCTAGACTATGCACTACCAAGTCATCCTCTGCATTTTTCGGAATGTATTGATTATTGATTGCTTATCAATTACCTATTCATTTGCTATATATTGCTTATCGATGACTGAATAAGCTTAAGCAATACCAACCATGCTTAGCTAGACTTAGCCAGGCTCAGCTTCGCTAGTTCACAGGGGTACGTGTCAGTGCGCTTGGACCCTTTCTGCGCTGCCGCCATGCAGGATCGGCCCACATTTTTCCCGACGCAACTCGGGCGCCCAGCAGGCCCGCGAATTGGCGGGCCTGCTGACACCTCGACGCCCCCACGTGGGAGACCTAAGGCCTCGTCTGCAAAAGCTCTGCAGGACTATCAATAAAGTTGTTACCGACCAATCACGGATTTACGGCCGGCTTCAACAGATCCGCTGTTAAAAGTTGCAAAACATATTGCAAAACAGTGCCACGATAGCTGCCGCGATATTATGCGCCGTAAAACGTGCACTGTTTCTTACGCTACCTGTAGGAATGAACATTCGCAAGTACGCGAGAGCAATCTCGTTTTGTAGAAGAAAAGTTGTGCATATCCAACAGACTGTGAGATACAATCTTTGAGAAGCATTTGGCACGTAGTTGGCTATTCAGCATCGTTTGGGGTCCCGTGAAGCGTTAGCAGGGCGACCAACATATTTGTGTAAGACGAATAGCTGTGTGTCTGACACGAGTATGTGTGTGACGACAACAATGAGACGACGACGACGACGTTGTTACATCATCGTGACTGTTGGTTTATTCATATAAAGTATAGGTTCTGTACGGGCCCAAGCGAGAGAAACGCATTGTCAAGAAATCAATGACTAAATATTGTACAATAGTACGAACTTACGTCTTTGTCATGTGGTCTAAGGTAAAATGACACAGGCGTTTGTACTCCGCCAAAGAAACGCGAAATCCTGCTCGACCTGAGCCGATCATAAAGGCGGTATAGTGCGTACAGCTGTTACGTGTCATTAGTTGCTGTGCAAGGAGTGGACTGGGGGCCGATCCCGAAGACGGGTGCTTTCTAACACAGCGTCTCAAAGCGCTAGATGTCACGAGGGGAAAATGAGAGAAAATTGGACGTAACGCGCGTCCCAAACACATGGAAAAGCTTGTCAGTTTTGATGCGAGAGGAGTATACATTCGATCATGGCCTAGAGGTTAGAGGTTAGAGCATCTAGCTGTTGTGCTCAAAAACAGAGGTTGCGCCCCAGGACTGGTCACGTGTTTCTTTTAACTAAAGACGACTGAAACGAGGCGAGGCAGGAAGCTATCTGCCTATTGACAAGTGCTTGAAATGATCCAAAGAATGTTTCGCATTCAAAAAAGAAGAAAAAAAAAGTTCGGTCAGTGATGCTATCATTCCGAAGGGGACTTCGCGCATGTAGGTGGTGCTTCCCCTAGTGGTGGAGAAGCGTATAGAGAAGCGACTATCTCTTGTTCCTCTTTCGTATGCTAATTTTCGCTTCTTGCCACTGGCTTCGTTTATGTTCTTTCATCTCGGCACTGGTATGTGGATAGGCTGCAGAGCAGGGCGTCAGCCCGTCACTGTAATGAGCGCAGTCACCGACCAAGCACAGTATTCTTTTCTGCAGCCGCAGCGGAATGTGGCTGAGAGTGCAGTTTGTCGAAAACACAGGTGGCCCATCTATGGCCCACATATTTAAACGCGCACTCAATTCAAGCGACCTTTATAGCAAACGGGCCGTATGTGAGCGTAGTGTACTGCTCAATCACTGAACCGCCTGAGTGGGTCATTTTGACGATTTAGTTAAATTGAAAACATTTTTCTTCCTTACCTTAAGTCTGTAAACGGCTGAGGACATACTAATGCTGAGGATGTTTGTATACTATACCTTCTGTTTTCGTGAAGGACAACGAGGCAATAAAAGATTACGCGTAGTGGCTGAGCGGTAGAATCATTGACTCGCTATTTCGGGATTCGGAGTGCGAAGCCTCGCAGGTAACTGCGAATTCTTATTCTATGTAAAGCTCTGGTAAACACTCTAGGAGTGCAGCGACAGACACTGCTGGATGACACCAGCGGGTATAAAAATAATTAGGGGAGGGAAGCCTAATTATTTATTTATTTATTTATTTATTTATTTATTTTGTAATGAACAAAATGAGCGCACGTGCAGGATCAGCCAAATTGATGATTTGATGCCTGCAGGGCAGCCACTGAGCCAGCCGGATCGCAAGTGCTCGGCATCACTTGAGCGACGCTACCTGTTGAACTGTTACAATTACAATGGGTATTTATTTATTTATACATTTATCCATTTGCATAATTAATTACCTTGAAGGCCTGTATAAAAGGCATTACAGAGGGGAGTGGGTGCAATGTTAATAAATATACTACAACAGCAGCAACAAGACAAACAATACAATATATTCGACAACCACAACAGGAATGATGCAACGGTTATGTATTTATTTACAAACTTGGTTCGTAGCAGCCTTTCTAAAAGCGATAATGTCTGTAATGGTGGCAACACTGTAAAACAGCTAGCTGTGTAATAGAAATTTGTATTTTCAAGAAATGATGAGCACCACTGGAAATTCTCATTATATATATGTAATGGTGAATGCTGTGCGGCCAAGGCACGGCCTGGCTAGAATTTGTGCCATCCGCTAAATGATGTATTTTGACTTCCATTGTAGCCTTGTTGGAAAAGGTGAGACACGAAAAAAAAGCAGTTTCTTTAGAGCATCTTTCTTATATGCGGGCAGCTGCGTTGCATTTGATTATACAATAATTATGTACCACTATTCGCTCTTACAAGCTCATTTTCCTTTTATCCATCAACGGTTCTCCAGCATAAATGGTTTTGTCAGTGTAGGGATGATTGGTTTTACTAACTGGTGCTCGGCCCGTAAGACGAAACAACGTCGTTAGTTTTACACAAGCAGTGACAAAGGAAGAGGGGTTTAAGGTTAAGCGTGCAGGCAGAAACTTCCATACGAATCGTAATGACCCTAACCGACAGATAGAAGCCAGGAGCCCTTATACTACCGTGACGTTCGGTGGCCATTGGTCGTAAAGCCAGACCATTATCTTGGAATGGTCATCCGGATGAGGGCAGTAAAACAGTGAGAGTGAGGAGTCATTCGTTGGGCACGGGCCAGGAGCAAAGACCCTTAGTACCGTATACTACGCCGGTCCTGATCGGCTGTGTTGTTGTTGATTACTCGGGTAATATAGGTAATAATTAATAAAAATATTTACAAGCTGTGGCGCTGACAGAGAATCTAATGATTTCATAAGCTGCTGCGTTACTTATAGGAAAGTTGATATTATTGAACTAAGTGAAAAAGCTGTGGCTGTTTTATTCAGTCGAAGAATGCTGCGCACTTGTCAGGAACAAGTGCTTGGCACGGATATTTGGTACGATATCGTAAATTATGGCGTTTGACCGATGATGGTTAAGTGCAGGGATAACGATACCGCCTCATCTCTAATGATCAAGCACGAGACATTCGAAATCTTTCTTTAATGCACGTAGCTTAAGTCGCTTTTAGGAAAGCTAACTTACTGCTGTGATGACATTGTACAAACTACAAAATTTTCACAATATCAAGAGATGTTGGCACCTGTATATATAGTGAGCAAGGTACTTTTTTTCACGTAATATGAGTTACGTAACAATGATGCGAGATTACTGTTCCTCTGCTATGTTTCAGCGATCGAGTTTCAAAGCTGAATTCAAAGTGTATTGAAAGCTGAGAGGAATGATAGCATTTACAACCTCTCAAACTTTGTTATTCCTTACATTTCAATGTATTCAGGCCAGCAGTTGGGCGAACAAAGAGTTATTACGGTTTACCAAGTTACATATAAAGGTAAACAACGTGACCTAACATATCCCGTAATTACAGGTGCCTGGTGACGTACGCTGGTTAAGCCGTGCAACACAGTACATATATAAATTTTGCGCCATTGCAAATAACAACATTGATAGCCTGAATTTTAATCAGCTTATTATCCATAAGTGTGATAAAAGATGAAGCGGGCCTCCATTGATTGCATCCCTCCATTGATTGTGCCCCAAGCGTAAGTGAAGGCATAGCCCGCGACCTCCGCCTATGCAGATCACTCATGCGCCAAGCCAAAAGCTTCAGCATGAGCTCATGATGGTGAAGGATAAACTACAGAAAGTAAAATTTCTTGGTGTGGAGTATGTCATTCTATGCGCTAATTCTTAGAAAGTAAGTAACTTCGAGAGGTGGTTCAAGCAGCACGAAAATGACGTCAAGAAGCAACAAGTGTTATCCAGCGCACTTGCGGAACATTATGTTTCGTCAGGCCAATATATATAAGAAATATAAGAAATGTAGGCACACTCCTCCATGTAGAGTCGTTTTGCATCCAAAGTATGGCCGAAGCTTTGAAGCGAAAAGATGGTAACTGGCCACATGTATCCGTTATAGGTGTCTCAGCCACGTCATACGATGTTCTTAAGCGATTCTTTTGTCACTTTTCAGCCACATTGTAAACGAATGTCTCATGTGAGAACCGAAACAATAAAAAATGTCACAGTTTAGCCCTAAGGGACGAAGCAATGAATGCGATAGCAACACAGCAATGTCATACGAAGTAAGGTGAGCGGCTTTGGTAGCAATATGAATTGTAGTAAACATGAGCTGATTAAGTAAGCAGGTGTGCTGCGGCGTAAGTAGACCGACATGAAGAGAGACTCGATGACCACGAGAAGGCGCGTGTGAAACGGTAGTGTTGATGAGAAGCGCTTCCCGTGGGCAGCGCGTGCGAAGGGACACACCTGTAGCGCTGCACTGCCGATCCGGGCAGCATTGCATGTGTAGCATGCGTTGGAAAATGTGGCCCGACTATTGCTAACTGAATGAACAAGCGTGGTGTGAGCGCGCACAAACAAACATGAATAGATCACACTGAATGACTGCAGACAACGACTGTCAAAACGCTGGCAGCAAGCGCATACGCCGCAGCGGGCGAAGGTACGTGCGGTCTATCGCTTCAACGGAAACTGAGCGGCGAATGCACAGCGCATAAAGGTCAGAGCCGTGTGGAGATAAGAGACGGTGCGGCGAGCGACGAGCGCGGTTGTTGGCAGAGTAGAAGTGCGCCCCCCCCCCCCCCCTCCGGCGCTGGCTTCCCGCTTCGTTGCGTGCGCGTGGGAGATTGAGTGCGTTCGCTCTCCGTGATAGCGCGCGTCCCTGCACGCTTCCGCTCGGGCATACGGCGCGTGGCGAAGATTTTATCTATACGGAACCTCACGGCGACGGCGACGACGACGGCGACGGCGACAGCAGAAATCCGGTTGAAGTGTCCATATAATTGCTATCGCAATAAAACTAATATAATACTGTCGCCTGCTTTTTCGTATTTCATCCGGTTCCGTCCCGGCCCAGTGCGATTCGTTATAATCGGGATCTCCCTCTAATGCAGAAGTTTCATTTTAAACGCAAGCTGGAGCCGCATTTGGGGCCATCGCCACATGTGCCGCCGGTGTCGGCGTCGTCATGATGTGCTGCTATTGACGACGCATGCACAGCCCATGCGCAGCTCATTAACCTCAAGATTCATATTTCCATTTTTATTGCAATAGCAATTATATGGACACTCATAGAGGATTTCTGCCGTCGCCGTGAGGTTCCGTATGACGTCAACGAAGATGAAATCGTCGCCGCGCGCCGGACGCCGTATGTGCGAGTGAAAGGGCGCGAGGGACGCGCGCTTTCAAGGGGAGCGAACACATACGCGCGTTCTGCGCCATGCTCCCTGAAGGGCTGCAGAATTAAGCGGGTACGGGAGGGAGGGAGGGAGGGAGGGGAGGCGACGTTTAGCTGTGGCACCAAATGCGTATTTATATAAACCTCTGAGCAGCCCCCTGAGGCCCTGGCAACAGTCACCAACGCAGCACTCGTTCGGTGCGAACGCGGGCAAACGCCGACGGCGTCGAAAACAGTTCTGCGCGTTGCTGGTGCTGCTGCATGTCCAAGTTTATACAGCTGACAAAACTACTATCCTTACTCCGCATAGCTCTCTACTAGGTTGCTATCACAATTGATGCTTCGCCTTTCGGGTGAAACTGCCTTTAGGCGCTGACAAACACGGATGGCTTCTTTCAGTCTAGCCTTGTGCACCATTCTGGTGTGACGCCTGCAATGCCACTGGAGACGCTATTTATCACGCCAGCGTTCGGAGACTTCTTCAGCGCAGTGCTATACCTTGCTTTCGCTTTCAATGCGTTGCCTTCGGGTAAAACTGCCAATTTTTTTGCATTGACAAACTAATTCTGAGCCGAATTAAAATGACGTTGCATTTGCTGACTGTCAGCTACCAGGTTCCGCTTGGATGACTGCTTGGATAAATAATTATGAGCTCCGACAAAAAAATGTGGTTGATCCCTCTTATATAGGAATCGGTATAGAACACGAAAGTGAAACGTGTCTTCACAGAAGTAGTGTAATGTTTATTGCACATTGATATATAATGTCTATTGGTGTTTTGTGGCTAAAGCGCCCTTAGGCGTTGATGCACCCACGCTGACGCCTGGTGGCACGTCTCCTCCATCACGACTACCAACGTCGATGACCATGAGCAACCGTCGTGCATATGGAAGCTGCACTACGCTGCACACGCTAGCACAACGCGAAAGACGAAGCACGTAACTGACACACTAATACAACGCGCAAGACAAAGCACGTAACTGAATCGTCACCGAGTCAAATCAGCGCGTACAGCGCGTCGTAATTGCAGCCTCCGCGATAAACTTCAGAAACATTTTCAGAGCTAATTGCGGAGGCCACGCTGCGCTGTGCTGAGTACGGTGAACGCCACTACCAACGCCACCTAGGTGGCGTTGGTAGTGCTTCTTGATGCCAGCGTCCCTTCGAATGCTGGCATCGAGGCGTCGTAGTGCTGAGACCACCGAAGCGTTCACTGTCGGTGCGCGTTAGTGTCATAATGCAGTACTTCTCTTTTCTGCTCGTAGGCGGCGGCACCGCCCCGAGCAAGAGCGCGGGTACACGGAGGAGTGTTAGATATATAAGGCGCGTCTGTGTAGCTCTCTGCAAATGCGTTTGTGGCGCAATGGGTTAAACGCTCAGCGATCTATCGTCGCGGACCGAGAGGTCGTGGGTTCGATTTCGAAATTTTGCGTGTTTGTGGAACTTTTTCTTCTGGTTTCTTTCTTTGTATTATGTTCTATGACGTATTTCCGTGACGGAAATACGTCAGTGAAGTCTTGGTGGACCCCGGCATAAAACACCTTCGTGTTAAAAAAAATTATTGTTTAGAGTATCTGAATTTACTTGTACTGGGGTCAACCTGATTTTCTTGTTTTTTTGCATGGCTTGTTAAGTCAATTTAAAGCCTTATTTCGCTTATTCACGTGCTGTGAGATGACGTCACGTATATTGAAGGCAGCGCTCTGTTTAGGTCGAGCCCAAACTTTTGTAATATTTTTTTTTTGCTTTCATTGTCTCCCAGTATAACGACTTCGTTGTCCTCGCTGCAGCAACTTTTCTAGCAGATCAGTATAAACCACACTTGTAGACTTGCTTTTACCACAGCCGTACCGTTTATATAGTTTAACGATCAATCTTTCGGCCCCCAATAAAAATTGCAGTTTCGCCCGAAAGGCGAAGTATCGATTGCGATAACAAATTAGCAGAGAGCCATACGAATTAAGGATAGTACATTTATCGGCCCTATCCACTCGTAAACGTTCGCTTGCGAACTAAATTACCAAGCACGGTGTTAGCGCGCACAGCAAACATGAACACTTCACACTCGAAGACCGCCGACACTCGCTGTCAAAACGCTGGACTGAGGGAACGTGGCCGCAGTAGCAAGCGACGTGACCTTCGTGCGGTCCATCGCTTCAAGCAAACTGAGCGCCGAGAACGCACAGCACGCAAAAAGCTACGAGCCGTCGACGCACCTTGACTGTGTTCTCAACGCAGATCGCTCTCAAGATACGGCCGCGCGACCGCGCGCAGCCGCCACATACGCAGTTGCAGCCGGAGAAAAACGCCGCCCCCTCCCTACCCTCCCCCTGGTGCCTCGCAACTTTGGGTGCCTCGCACGCAATGGAAAACGGCGCACTACCTGCCCGTTTTCCTCCCTTTTATGTGGGCGAGATGGAGCCGCGATCACCTGCTCACCCTCACAGGCTTTGACTCGCACATACAACATACAGCACGCGACGACGATTTTATCGCCCTTGGACTTTATACGGAACCTCACGGCGACGGTGACGCCGACGACAGAAATGTGTCCATATCGCAATAATACTGCTGTAGTGAAGAAGAGAGACGCTAGAGGATTCAGCGCTGCTGGCTCTAAACGCTAGTGGGTCGAGCGCTCTCGCTCAGCAACGGCTCTCGTGCTGGGAAGCTGTGACTGCCCTGCCCGTCGACGTTGCGCTGCTCCGAGCTCTTCCAAATAAACACCTTTAGAATTGGTGGAGTATGCTGGGTACCCTCAGACAATCATCCTGGAACTCCGGTCCCGCACCCTACCATCTACCATGCCGCAAGACGCCTCCCAGCAAACGCCACCTCCGGCACCCATTGCGTGTCGCGGGGTGCCTCGTCATCGCGACCCTCCTATCTACACTGGAGCGGACGACACTGACGTGGACGAATGGCTCACGGCGTACGACAGGGTAAGCGCCCATAATAAGTGGGACGAAGCGGCCAAACTCAGCCATGTTCTGTTCTACCTCGCTGGACTGGCCAGCCTGTGGTATAACAACCATGAAGGAGAGTTCCAGGTTCACGGCGTACGACAGGGTAAGCGCCCGTAATAAGTGGAACGAAGCGGCCAAACTCAGCCATGTTCGGTTCTACCTCGCTGGACTGGCCAGCCTGTGATATAACAACCATGAAGGAGAGTTCCAGACATGGTCCGAATTTCAGACTTACCTCGCCGATGTATTTGGTCGCCCTGCTATTCGCAAGCTGCGTGCCGAGCAGCGTTTGCGAGAACGAGCTCAACAGCCTAGGAGAAACATTCACCAGTTATATTGAAGATGTCCTGGACCTATGCAGGAAAATCGATTCGACCATGGCGGAGTCTGATTGAATTCGCAACATCCTGAAGGGCATAGAAGACGACGCCTCTAACATGTTGCTGGCCAAAAGTCCTCGCTCTGTGGCCGAAATTATCACACTGTGCCAGAGCTATGAAGAACTCTGCAGGCAGCGATCACTGACCCGTCGATCTTTACCGCGTGACGAACACCTCGCTGGTTTGGCTGCCATGTCCGACCAGACAGCTTTGCTCGCAGAAATGAAGGCGTTCGTCCGCGAGGAACTTGCCCGGCAACTCTCATCCATTGATTTTGCATTAGCCGCAGCCAGTACAGGCGCCAACGCGGAGTTTTGCGCCTCCGCTTCGCCGCGTCATAGCGCAAGAACTGCACGAGGTTTTGCCTGAGTGGTTTTACTCAGTGGCGTACGGCGGACAATCAACCGATATGTTTTGCGTGCGGCTACGCAGGCCACGTCGCACGCCACTGTAGTCGCGTGCAGTCGCCTAGCGCTACACCATATGCGCCAAGTCTTATGGTGGGTTCTCCGCGCCCATATTACGACGACGAACCTCGGGCTGCGTCACCACCATTCCGCCGGTCTGCCAAGATCCGCCGCTCACCTTCTCCACGCCGACGCTCCCCATCACCGATGCGGCCTCGTCCCGGAGCTCGGGATGAGGAAAACTAATCGTCGCAGTCCATGTGGCAAGGGCTGCGACGCAGTCGAAGCGCCAAAGTCCTCCACGTAGCCCAACCAATGTGATAGACGTGTTAGTTGATGGTGTGCGCACATATGCCCTCGTGGATACCGGAGCCGCTGTATCAGTTATGGACGCAAAGCTTTGTCGCTTCCTTCGAAAGGTCACGACGCCCCTTGCCGGGTTCTCCCTCCGCACAGCAGGCGCACAGCGTATTCATCCGCTAGCGGCGTTCACCGCTCGTGTTCTCATCGAGGACGTTGTATACGCCATCGAATTTATCGTGTTTTCTTCCTGTACCCATGAAATTATCCTGGGGTGGGACTTTCTCGCCCACCACAATGCTGTTATTCATTGCGCACGGGCCGAACAAGTACTGTTGCCGATCTCAGATATGACGCCAGCGGATAATGCTTCTTTTGCGAACAAACTGTTTGTCAGGCACGACCCCAGCGTTCTTCCTAACTCGTCAGTGATTGTCTCAATGCATTGCAGCAGCCTCTCTGACGCCGTCACACTACTTTCTCCGTCTGGCCGCTTTTATACTCGAAAAGGTCTGCTGCTACCTTTTGCGACTGTGAACGTCAAACAGGGCTCCACAGCTATTTTCATCTGTAACCCCTACTCATACCCCGTGGTGCTGCTTCAAGGCGAATGTCTTGGCCATGTGGAAGTGATCGACGACGTACAAAATACGGATGTTCCCGAAGCCACGTCCTGCGCCAATTACAACACGCTCGGTTCTCTCTCTCCGTCCGACCCTTTGCCCACAGGTGTGTTCGATTCATCTCTTGCCGATAGCCTCACCCCAGCCCAGCGTTCTCAGCTTCTGCGCATCTTAGAAGAATTGCGTTCTTCTTTAGATGTCGGGCAACCTTCCCTGGGCCGGACGTCTGCTGTCACGCACCATATTGACACTGGCTCCAAACCGCCATTGCGGCAACGCCAATATCGCGTCTCTGCCACAGAACGGCGTGTGATTAATGATCAAGTGGGCGATATGCTTCGCCGCGAAGTAATCCGACCCTCGAACAGTCCATGGGCATCTCCTGTCGTCCTTGTTACGAAAAAGGACGGCTCGGTACGGTTCTGTGTAGACTTTTGGCGCCTGCGAATCGATGACGCTATCGATAGCCTACAAGGAGCAGAATTCTTTTCATCTCTAGATTTACGCTCTGGATATTCGCAAGTACCCATGGCTGACGTCGATAGGCCGAAGACAGCCTTTGTCACACCCGACGGCTTATACGAATTTAACGTCATGTAATGTAACTTTGTAATGCGCCAGCAACCTTTGAACGCATGATGGACACAGTTCTGCGTGGTTTGAAGTGGCACACATGCTTATGTTATCTCAACGACGTTGTTCTTTTTGCCTCTGACTTCACCACGCACCTTCAACGCCTACGGCGTGTTTTGACGCGCGTGGCAAACGCTGGCCTCCAACTGAACCTAAAGAAGTGCCGATTTGCAGCGCGGCAGCTCACTATACTAGGTTACGTCGTCTCGAAGGATGGAATCCTCCCCGATCCAGCCAAACTTTGTGCCGTCACCGAATTCCCTAAACCGACGTCCGTCAAAGAACTGCGCAGTTTCGTAGGCTTGTGTTCCTACTTCAGGCGCTTCATTCGCAATTTTTCCGCCGTCATATTGCCCTTGACGAAGCTCCTTGGAAGCAACGGACCCCTCCATTCGTGGTCGTCTTAGTCCGACGAGGCGTTCATAAGCTCCGTCGTTTGCTGACGTCTCCTCCCATTTTGCGCCACTACGACCCAACGGCACTTATTGAGGTAGACACAGATGCCAGCGGTGCTGGCCTCAGCGCTGTCCTAGCGCAGCACAAAGAAGGGTTTCCTGAACATTTTGTGGCATATGCAAGCCGTATGCTTACTAAAGCTGAGACCAATTACACCGTCACGGAAAAATAATGTCTGACAATCATCTGGGCGCTTACTAAGTTCCGGCCCTATTTGTATGGTCGCCAATTTGATGTCGTAACGGACCACCATGCACTATGCTGGCTGCCGTCATTGAAGGATCCCGCAGGCCGTCTCGCCCGCTGGGCGCTTCGGTTACAGGATTACGATATCCGCGTACTGTACCGCAATGGACGCCAGCATGCCGACGCTGACGCCCTCTCACGTTCTCCCTTGCCTGACGACAATGCCTACTGCTCACTATCCCACCTTGACGTTTCTTCCGTCGACATTGGGACCATCGCTTCCGAGCAGCGCAAGGACCCCTGGATTGCCTCCATCATAGACTTCCTTGCTGACCCGTCATCGCCGCCAACCACACGTGCGTTGCGCTGTCAAGCTCGCCATTTCGCCACTAGCGACGACCTGCTTCACCGACGCAATTACACCTCTGACGGCCGCCAGTGGTTATTAGTAGTACCTCGAAGCCTGCGTTCTGAAATCTGCGCATCGTTCCACTCTGATCCACAGTGTGCACACTCGGGACTTTTCAAAACTTACCAGCCCCTCCGACAACGCTACTACTGGCGAGGAATGTACAACTAGAGAGAGAGAGAATAAACTTTAATCCAAAGAGCACGCGAGCGTAGGTAGCTCCTGCGCTCTGCAGTGGGTGGTCCCCTCAGTCCAGGAGTCCAGCGGCCGTAGCTGCCCTTCTCGCTCGATTGACCAGGTTGAGCTGGTCCGTCGAGTCGGAGCTGGACAGCGCTGCCTCCCATTGCCGTGTGGTGGGGTGTGTTATGGGTGTGAGCTGTGGTGTGTTTGCGCAAGCCCATACCATGTGTTAAAGTGTTGCACATTGATCACAGTGTAGACATTTATAGGAATACAGCGCAGGGGAATGTACAACTACGTTCAAAAGTTCGTTCGCTCATGCCCCGACTATCAGCGCTGGAAATCTTCACCCCAGCTCTCGCCAGCTGGTCTGCAGCCTCTACCCTGCCCTACCCGGGCATTCGGGCGCGTTGGCATCGATTTGTATGGGCCAGTTTCCTTGACGTCGGCTGGCAACCGTTGGGCCATTGTGGCAGTAGATCACCTTACACGATACGCCGAATCTGCCACTCTCCCAGCAGCTACAGCGCACGATGTTGCCTCATTCCTACTTCGCCGATTCATCCTGCGGCATGGTCCACCTCAAGAACTGCTCAGCGATCGCGTCTTCCTGTCGGAAGTAGTGAAGCGATTCTCAAGGAGTACCACGTTGTTCATCGTACGACTACGGCGTACCACCCTCAAACGAATGGCCTCGCGTAACGCGTCAACCGTACACTCGGCGACATGCTTTCAATGTACGTCACCTCCGACCACACGAACTGGGACGCCATTCTGCCCTTCGTGACCTACGCGTGTAATACCGCTACGCAGAGCACCCCTGGATTTTCACCCTAGCTGTTTCTTACTATATGGTCGACACCCTTCGCATACCATCGACACCATTATACCGTACCGGCCGGATGCATCCGTGTGTGTGCCTATTTCTGCCACGGTCAGGCATGCAGAAGAGTGCCGCGACCTAGCACGGGCCTTTACTTCCGATGATCAAGAGCGCCAGAAGAGCACTCACGGTGACGCCACGTCCACGGTCACCTTGGATCCGGCAGCGCTCGTGTGGCTCTCAGTCCCTTTCACTGCCCCTGGCCTCTCATCAAAACTGGTCCCGAAGTATGAAGGCCCATATCGTTTTCCCGAACGCGCATCTCCTGTGAACTACGTAATAGAACCAGTTGAGCCATCTTCAGACATGCGCCGCCGTGGACGAGACATTGTCCATGTCGACCGTCTAAAGCGTTACTTCGACCCGCTCATCTCGACGAGCTGTTAGGTCGCCGCACGGCTCCCTTATCGCTCCCGGGGGTGATTGTAGTGAAGAAGAGAGACGCTAGTAGATTCAGCGCTACTGGCTCTAAACGCTGGTGGGTCGAGCGCTCTCGCTCAGCAAAGGCTCTCGTGCTGGGAAGCTGTGACTGCTCTGCCCGTCGACGTTGCGCTTCTCCGAGCTCTTCCAAATAAACACCTTTAGACTGCATATTTCGGCTACATCACTGACCACTTAATCTTGCATCATAGAACGCAGTAAAGGCGACGAACCTGTCAACGACGTGTTGATTTTCTTTATATTCTGGTAATTTATGGAGTGTCCAAAAGCATTTGCAATTGAAAAGCACCACATTTGCAATTGAGAAGGACCAGTTGGCCACAACTCAGCTTACTTATGATATCTTTCACGCAACAAATTGGCTCATGTGCGTCTTCCAGGAATTTGCTCATGTGGCTCGCAAATTAAATTAGCAGTGGGTGAGCGCAAAGTAATTGTTTGGCGAAGAGGAACTACGTACGCAACAAATCAAAATTTCCCTGCAGCCAGTGCACAATCTTGCATTTTTGGATCGTGAAATAGCATGTCTGCGACGCAATATAGCCTTCAGCGCTGTCAGTAAGTCAAATTATGTGCAGTGCGAAGAGGCAGATCATTTATTATTCCCAAAGCACTGAAGCTCTTCTGAAGTTCCTGTTACTGCACGTGCAATGGATAACGAGGAGCCGGGAATGTAACATCGCGTGCATGTAAGTTCTGCTCGGAAGTTTTCAATTAACAAACCGGCGAATGACATCTTTCATCAACAATGAGGCAACGCGTAGGAGAAGGATGCATACTAATGCTTAAATGGCGCATCATAGCCTTAGTTGCTTTTGTGCCACAAAACCTTACATAACTAACTATCTAACTAACTAACCTAATGCTTAAATGGCAGAGAGCAACTGAAAGGCAAGATATGGCCAGCTACTGTGCCTTAACACTGCAAAATATTGATAGTAGGATTATCAATGTTCAACGTTATCACACTGATTTCTTCAAACAAACTGGCACTCAAATGGCCCTTACTCTTGGTGGTCTATTTGTCACGAAGAAATCGATACCTGAAATGCAAATGCCAGCGTAAATAGCTGGCGACAAACGAGGACGCGTTTACTGCCACTTTATTTTCATGACCACGTAGGTCGCAAGGTCATTCACATGTTCGTCTGCCTTCAATGGGGCAATAACGTCCGCAACTACGTTCTGTCCGGTGAAAGGTTCGTTTTTGTCATGCTGCACTAATAAAACTGCGGAGCAGTTTGTGTAGGTTTGATTTACTGCAGAGCAATTTATTTTTACAATCTGTATAGTCTTGCCACTTGGTTGTTTAGCAAATAAATATCACCATTGTATTCAACATTTAACAAAAAAAATATTACCATGCAGCTTGAAGTCACTGCGCATGTTTTCAGGACTATCGATCCCTGTTTTAGTACTTCCTAGCTGTTTTCGTAGTATTATTGCCAAAATTTATACCAGGTGTTTCTGCGAACACATTCAAAAAATTTTTAAAGGTTGCTTGTGGCAGATATCACAATTCTAGTTCATGAGATTTACTACTCAAAGAGGCGGACATTACTTCCACAAAAAATGTAATGCATAATATACTAATACCAAAAATCACTTATTAATTTTTTACTAATTACCTTATGGGCCGGCCCATATTGCAATTTACAAATTATAGCCGTGGAGTTCGCAAGGCGGATTCATTTGGAACGAACTCTAAGGATAACATCAATTTCGAGATATTGATCCCCGAACTTTGCGGAGAAATGCATTGGCATTCCAGTTAATTTTGTGCTTCAATGCATAAAACGACGTTTTGTTAAGAAAGTAACTGGAAAACCAATGTATTTTTCTGCAAAGTTCGGGAACTAATATCTCGAAATCAGTGTCATCCTGAGAGCTCGTTCCAAGTGGGTCGGCCTTGGGAATTCCGCGGCTAGAATTTGTAAATTGCAATATATGCCATAAGGTAATTAGTTAAAAACTTATTTGGTATTTTTTGTTAATTTGTTGATTATGCATTTAAATTTTTGCGCAAGTAATGTCCACCTCTTCGAGCAGTAAAGCTCGTGACCTAGAATTGTGCTATCTGCCACAGGCAACCTTTAAAAAATTTTTGAAAGTAATCGCTGAAACACGCTGTATATTATCAGCTGTTATTGATACGGTATATTTTCCACTGTCATTGAAAATAAAAGTGTACAATTATTGCATTCTACCGGTGCTAACATATGTGGCAGAAACTTAGATGCTAACAAAGAAGCTCCAGAACAAGTTAAGGACCGCTACAAATAGCAATGGAACAAAAACTGTTAGGCCTATAGCATTAAGAGACAGGAATAAAGCGGTGTACATCAGAGATCAAACGGGGATAGCCGATATTCTAATTGACATTCAGAGAAAAAATGGATGCATGCGTAGGATGCATAACCAGTCGGCCATTAGAGTTACAGAATGAATACCAAGAGAAGGGAAGCGCTGTCGCAGACGGCAGAAACCTAGCTGGGGTGATGAAGTTAGTAAATTGGCAGACGCAAGTTGGAATCAGCTATGCGTCAGACAGGGGTAATTGGAGATCACAGCGAGAGGCCTTCGTCCTGCTGTGGACATAAATATAGACTGATGATGATGGTGATGATGATGATGATGATGATGTTGATATTTTCCTTTCGAGACTGGTGTTTTTATAGATCAGCCCATTCTTACTATCAAGCAATCAGTCAGTCGGAAAACATTATTTTCGTATTGTTACACAGCCATAAAAGGTGATAAAATTTGTCGCAGTTTCACCCGAAAGGCGAAGCACCAATTGCGATAGCAAATTAATAGAGAGCTATACGGAGTAAGGATAGTAGTTTTATCAGCTGTATAAACTTGGACATGCAGCAGCACCAGCAACACGCAGAACTGCTGTTGATGCCGTCGGCTTTTTGCCCGCGTTCGCACCGAACGCGCGCGGCGTTTTTATATAAATACGCATTTGGTGCCGCAGCTAAACGTCGCCTCCCCTCCTTCCTTCCCGCCCCCTCACAGCCTTTCGCGCGACGGAAAAAGTTGCGTTTACTCTCTATATATGGAAAGGAGGAAAGAGACGCTTAATTCTGCAGCCCTTCAGGGAGCACGGCGCGGAACCCGCGTTTGCTCTCCGACGTGCGTTCGCTCCCCGTGAAAGCGCCCGTCCCTCGCGCCCTTTCACTCGCACATACAGCGTCCGGAGCGCGGCGACGATTTCATCGCCGTTGACGTCATACGGAACCTCACGGCGACGGCGACGACGACGGCGACGCCGACGGCAGAAATCTGCTTTGGAGTGTCCATATAATTGCTATCGCAATAAAAAAGGTTTGGCAGATGTTACACACTTGTAACACACGAAGGCGAAATATTGCTGCATATTTAGTAATACATGAAGTTATACAATCAGGGCTAGACTTCTTGCAAGACATAACGAGCCGCAATGGGAAGTACACTTGGGGCACTAAGGCTACCACCCGAATGCCACATATGAACGCTTAACGTAGTACCTAAAGCACAGCATGTTAGTGCACGCAATAGGCATACCTTTAGTCAGCCAGAACCGTGGACCAGATGTCCTGCAAAGGACCTTAAAGAAGGATTTCCCTTTGGGTGCACAGGGAATAAGGTACCTAATGGTTGATAACGAGGATGGTTTTCCATATGATATTACTATGTTAATGGCTCTGCATAGTATTTGGACGTCACGTTTCAAAGCCACTAATTTACTTTGTTTACGGGAACATCCCTGAGAAATGTGACGTGAATCGGAGCATTTCTCGCAGCGTCGGCTACTTTTCGTCACGGCGCAGTTTCGCCAAGGACACGCAAAGGGCACCGCCAAGATAGACACCTGAGGCATTTCGCCTAAAAAACAAGAGCTGCTTTATTGCAGCTTGACCGAACACCAGGCAGTGAGCTCTAGCTTGGCAAAGAGCTTTGATTAAGAATGTAAAGCCGCCCTTGGGCAAAACTTCTTGCTCGAGACGCCTGCTGAACCCACGTGCCGAACGAACCCACCTAAAACCGATACATGCTCTCAATTTGTTGGTTAGATTAGAAACCTTTTAGAAATTAGCATTGCGAAAGATTTCTCGTACATCTTATCTCATGGCTGAGCGCTTGTCTTGTGCGAACCTCTGACCAACCTCTAAACGAATGAGCGGGTGACCCTTCAGTCTACGGCATCCGGCACCGCCAAGCACAACCGGCTTCTGTCGTTCATTAGCCGCTATCCTTGTTATTGTTTTCGAAAGCGTGAGGCACTTCCCGAATAGCATCTTGGCCAGTTCTGTCCAGGTGCCGGAGCTTCTTGAAATAGAATATTATTTTGAAGAAGAAATGTTTGAAAGCAAACAGGCATCGTATAGCCTTTTTGCTGATCGTATAGTGTACAAGTGATATACAGTATGCTCCTCTTGGCCTCATATAGCTGCGATTGACAAGAAATTGAGCCTCTTGGATCTTCTTCTTCTCGTACATTGCATATCGAGGGTCTCAATTCGGGCAGCATTGACGCCTTGTGGTGGCATCAAGGATTAAATGACCCATTGCCACTTTAACGTACTACATGGCGCCTACAGTTAAAATGATGTGCCGCATCCACCACCCCGGATGTAAGTGGCGTTGGACAACAGTCGCAGCACAAGGACAGTGCACAAACACAAATACACAAGAAAGCTTAAACTGGACAATATATCCTCTACCCTAGCTCAGTTGGTAGAGCATCACATGCGTAACTCGCCAACGACGGCAAGTTATGAGGCCAGAACGGCTGCAATGTTATCATGGATCACATAACTATGTAGTCATCGAAATCCTACCTATTTGCCGGACATTTTCTCCCTCTCTTTTTCTCTGGACACACACACACACAAAACACACAAACACACACATATACATATATACTATATATGAACAGCCTACGTAACCCTTTTTACAATTTGGTTTAACCAAAAGCAAACGGAATGAGCCTTTTTTCCGATGAGAAATGATACCGCTCGCTAACCACACCGTTGCTTAAAGCGACTATACCCCCCCCCCCCCCCCCAATCTTGTGTTTTGCTTGTAAGAATAAATCTCCTTTCTCAGCGCTTCAGCACCTGTTCAGCTACAAATGCGCGAGCGCATACCCAGATAATAAGGTAAAAATAATGCCGAACATATGATTAAATGTGAAACTAAATGTGCGAATTAATTAGAAGAGAGCATAGCTGTACAATGAATCCAGTTCAGACAAAGGTTTCTTCATTTTTAACGTTAAGGTACGCATAAAATGATACTAAGAAGCATTATTTCTTCCTATATGGGCATCAATTGTTCAACCAGAGAACTACGCTATCGATCATTCGGTCTTTTGAGATGATAATTTTTTTCTTCATGGAGGTATTTCTCACCATTAAACAAAAAGCCCTAACCAGCCATTCAATGGCACTTCAGTGCTCCATTTCTTATTTTGATCTTACGCACCAATTTACCCCTTGTTTTTTTTTTTGCAGACAGATAAAGAGTAGCAGTTTCCTCTTTGAAACCACCAAGCTGTCGTTATTCATTATGGTCTTGCCACATCACATTAATTATGAACGTACTGTGGCAAGAGCATTATCTTCCTAGGGTCCACACAGCGGAGCTCAGACGGGTATTGTGGAGAAGTCCGTTTCTTGAAAACAAATAGTGCAGTAAAGTAGCACAGTTGTTACATTACTTCACAAAGGCCCTTTTACCACTTACTTCTGCGTTGCAATTTTTAGCCTGAGAAGCTTGGAGAACTAAAACGTGGCCGCTTTCTAGGTGCACGTGAACTCAAGCATGAATGTAGTATTATCAAATCCAAAAAAAAGTATATTTCCTTCTGTTCCTAGTACTTGAGGAACTTATAAGGGTTCAAATGTTGTGGAAGTCACAAATGCTTTGCTCCGAGTTAGTTTTCGATTTTGTTTGTCACTACTTCTAGTTCGCTCAAAGTATGTTGCTCTCATGAATGATGTTCGCTTTTCTTTTTTTAATGAATAAGCACAGACGTCGTGCTCGTGTACCTACAGAATTTGCGGCTAATAAATGCCAATTCACGTTTGGGCACGTTAGTGTATGTTTTTATTACTACCGTGCTTCCTAGTTAAATGAGCGCATTTAACTCCACTGTGGAATGCCAAATGTTTGGAACTGCATTGAGCCTTTCAGCCACAGCACGCGCGTGGGTCTGGCTTTATGTACCGCGTAGGTTATTGCCATAGAAGCAATTAGGCTGCCGTGGGCGTGGTAGTGTGGCTTGGAGAGGCTAGGCCTAGCCTCACCGACACGTCGCAGTCAAGCCATGCCGAGGTCGCTGAGTGGACGCAATGACTGAGGGTTACCGGCCTGGATTGGAATATGTACTGGCGGGCTGACGCTTACGACCTTTTGGTAGAAATATTACTTCGGAGCATAATAATGTAGAGTGTCTCCTGTGAGAGGTCTGCGTGTTCAGCTGAAATGGTGCCCGGTGGCGAAAAACAACAGTGGCAAGCAAGAAAAAAAAGGCACTTTATTCTGTAGCCTGATTATGTCGGCGTACAAGAGGTGAAACAACAAAGGATTGGCGGCGTAGGCTCATCTGTCGCTGAATAATTCCAGGCCTGCACCATGTACGGAGAGTGTGTGTTCAGCACAGTGATAAAGGCTTCCTTTTTTTAGGTTTATTGTAGTTTTTCATGTTTCTAGCCGAATGAGGCATTTACCTTACTTGATTCACCTATCTTGTGCAACAAAGGGCCCTATTTGTTATCAGTCAATGATTTTTCCAGTGCAAGAAAAAAATTATTTTACCTAAGTGCAAGACAGCCTAAAACGCTCGTTTTCATATAGGTATTCACAATTAATAAGTTCACTCGTTCAATTTTTGACGTTTCTTTTCTTCCGCAGTTTATGAGGATCCTGGATGCCAAAGCTACTAAGAAATACTGGTAGGCCTCGCAGCGCACTTAAAGAAAAGTCACAGTTTCGGCCGAAAGGCGCAGCATCGATTGCGATAGCAAATTTTTAGAGAGCTATACGAAGCAAGGACAGTAGTTTGTACAAACCCCTCATATGTGCCGGTTGTCGGCGGTGTGCTCTATGGAATTACACAGTGAAAGAACAAATGGCACCTAAATTTCCTTAATGCAGCAAATATACGTCTTCAAGCGCATAATTCCGATATTAAAGCGGATCGTTCTTGGTCTTACTTGCCGGGGCTGGGCGCGTCGTTTTCGTAAGGTGGACTGGACCTGTAGCAGATTGTTCAAGCGTACCAGAAGAAATAGTGCAAGGCTTACTGCGCATATTATTTCGCCAGCTATTGCGTCTCTGCTTCGCAATATGCGCCCCTAAACAATAAGTTTTCGGTAAAGTGACGTCGTGCACATACTGGTTACCTGTCGCACAGGATGCACTAATTGAATTAAGGTTTCCTTCTTGTACTGTACGTTTTTTTTTTCATTCTCGCAAAATGGTTTTCTTTCATAAGATCAAAGGCGTGACTTCCACCGCATATGCAATTACTTTTTCATATTTTCGTAAATTCTTAACGTTTCTCGCGTGTAATGTATGCGGCCATGAATGGACAGTTGCATTCACTTGCTAACTCGAGTGTTTAGTGCATGAAATTTACGTACGCCACTAAACGAAGCTGCGAGTGCTCATCGAGCGATGCAGCAGAGCAGAATGCAGCATGGTCATGTGAATAAAAGATTTCATCTTATTTCCATACTTCCTGCAAGAACACCGACATTGGTCGTTTCATGGAGCGAAAACTAAAGTATAGACTCAGTCACTGCTCTCGGAGAATTCAAGAATTTAGGACAGACCTTCAAATGACTTCAAGTGTCGATGTATATTTTCACTAACGTGTATTTTACATTGTGCTCCTGCAAGCAACATAGATAATTCCCTCGAGAAAACTTCTTCCGAAAGACGTAATGAGAATGTAGTTAGCTTCTTCTTCATTTTCTTCGAAGAAAATCTTCTTTAGACAACATGGCATTCAGAGGGAGCGCAAATGATGGAATATTAGGAAAGAGCAAACATGTAACGATTACGTAAAAAGGCATTAATTCAAGTACGGCAGCGAATGATAGTCTTTTATATATGCGGCGAGGCGTCAGAATAAAATCATCGCTCTGAGTGTCTATAAAAGCTAAGGTTATTCTTCTTGACCAACGAAATGCTATTTAGTGAAACGTTTCTGAGGCTCTATATATATATTGTGCGGAAGTCTATTGTAACAGACGTAAGAAATGACGTTTACTGAACAATAAAGAAAAAAAAAACAAGTTTAATCTCGCCAGCGCTGATGCGCTAATGCAGGCGCCATGGCGGAATTATTCTTGCGGAGATGATGTATAACAGGTCGCATGAAACGTCAAGCTATTGCGAGCATCGCCAATGAACTGTTTTAGTTTAAGCACACTAGTTACAGCTTTACCGAGCCTGACAGCAACTGCACGATTGTTTTTCTCGATAAGTGCACATTATAAGCAAGCGTGCAACCTGTTCCAAGTGTTTAATCGCGTGCAATATGAGCGTACTTTTAACTGGCAGCCGTATAACTCGAATACGACTCTTAACTTATTCCACATGTGGACGAAACGTCACAGTTCATGCAGAACCTTAATGATAACGCGAGAAATAAATGTGGAATAATATGTTCATTGGCTCAGTGTAATAACAAATAAAGGGGAGCTTCAGACGATTACGTAAACTGTGATCACCTATCACGAACCTAAGCCGGTACCGACATGCGATGCGCGCGCCTTCGCAAGCATTCACATCAACCAACGTTTCAAGTTATGCAGTGCTTAATCTTTTCTGTGTCATTTTGAGGCCTCCAAGACTACACCATCACCAGAATTGCCTGATCTTCACTCATCATTCGAGAAACTGAAACGTAAAAAATGAAATCTTAAAGCGCTGAATAAAACATCAATAATAAATAAAAAGCGCAGGATCAATCTACTGCAGTAAATTTCATACGTTCCTACGTCACACATTTGAGATGACTGCATTCGCGGCTCGCAAGCGGCCACGTCACGTGTTTTCTTGTTCATTCGTATTTTGAGGTACTTCTTTAGGTCGCAGAAAAAAAAAAGGATTACGTACCTAACAAGTACCGTCAGAAGCTGCTGACCTAAACGTTTCCTAGAACAATCTGCAACCTTTTCATTGGAAGTTCTGCCCCAAAGTGTTAATACTTGCGAAGTTGATTTATTGATCTTGACTAATTATGCAATTAAGCGGAATACAAAAAATAGTCGGACGTACTCCATGCAAGAGCCAACAACATGTTTTTGTTGGCGTCCTCCTGGAGTCCTTTGGCATATTTTAACGCTTTACTAAAATTTAGCTGGAACACCCTGTATCAAAAGTCGCTTGTTGCTGTTCAAAGAAACTGCAAATCTATTTACGGAAGTGTTGGGCGACTCTCATGTTTGTGCGAAATAAACCGACGACGAGACTTTATATAAGCGACGTGAATTGAATGCGTTCGCACTCACGAAGTGGTCTTACTCGTATACAGAAAGCGATCGTTGTACAGTTTCGTCAACACGATTTTCTTTCCGGGGAGCAATGTTTGCCATACCTGCTCTTTTACTTCATTTCTTTTCAGAAATACTTGGTTATGTTCCTCTCAAGTGAAACTCCTAAGACTCCGCACGTATGCTGTCTTCTATAGTCACAAATATTGACTTTGCTGGAGTGTACTCACTCTCTAAAAAAAGAAAACATGCGCCAATTTGCACGTATAAACTCCGGAAACTCCTAGTGAAATGGAAATGCCTCTCATCGCACGAATTTTGATGCTGGTTTATATGCAGGATCAACAGAATAGGCCCCGCCTGATTCCAGATTACCGGAAAAGTGTTTCGTACTTGGGATGTGCCCTGATGTGTTCTACGGACGTTTTTTTTTATTTTTTTGCCGAGTGGACCTTTCGTAGCCAGTTTCCCGATGATCGATAACTGGCGGGTCTGTAGAAAGAAGGGTTGCTCTTAAAGTTCAGAGTACCTGGAACACTGAACAAAATTCTATGTTCTGAATATTGTCGAGCAGCGACAGATAGTATCCTCCAACATAAGTACTCTTTTTTGCCTTTCTCATTATGAGGGTTATATTAAAATGGCTTGCAAATGCAAAAAATGCCTAATTTTAGTGTAAACGCAATATTACTGAAGAAAGACGACAAAAGGGGTGCACATTCCTGCACGTCATTTGATTATCACAAAGAACTTTCCCACAATGCTCAGCGGTCCTAACGAGACCATTTTGATTGACGTTACATGTTCAACATTTTTTTTTAAAGTCCACCCATTTTTGGCGATCGCTGGCTGACACCTTATGATTTTTATCAAGCTCGGAAAAGAAAACTTGCACACGAAGTTTGTCTGCTTAGCAAAGGGGAGTTCCACGCACTGACTAAACGGGGCTATGTGCGGCTGACCGCTCATGCAAACAGCCAATTTCATGAACTTCTGCTAAATTACCACTGGAAACACATATCGACACTTGCTGCATATGCAACATGAACTTGGCGGATTACAACAGATAAGTTGACTGTACAACACAGTTAAAAAGTATAGTAGCCGCTACGCGCATGAGGCAGAAGTTGATAACGCGTACACGTGTCTAACTAGAGTCGCACGTCTGTTATTGCACAATGAAGAAGGAAATTGAAAACAAGCAGTATATGCAGTTGTAGAAGCTATAGAGAGAGAGAGAGGGGGGGGGCAGAAGAAAGCAAAGGCAGGTCACTGAAGCGATAGGTTCCTTGGTATTATAGAAAGTGATTCTTTCAGGACCGCAGTAGATCTATCTATCTACCTACCTATTGGTGCTCTCTAAAGCTGAACTTGTAATCCATGTAATGCTTTTAATTTTGCATTTTTGATCTCGGCTATGAAGTGACACAAATTGCTATTTCCTTGGCAACATTCGCTACCCAAATTTGTGCTGACTCTAGCTTACCATAACCAACAGACGTCCATGCACGATTTGTCAAAAGAACTACGATTTATTGCATCGGTAATTAAATCGAGACATATACGCCAGCAATCTGTCAAGATTCGTTCTTTCAAAGGGAAGAAGAGAAGCATCAAACACAGTTAGCCTAAACATCAAAGTACTATGTGTGGGGAAGACGGGAAGGAGGTACCTGTCATCGAAGCGTACGAGAAACGTAGTTATAAAGCGTACACTAAGCAGTTCTTGCAAACATAACAATGAATCAGCTGTGGCAGTATATGTAGATAGTTAAATTAGAGGGTTTTACGTGCCAAAACCATAATCTAATTATGAGGCACGCCGTAGTGGGGGACTCCAGAAATTTGGACCACCTGGGGTTCTTTAACGTGCACCTAAATCTAAGTACACGGGTGCTTTCGCATTTCGCCCCCATCGAAGTTCAGCCGCCGTGGCCGGGATTCGATCACGCGACCTCGTGGTCAGCAGCCCAACACCATAGCCACTAAGCAACCACGGCGGGTATATGTAGATATGAACCGTTAGATTGTACAAGAGGACCAAATGTGGGAAATTTTCTACATACGTTGATAAACTTAAATATAATATCCTGCATTCCAGAAATAAAAGCTTCAAAAGGCAAGGACGATCTTGAATCACATCCATATCAGTTGACAATAGTGTGTGGACTACTGCAATACGCTAACCTCCCATACGCGCATTCGCACGCATCACGAAAACAAACCAGAGAGACGGAAGCAGCTTTAGAAACTACAACAGAAAGACTCAATACAATGTACTATGCGTAAGACATCAAAAACGTCAAATGCCGGCCGCGATGACCGTAAACGACATTACGTTTCTGGATAAACGTTGCGAGAGTCGTACCGACACTACGCACTGAGCTACACGTATTCTGCCACAGAGTAACTGCTGTAGCAACAGAAGAATGTGGTGGAAACAAGCACTCGCGTTGCCGGCATGAGGCAGGAAACTGTGAGAGTGAGGGGCAGAGCGGTTACGAAAGGGGAAGATGCACTCAAAGAGAAAAGCAAAGAAGCTGCTTCATCCGGGCTCTTGCGCTTCTATAAATATTGTGGGCGTCGATGCCCATCGCCTAACTGTGCGGACGGAGGAAACAAATGACCAGGTGGTACGACAGCCGCCTCGTCAATACCACAATGGTTCATTACGCTTGAAGTTGTCCAAGTGCACAGGCTTCACTCAACTTTTATACTTTTCTTCTGTAGTTTCCTTATCATCTGCCTCTCGCAGTCAATGCTGTAGGCACCACACTGACCGCACAATCTCATTCAAGGACAAGACACATTGAAAAACGCGGAAACATTGGCGAGGTACTGCGATCAGCGTGCTTGCTGAAACCTTTTGCATACTTTACTGAAGCGAATAGCGAAGGAGCTTGGAAAACTGGCAAAGTTAGAACCTATTAAGCAGTTAGAACACAAGATGCCGTTTCTCTGCAGCTAATGTAAACAAGAAAATAACCTGTGTCTGAATTAAAAATGTTACCCATTCACCTCATTACCCAGAGATATAAGAAGCATCCCTTTAGTTATCTGACCCTCTTCCATGCCTCATTAAGCCTTGCTACCAAAGACTAAAGAATAAAACGCAGAATAAAAATCGATCGTTTTAAAAATTGACCCACTGAACAAAGTAAGGGTTCGATTAGATGGTTTACCTCAAAAAAGCTTGAATCGAGGAGGCGAAAATGCTGGAAACTACGCAAATAGACTTTGCGAATGAATAGACTTGCACACACTACTCACCGCCGTCATATCAATGACTGCTCAGACATGTTTTGTGCTGGAATCATTATTTATTCAAAGGCTGGTTAAAACAACAAATATTTTCTGAAGTTAAATTATCGATGCCGTCATATCCTTGAACACTAAGAGATCTAGCGTGATGAGGAAAGATCGAAAATGCACTGTATTTTCGAGTTGCTAAATAGGGTCCTGCACAATGTTGATACACTAAACGTCGAGCATGTATGACACCAAATATTCTAAATGCACGAAGTGTCAATTGAAAAAAAAACGAGAATTTATAAAAGGTATTTGTATTGAGTTTTGGCTCCTATAGCAGATCGCGTCCTGTAGTTGCAATAATACTGGGACACTAATGCAAGTAAAATTTCATTCTTTAAGTGTGTGCTGCTTCATTATCTGTACGCTTCATATGGCTGTAATTAAGAAAAATCGGGCAACTTGGTTTCTCCTATGATCATCAGTGCAAAAAGAATGGTAAAGACACTAAGTGCTCTTTAATGTCCTTGTCGATGCAACGATTAATAACAAGGAAAGCTCGCTCACCATCTGTCAAAAAAAAAGAAAACCATCCAACTATTCAGAAATGTCCACAGATATGAAAAAATAATAACTAGATGTGACTTGAGTTTCGCAAAACGTCGCCTGAGTTACTTGAGTTCCTGCAACAGTAAGTATTTCACGTGCATTACGCAGGAAATACCATGTCGCATCAGTGGAATTGTATAGCACGAACATCGGTATACGAATTGAATCACCGATTTCATTCGAAGTACGAATTTTTCATCTTCCAGTCCCACCTGGGTTGCCGTAAGAAAGTGCATTGGGCCTTTTAGTGTTCCTGTTGTTTGTTAATCATATTTTAACGTTGTCAACCTAAATGTTCAAATAACAAATACGACTATTGCACATGATTGCACTTTTTTTAATGAGATCACCTGTACTAGTGAACAAAATGACCTCAATAACAGTCTGAAGAAAATTCTGCATTGGATTAACAATAGGGAATGACGCTAAATCTCCCATATCTCGAAATAAAACATCGCTCTCCTATACATACATGTTAGGTCTCTTCTTCCCTTTAAGAAGTTAACTACAAATATTTAGTTGTCACCCTGTCTGGCAACCCATCCTAGAACTTTCGCGTGAATAATTTATGTGCCTCAGCTTTTCGTAAACTGTGTTTCCTAAAATACAAACTTAAAAAAGGTGCACTAGCAGTTAAACTCTCAGCTTTTATTGCTTAATTCGACCCAAGCTCGAGTACACCTGCACTGCCTGGGACCCCTGCACTCAGTGCCAAATAGTCTTGAACGCATCCACAGCTAAGATGTCCGGTTTGTGTAGAACAAATACCCGACCTTCAACTCTCCAACTCAACTAATTAGATCTAATGACATTATGTCACTAGCGTAGTGTAGTATCTTAATAGCACAGAGAAGAAATACTGCTTGAATTTTATTCCTAACAACTCAATAACAACCTCGAACTCGATCCCTCCGAGTATATACCCGCTAATGCAGAGACCCAAGTCGCCACAATCTTCCAATGATTTAACCCGTATGGTGCCCGAGCTAACATATTTAAATACTTTTCTTTCCGCACTGCATTATTGACTGACATCACTTGGCTTTGTAACAAGTGTATTCACACATTTGTACTTTGTGTTCACATGTTTTGTTCATTGATTTCTTTTGTTTACTTTTGCCCTCTTTGCACATCCATCGGGTCCGCAGTATGTATTGATAAATAATAAATTAATAAGAATCATCAGTAGTATTTCAGTGATAACAAACTCGGTTCCTCATAAAGAACTATATGGTTCCTCAATGTCCATCCGCATAAAGCACTATGAAAAATACTCCTTTTTACACAGAGTAGAGCTGTGAGCAGTAAATGTAGTTTGTGAGCTCTATCCACTTAGGTAAATAATTCGTAGTGAGAGCCCGTGTCAAGTTTAGGTAAACAGTACGAAAACTTCTTGCCTTCGTGCAACTAGTTCAAAATGCTATCGGTCGAGTTGAATGTATCACTGAATTATAGAGTGTACTGGCCACTAGGGAACAGCGCAATTGGACGTTGAGTGGCACAGTGGAGACGCTTACCGACCAAGTTCCAGTTCAGTAGCCACGAACAGGGGCAAGCTTGGGTCACGCCTCGTTCAATAATGCATACAGTGATACGGGCTCTCGCCTGCAACATCCACGTTGCTCTCATTACTAAGTCAGCAATAGGAACTGGTAAAGACACGATTTTCGATGAGTGTGCATCAAGTTCGGGATGACGTTTCGCGTTTTTAGTTTTGTCAATTGCCTCGTTAACGGCTTATTTGCAGTGAGTTGGGAAAAAAAGAAGGTAGCAAAGCAGGCTTCAGGTAAATCCCGCGAATACTAGAGGAGGGGAGCCGCCAGGCTGGCAAGAACATCAACGAAGGCCAGAAGCTCAAACACAGTTCATATTGCTTGGCAGAGGCAAAATTACCCGGCAGTGCTCGTCGTCTTACTTCTTGGAATCCTTGAGTATGCCTTTTCTCCCGTCATTGGAAGCATGCTTCTTTCGCCCTGGTAAACAAAGTGCATGGTCTACGGCTAAGCCTGCCTTTCCTGCTTTGTACTGGTAATAAATGATTCGCTCGGTAGCTGCTCCTTGTTTTAGGAACACTTCTCAGTAATACTTTTCATTCTCAAAGACGTACTTGCCTAAACCCCGATACATATGTGATATATACGATACTCATGGGTATCACAGCCAGCGATGAACATTTTGAATGACTTCTTCGTGCGTCCTGAAGCTCGGCCTGTTGAAAAACCTTCGTTCCCCGAAAATTGGTTTCAGGCGATATGCAGATGACTCTCTCAGCAGTAAATAGTAGTATGACACTGCTCGCGTCTTTGGAAGCTGTTCGAGCTCTGTCTTTTTTTTTTCTCTGCCTTTTTAAGCGTCCTTTCATAGCAGCGAATCCAGATTTCATTGTGGAAGTGCGAATAAAGTTTGTCGTGTGTCGCCGAACTCATCTGCTGCTGCCTTGCGCACGCGCGATGATTGCTCGGGAGGATCAACGAGTTGCAGTGGGTTTCGTTCTTATGCGAAGCTAGCGCAAGGACGTATTTACTACTGTGACGATTGTCGGATCTGGGAATCGTGGTATGCTGGGCTGGCCTGTTTTTCTAAATCTCTCCCTTACGAAAAAGGCTCATATCATCTCTTCGCAAAAAGAGTTGCTGTTACACTAGCACCAGTCTTCCACATATAGGTTTTGTTCAAAGAAAATAAAAACTAAAAATAAAAATTATGCAGCCCTTTCGAGTCAATGGAAGCGACCAGCAAGTTTTACAGAAATCAGCTCAGTACAAGCCATTCCGATTGAGATTACTCTCCTGCAACCTCAACGAATGTTCGTAAGTGTGTCTCTGCGTTCTTTCAGCAAACAGTGTAAAATAGTATAACTACAAGAATAGAGCACACTACCGTGAAGCTCCGGCGTCACAATAGCTTTCACAAAGCCTTGAAGCGTGAACTGGTAGCTGGGCAAAAAGAATTTTTAACGAATAATAGTAGCGAGTTCTTTGTATTCGAAACATAAATTGGTGCGAAGGAATATCGACTCTGTGTTTTTCTTTTTTGTTCGGAAGCCTGTCTTTAAGGCAGCGACGCTTGTTAGCGTGGACTTTTTCGACATAGTAATACGCATAGAAAAATGCGGAAATTGCTATCTAATATAAAGAATGCGGTATTAAACAAAGCATATGGTGTGCTTAATAACAGCCGACCTATACACGTACAGTAATCGTCAGCATACAGCTCCACTACCAAAGTATCACCGCAAACGGTTTTTCTTACTGAAACCTTCAACTGTTGGAACGCTTACCTTTAACTATGAGAGAGAAATATTTAAGGCGCTTACTTCTGATAGACAGTAATGTTTTTCTTTTTCAGCACAAAGACACCCTTGCTTGCACAAAAATTGAGGGAAGGAGGGGGGGGGATGCTGTTCATGGTAAAGAAACACCGAATTCAGCACATTGCAGGTACTGCATACGGTGAACTATTTAAGGTACAGCGACGAACTTCACTAGTAGGAATGATTCAAGGGCTCGCTTATAATAATATAAACTATGGTCTTTTCATTTGCATCCAAATTTTATGACACGCGCTGAGCGGTTGTAAGTTTTTTGAAACGAAAAAAATATACAACTTCCACTCGAACATTCGCCTTGCTTCTGGATAAAATATAGATTGACTTATGGGAAACTCTGTAAGCCTACCTTTTTTTCCCTCACAGAAAGAACTGCAGTGCAGTTTGGTCAAAGAACTGAAACACAAACAAGGGTGCACCTGGAGTGCCGCTCGGCAACGGTATTTCCGATAAATTGTCATGTTCACTCAGACGTACGCGTCAGAGCCAATCGTTCTAGTCTGAAAGGTTGGGATTACGTGCATCCTATTTTCCAGTGGCATCATTAACGCAGTGAATTTTTCTCGATGCGAAATTCTTCTGAATTTTCTGCAATACTTTCTGTTATATGTTCAACCTTGTTTATTTTCTATTATTCCAAAAAGTTCAGCACTTATGTACCCACAGCAACGGTGAGGAACTCTGCGTAGACTGCAGCCTTTACCAAGGCAAGAAAAGCCGTCTATGATTACTCACCCGCTTATTCGAGTGGCAGTCGGTTTGCCATGGCGCCCCCGTGGTAGTCATAAAGAATCAGCCAAAAACTATGCAATGCGATGTAAGCTGCCGTGAGCTCCGTTAGAGTGTGCTTCTCTCTTTTTCTGATGCAGTGGAGTGTCAAATGAAACTTCGGTGACACGTCGAGTCACTGTGCGTTTAAATGACGTGTTGTATGTTGCTCGCATGCCTAAGTTTAACATCGGACGCCTGTCGCTGTCGAAAAACAATGATGGCCTCATTAGGTGGATGAATGATCAAACGAAGGAGGCTGCCCTTGAATCATTCCTACCTAGTGAAGTTCGTCGCTGTACCTTAAGTATTCACCGTATGCAGTACCAGCAATGTGCTGAATTCGGTGTTTCTTTACCATGAACAGCCTCCCCTCCCCCCCCTCCCCACCTCCTTCCCTCAACTTTTGTGCAAGCAAGGGCGGCTTTATGCTGAAAAAGAAACAAAACATTACTGTCTATCAGAAGTAAGCACCTTCAATATTTCTCGCTCGTGGTTAAAGGTAAGCGTTCCAACAGTCACCTTTATATGTGAACAAAATTAGAAAGTGCAGTTTTGTGCAGAACTTGTGACTATTCGGGAAGTGATTCGCCACATATGCGGCGAAAGACTTCAAAAATCTCGGGAAAGAATAAGTGCAAAGTGCGTGGGGTAAGAAAAGTGCGAGATTGTAGTTGGCGCCACAGGATTTCTCTCTGGCGCGTGCTCGACACAGAGAGAGGTGGATACGTTAGGCGTTGGTGTTTGTAATGTGTGCGAATTTCATGGAATGTGATGAGTGTGTCTTTATTGGTGTGTTGGGAGTCATTGGGTTCTAGAGTAAAGCCCACATTTCTGTCCACTCGGTCCGTGAATCCTCGAGCAGGGGCATGAGCCATTTCGTTGCCTTGCAGTCCTTGATGTGCTGGAGTCCAGATAAGAGCGATGTAGTCTATCGGCGGGTGAGCGACAAGTAGAGAGTGCGCGAGGTTGGTAATGTAGCCGCTACTGAAGTTCCGGATAGCAGTCGTCGAGTCACTGATGATGACATCGCAATCAGGTAGCCCCGATGCGAGTGCAATGGCGGCCTCTTCTGCGTCGCGCGCTGAGGTGGTCTTGACTGATGCTGAACGAACAGTGTTGTCCTGCTTATCTACGACCGCTAGAGCATAACGATGTTTAGTGTTATGGGCTGCGGCGTCCACGTAGTAGAATCCTTCCGCCTGTCCATAGCTGCGTTGTAGCGCCTTAGCTCGAAGTTTCCGGCGTTCGACGTGAAATTGGGGGTGCATGTTTCTGAGTAGGGGTTGGATGTGGTATTGGCCGTGTATGTTCGGAGGAAGTTGATGTCGCTTGTTCTTGTTCAAAACAACTAACACGTGAAATAACAGAAGCGTTCCATATCAAAAAGTGTGCTGAAAAATGCATGTCAACCATCGGTTGCAATTACTGACAAAGAATTTGCTTTTTTGAATACTGGTTGAACCTTTTTATCTGTTTTTAATCGGTTTCTGTTTACACTGACGACTCTTGTTGCACGTGCTCAGTGCAGATAGTTGGGGTATTTATGTTCTGTATCTTTCCGAAAATAAACAGTTGTGAGTAAGCGCTCGTGTGTCCCCCTTCACTCTGTCCGTGTCGATTGTGCGCGCTAAATATTTCACTATGAATTCGTACCAACTCGCCCAACTATCAGTTCTGTCGCTTGTTCTCGTTGTGTGGTGGAGCGTAGTGAAGTTGTCTCAGGATCTCACGCCCAGCTTCAGTGGTGGAGAGTCTGTGATATTGCGATGAGAGATGTGCTTCGGTTAATTCTTCAAGGGTAATAATTGTGGCTGTGGCGATCACCATTTCTGTGCATGCTCTAATCGGAACACCAAGAGCGACGTTGTGTATAATGCGGATCAAGCAAGTTACAGTATCCGCTTCCTGCCTAGAGAGTGAGAGATATGGTAGTGCGAAAGTGATTTTGCTTAGGACAAAAGCTTGGATGAGCTGAATTAGCTCCTTCTCTCGAAGCCCTCCGTGTTTATTGGAGATCCTTCCTATGAGGCGTAGCGTGTTATCTACTGCTGTTTGTAGTGCTTGCAAGGTACGCTGATTTGCTCGGTTGCCTTGAAGGTGAAGTCCTAGCAGCCTTATCCTGTCTACCTGGGGTATGGAGTGCCCTTCAACGGTTAGTTGGATATTCGGGGGCGATACCCTGAAGCGTCTCGTGCGGGGCAGAAGGAGAAGCTCTGATTAGGTGGGGGAGCACCTAAAATTCAAGTCGTGACCTACTTGTTTGATCAGGTCAATGGCTGCTTGGAGGGTGTCTTGGATGTGCCCGTCCGAACCTCCGGTCATCCACAGCGTAATATCGTCCACGTACAGCGTGAATCGGAGGTCGGGAATCTTCTTGAGAGTGAACGCTAAAGGTCGAATAGCCAAATTGAAGAGGAGGGGGGAGGGTTTTGCCCCTTGGGGCGTACCAGTACTTCCGAAACGTATTTGACCTGATTGTTCGCTGCCTAATTGGAGCGTTGCAGTGCGCTTCGTGAGGACGCTGCGTATATAGCGGTAGATACGCTCTCCATAGTTTATACTGCATGTAAAGTTCGCATAGAATGGCCAAGTGGGACACATTATTGAAGGCTCCCTTGAGGTTGAGGCGGAGCAACGCTTTTGTGTCACGTGCGACGCTCGGTTCGATTATGTCTTGTTTGAGCCTTAGCGTGACATCCTGGCAAGAAAGTGACTTGCGAAAGCCAGTCATTTCCGAGGGGAACAAGTGATTATCTTCGATGTATTTGGAGAGGCGTAGGTGGATTACGTGCTCCATGATCTTCCTTATGCATGAGGTGAGAGAGATGGGACGTAAGTTATCAATGTGAATTAGCTTATTAGACTTAGGAATGAAGATCACCTTGGCTGCTTTCCATTGTTGGAGTATCTCGCCCTCTTCGAGACAGTGGTTGTAATACTCGGTGAGTTTGCGTAGGGATTGCTCAGCGAGGTTGCGAAGTGTCTTATTTGTCACAGAGTCTGCACTTGGTGCCGTGGTGGTTCGCACTTGGTTGAGGGCATGTCGAACCTCCGCTTCTGTGATGGGGCTGCAAAGTTCCCCATTGGGTTCACCAGTATAGTCGGGCGTGGGGATTCGCGTAGGAGGGGGCATAGGTTTGGAAGCCAGGTTACTGAACATTGTCGGCAGGTCCGCTGCATGTTCATGTAGCAGTTTATTGATCTGGTGGTTATTATGCGTCCTAGACGTGGTGGGGTCGAGCAGGTCTCGAAGCAATTGCTAGGTCTTTTTTGTGCTAAGATGACCATGCGCTCCTTCGCAAACCTGAGTCCATTGCTGTGCTGCCAATTTGATAGCGTATTGTTCAATCTTAGAGTCCAATTTGGCGATTCTGATTCGTAGTTTGTGATTGTAACGGGCTGTTAGCCATTTCCTGAGTAAGGCTTGCTTCGCTTCCCACATGTGTAGGAGCTTCGAATCATTTGTTGCCAAGTGTGTATCTAACGGGAGAGTGGTGGCATAGGCCTCTACATCTGCGTGTAAAGCGTTCGCCCATTGCTCTATGTCGGTAATGTCTTCTTCGTTGTGTTGGAGCGAGATTTTCTGAATTCCGTCCAATTGGTAAGCCTAAGTGGTTTCGTGGCCAGTGGTCTGTGCTTGAAATTTACGCGGTGTTCGAGGATGTAATGGTCGCTTCCTAAGTTGTTTTGGAGGTTTTGCCACGTCGCCTGAGTGATGCGGTGAGTTAGTGTGAGGTCCGGGGATGTATTCCTACTGACGCTATTTCCTAGCCGGGTTGAAAGAGTAAAGTCATTGTGGATGGTGAAACCTTGATTCTGTATGTGCTGCCACAGAGTTCTTCCCTTAGAGGTGGATGCAGAGTACAGTCCTGCTGTGCGCTGGGCTACTGTCACGGCCTCTGAATAACGTGTACGCGACGTTGTAAGCATCTTGAAACATGTCGCTGGCAATGCATCTGCGGGGTGCCGTACTCGGGCCGAACACACGAGCCACAATCACATGGCGCGTCAAGCCTGAAACACTTACAAAAGTTAAATGGCTACCGAAAGCCGGAAGTACTGCGATGGCGCTGGTACTGCTGATCTTCTGAGCCTTCTAGCACGGACGACTGATGATTATGATAGCCATGTGGTGATATGATGATGATAACTAAGACATGCGCATACAGGTCGCCCTAGTTCAAATTAAATAAATTCTGAGGTTTGCATGTCAAAAAGTCACAGGCCTGCGCTGCACAGTCACCTGCACAGTCACCGCGTAGGCTGGTGGAGCGGCTCAAGAGTAGCTCCAATTTGGGCACCACGCACAACAGGGTCTTTGCAGCAGTCTACGCCTCGTTTTGACGAGAACGATCTAACTGCACCCTCCTGACAAAAATCGCTTCAATGACTAGCGTATGGGCCGTCGGACCTTCCCTCAAACGCGGGGCAGACCTTTATGTCCCCTTCACCATGGCGCACACTACTGGCAAGCCTACACTTACATAAAAAAATAGGCGGTTGAGGCCGCTCAAACAGATTATTTTCTTGAATAGCATATGGCCGGCTTACACTAACATACATAATAACATTACTATGATATACCATATATATAGGAGGTCATCGTTTGCCTTGATATCTATATATTATAAGCCTAACATGTGTTGCAGGCGTCCACTATATAGAGGCGCATTCTGCGCTCCTTCAAAGCGGGCACGCGAGGCTCCTTGCGGTGCGTGTTGCCAGTCCAGCTATTCTTGGAATCTCTAGTCTGAAGTAATTTTGAGCTATCGATTGGATCGGTTGTGACCCTCGCCAAAAAACAAAGAGATAGAAATGGGGATGCTGAGGGAGTTCGTGTGAACTCTTTGTACTACGTGCAGCCTCATGTTCCCGAGAGTTGATGTAATCTCCCGATCGCTACTTTGTTGGCATCTTTGTTGGCGGCCTTTGTTTGAAAAGTTGAAAATTATGAAAATTATGAAAATTACTCAGATGTATCCATATCGCCTGTGTTTAACATATATAAACGATGTAAAAGAAAACATAAACTTTCTCTTAGCTTTAGCTTCTTTGTCAAAGAAAAACATTTTATATGATACACGTAGCAGGGAAATTTGGAACGTAGAGACGTGTGAAAATGATGAAAAGAAAACTGCCAGAATTATTGAATCTTTGTCACAGATATGCTATGCAGCTAGAAAGTACATCAAAACAGCATTTAAAATTGTTTTTTTCTTCCTTAGGAGTATTTCCCTGAACATTGTCTATCGTTTGTGTAAATTGGGATGCATATCAGAGATTTCTGTTTGTCTTTCACGTGTTTGAACTTTTTTTAATGAAATTTAGTGATGAATGTTCGCGACAAACCCTTAAGTATATGTTAGTGAGCCGTTGTTGTGTGTGTGGGTGTTTACATATGTCTTCCAGTAGTGACATGTATATATAAAGCAACTATTACAGTTGCATGTTCACTCGTTTGGGAATGTGCATGTTCATATGCCACAAAGATGCTTGTAGTGATAGGTATTATTTTTTTGTACAATCACAAATGTGTTATCACTTCTAGTCGATAGCTGAACTGTCTGCCTTTATGGAATGTAGGTAGGTAGGTAGGAAACTTTATTGATGTCCTGAAGTAGTCACCCCTCGTTTTCATGGAGGGAGGACCGCGGGCTTTATGGAATGTATTTATTTTTCTTTGGGGGGGGGGGGGGGCGGGAACTAGTCAAGCTGTCTGTTTCAGCTTTTTTTCCTTTACCTCCCCCATCACGTTGATGGAAAAAAATACAGGTTATTATTATTATTATCTTTATTATTATTATTATTATTATTATTATTATTATTATTATTATTATTATTATTATTATTATTATTATTATTATTATTATTATTATTATCTCCATAAGTTAACGTGTCACACGGTGTCGTGTTATGGTATCCCGGGTACATGCATCGTTTCAGCGACTGTGACATGAGAATGATGGCCGTTCTCAGTTCCGTGCGTTGCATTTGGCCAATCCTGCAGTTACATCCAGATTCGTTACGTATAATTGGGACCGCATAAGGATCGGCACCTCTAAATCCATATTCTCAAGAAGATCCTGTGCGCCTTTCTTTATATAGTAAATTAAGGAAATGTAGTGTTGCCGCTTCCATAACCGACAAATGACGATAGCTAAACACTATTTTCGATTAATGCTTGGACAGACGCGGATACTCTTCTCGAGGAATATAACCTGATGATTAAATGTTTCCATCCTTCGAGGACACTGATGTTTAGGGAAAATATAGACACTGTGCCTCCATTGCGTCATAGTAGTCGACGTTTGCCAACTGCTGTTCTGGTGAATTATAACCGCCTTGTAGAGGCTGGCAGCGCCTTGTACGTTTAGGCTAGGTTAGCAAGGCTATGTACCGCTAGCAAGGAATGTTAACGGGCAAGGCTAGAGCCGAAGCTTGTATTTGAATTCTATTCTCCCGAAGCAGCCGCACTCGTTAGCTCACTTACATTTTTACCCTCACATTGCATGTGAGTTTCTTAGGGACAATTTGCCGCCCCCTCCTCACTTGCAGGGTAGCAAACTGGACAAAGTCTGGTTAACCTCCCTGCCTTTCCTTCCTCTCTTCACTCCTTATTAAGGAGAAGGGAGCAAGGCGCCACGTAGTCCAGATTGAGATGCTTGTCATGCTAGTAGCGCGCACATCTACACAAAAGCTTAATCATTTAAAATTTTAAATGCTGTATTTTCGCCACCATAAGAGCGCTCAGAAACTTTCTTTTCCATATCTTACAGGGCGAGCCGAAGGTCAGTTTCATATCTCCTATATCTCACTCTTTTTATCAGTTTGCTCATTTTGTCGTCACCAACTTTAAATGCATGGTTGGTCTCGCATACGAACCGTCTTGGACACGTTATGAAGTAAAATTATAATTTGCATTTGAGTTGGCGAAGAACCAAAAGGTCCCTACGAATAAGGAAATCATTTGAAGTAACAGTATGCTGTAATAAAGGAAAGCTGCTAATTACAAGACATTGTCGTTTACATCAAACAAATAAAAGTAACAGATTAAAAGCCGGGAAAAGAAACGATCACCCCTTTTACGTAGGCGAAACCACAGCCTCCTCATGTCGTTTAGCTTTGAGCAGCTTGAGGAATGGCATACCGCCACTATATTTGCGGTGAGAGTGACGATGGTCATCCATTGCTTAACAACAACAACAAAAAAAAAAAGGAAGAAGGCGGAAGGGACTTGTTAGGTTGGGAGCGTTTATTAGAAATTCAAATTATAAAGAAAGAAACAGCGGGGGGAAAAAAGAGTGGCAACACAGCGAGCGCCTTCGAACTTGGGTCAAGCAGAAATCGTGCGAGCCTGGCGCCGGGCCCACGGCGTGGCGCCACTTTCCATACTGCCGCGGCGAGTCCCAAAGCCGGCGCGCGGCTCGATGTTCGAAGCGAGGACTCTGAGGGCCACAACCACGGCTGACAGCAGCCCCGGTGCCGCTGAGCAGTCGCGTCCCGCGCGGCGCTCTTCCGAAGTGCGAAGCATGCCACTCCGCATGGAAATACTTCCGCAGCAGCCGCTTTGCACCTGTGGCTAACGACTGCCTCAAAGGATCATGACGTCGACACCCGGAGCGTCCGTCCGTAGGACGGGGAGCAATGCTCGCGCGCTTCTGCTTCTTGTTATCTCAATCACTTGCCCCAGTGCTTTGTGTCAGGTGCTTCAGCACAGCAAAATTTCTTTGCCCGGAGCTGCGTTAGAAACGAGAGAGGAGGCACTCAAGCTGAAAGGGCCGCACCGTCCGCCCGAGATCTTGGTGCTCGCGCCGGATGACGACATGTTTCCTTACTCGTTGCACAAGGTCGTTCCCGCGGTGATGGTAGCCGTCGACTACCTACAGCACAGCAGAAACCTCACACTCGTGGTAAACTACAACAACACCAACTGTTCGTCATCGCACGGGCCGCTGCTGGCGTTCGACCACTACATCGCCGGTAAGGTGGACGTTTTCCTGGGGCCGACGTGCTCGTACGTGCTCGCGCCGGTGGCCCGCTACAGCGCCGAGTGGGACCTGCCCGTGCTCACGTCGTCCGGCCAGAACGACAACTTCGACATGAAGCACCCGAACTACCGCCTGCTGACTCGCATGAACGGCTCCTTCACCCAAGTGGGGCAGCTTTTCATAGAGACGCTGCGCCGATTCGGCTGGCAGGTGGTCGCGTTCCTCTTCCACGAGTTCCGTGAGCGCACGAAGGGCCACTCGGACTGCTTCTTCAACCTGGCTGCTGTTTTCAACGCTCTAGGAGGTGGGCACATGTTTCATCAGAAGTTTGACGAAGAAGATCCGAGCCTGGATCTCGAAACGCTGATGCAACAGGTGGCACGTAACGCGAGAAGTAAGTTCAAGTTTTTCGTTGTTTTGCTGCTGACTTATACTTTCTTTCTGTGCATGCTGAAGCACTACATAAGGTCGACAATGCGCATAATATTACTGATCGAATCTCACAGGTTTCTAGCATGGTACAGACAGAATAATTCTTTCTGATTATAACGCCCATCAGATTATTGCCATGGGTGGCAGAGGTGCCTTGAATTTGGAAAAGAAGGCTTGCAGAGCCCATTTTCCCTCACTTTCACAGTGCACTAGTGGCTTTAGTGCCTACACCCTTTCCTGGAAGTTTTGGAGTTACCTTTCTTATTCACTGCCTTCTCAGTTTTCGATACATCCTAGCACCACAAATATATGTATACATAAAAAAACTGTGTCACTGACAAAATTACACGGAGAAATGCCGCTTCATACGTTGCATAGTTTGCATGACGACGGCTCCCAACATCAAATGACGTTTATAGTTTCATTTTAAACCGTATTTCTGTTCTTTCATCTGAACGGGCAGGTCTCAAGCGTATTGTTTTGATAACAGCGCAAGGACACCAGAGCGGAAGGAGAGAACAAATGTTCCAACATAATTTTTTACAGAAGTTTGAAAAGGAGATAAGTTACGTCGAGTTATCACAACGTTGACTATTTCTGTATGGTTTTATTTAATTGCGTTCCGCACATGGCTGTTGTGCTTATGTGTGATTATAGTATACTTAGCCCTGCTTTCTGAAAACAAAATAATCTGTTTGAAGTTCAGCGCTCTGTTCGCTCTTGTTTCGCCTCTGGTATCCTTGTGCTGTTGATCAGAACTTTGAGCCATGCTTTACTAACAAGCCCAATCTTACACCATCGTTCAACTTTAAACATTACTGAACTTCTTGCACCCAAGAAACCCGCGATATAGTTAAAAAGAACCGTAGTGACTTTGTATTCTGGAAAATAACTGTTTATTGTTGAAAACATTTTCTACTTTGATTGCTCATTGACTCTTGGGTCTCGTCGACAAAATTCACAGTCATGCTCGTGATGGCTGTGCATTCGGGCTCAGATCTTTTTATTTATCTAGATTTTTCTGAGAGTTTATCAATTATTATTTTTTTCACGTATGACATAGTTTAGTTCCGGCGACCAGGCCGAATAACGCCTTGCTGATTTTTCAATCGTGCCCCTGTATGCAGACTGGTAAAAAACATCTAGGATTAGTGTTCTGCTGGTCTTGCAAGGAAATAAAAATAACCGAAAAACAATAAAAAGATATTTAAACTTTACATGCATGCTTTGTTAAGGAATATTTCAAATCTAGTCACTTGGCGTACGCCGCTTTCTGTGTTTGTTTCTAACATTTATTGGAGACGTGTGAGAGTAAGTCGGCTATCGATACTCAACATGCTGTAAAACTGAACTTGATTAACCAGAACAATATTTAACTTGAAGATATTTATGCCAAACTAGATTTTACTAAACTTATTCAGAAGTAAATGTAAAGGTGTTTTCGTCACCGGCAAGCATTTTTCTTGTTTTAGCGGGTGTCATATGGCGCAAAAGGTGGTGATGTTTAGTATTAGTTAATTTTGTCTTTTCCTTCCATAAAAAATGGTTTTATTGTGCTAGTCATAGACGAAGTCTCTTATTTATTTTGTCAAAGTAGGTAACTAACACTTTTTCATAAACTACCACGATAAAAGAGTGGTGCATAACTTGTCACATTACAAAAGCCAACCCGCTAGAAGTTAAGCCTAAAATGTCAGGGATATTCTCTTAGCTTTTCTGCATTATCGCGAGAACACCAATCAAAGAAAACATCGAGTGTGTTCCGAAAAATTATAAATTTTCTTTCCAGTATGCACGGCATACTTATCCACGAGAAAAAGAAAACAATGCGCTGGACGGCGTACGTATACTGATGGGCATTTGCTAGAATATTACTTATATTTTACAACAGTTTTTGTTTATTGTACCTGATTTTGCAAGATATCCTTTTCGCTTATATTTACCTGTAAGGGATGCTGCTTCTACGCCTTCAATCGCATTTCACCCTATAAATTCTTGTAAAACACGTATCGTCTGAACTAAAAAAAGAAAAGTACTACAAAGTATTTATTACCGTACTTAATCGACCATGTTACATCGACTTGTTTCGCTTAAACGCGACATGCAATAATGGAAAGAGGACGACACAAGGCTCACTACGCTTTCGCGTTATATTCGGGACGAACACGTGTCCCATAAGCGGACTTCGCAGCATGGACCTTCTTGAGCCTAATTTCAGAGAGAAGGTCTCCCACCGCGCGCCGGGCAATTTCGCCTTAGAAACGGGGGGTACGGGTCTTTTATTCTTCACTACCCGTTGAAACTGCGCAGCCTCCGCTCGCAGGGCAGTCTGTACGCCGGGGATTAAGAGCGCCACGACCATATACCGGGCGTTCATGATCATCTACTAAAGCGCTGTAAGGGAACAACAGACATGACTGATGGTATCATGTGGGTATTGAATAAAGTCCTTCTTCTTTTATTGTCACATCTTTGGGCTGCCCTGCTTCGTCGCTGGGGCTGCGGCACACGCTCGGATATTTCGGAACGCGAGCATTAAAGTATAAGTATGCGCTGGATTAACTCGTCCCTGCAAAAGAGCTTCGAGAACGGTTTCCATATAAGCGTAGGCGGGCTTTCGCATATACTACGCCTGCACTTCTCAGCCATTAGGCCAGCTCCGCTCTCCAGGCATACCCGGCTTGGCCGGACCTGTTGGCCAGAGCATGCGAGCGCGTTTCTGGCCCCTACACCGGCGCCGACGGGGAGCTTAATTGCTTTTACGGTAATAATCGGAACAGAACAAAGGACCGTGAACTCTCGAGCCAAGTGGGCTGCAAGGCTGAGAACTTTGGGCTTGGCGATTCTGCTGTGCAGCAGTCAAGCCTTTCTGTTGTGATACTCTTGGCTGCGCGGCTTCCTTTAAATAATAAGCGTGATCGTGTTCAACGAATATGGGGTGTGACTCCGTTGTCCGGCCTATTAACATTGACAAAAAGAAAAGACAGACTTGTGAGTATCAAGTGCAAATCGCGCTTTTTTTTTTTCATTCTGAGACTTACACATAGGAGAAGCTGCTAGCAAGAAGCGTCGTTGACTGTACGAGAACAAACCTTTTTCAAGTGCAAGTGTGTTTCGGCCCCAAAATACCATATTGAATGCAGACTGACGTCCGTCGTATGCGGTGTATTTATCCTACTTTTAAGATGTCGCTGACGCGAGCCTTCGCCTCACGCATTTTGGACTTCTTCGTCATCTTCAGTTTTCATCATCATTTGTAAAAAATTCCAATTGATCGTAAATACTTTATTAATGTGCCTTTGTAAGTATGACACGCACATGGCAGTTTAACACGTACTAAATTTAACTTACAACTCTGAAGCTTTTCAGTTCCAGTGTAGTATTAATCAACCTTTCTTTGCTAATACATCACTAACTGTGGTAACAAGGCCCATGTAAGTGGATAAATTCCGCATAAAATTCTGCTTGGTGCAGTCGGCGATGAAAATAATGGAATGAGCGTGAAGGTCTTATATGAATAAATATTAAATGTTAGCAACTATTTTCCCATAGGCGTCTTTGCAAACAATATATTGTTCGATTGAATTGAATTGAAATAATTATGGGGTTTTACCTGCCAAAACCAGTTTTGATTACGAGGC